>NC_136483.1:116097301-116362301 GCF_053919585.1 Euprymna scolopes
GTGTGTGTTTGTTTTTTTTCTCTCCGTTTGTTCATAAACTCCTACAATTTTGAAGCTCGATCCCCACCCCCATAACCAGATATATTATGAATATAGAATACCCAAGCTATTTGGACAAGTATATTTCATTTCGATCAAAGGGACGTACAACATTATTGTGGTATCACCGCTCGTACTCGAACAACCGTAAAAAGGAAATACGACCTTTTACTTTATTTTATTGTATTTTAGGTATCTCCAAAACAATGTGAAAAAAAAAAAAAAAAATACGCACGATTCCGTGACGTCAGACTTGTGTTAACTATACGAACTATGGAAAAGCAGAAGCGACTTAATGATTTTTTTTAAAACCTTTGTTTATTTTCTTCAAACTGCAATTAATAATGAATCTTTGTTATAATTTTGCTAGGTTTTAAGATTTACACAGTTTAATGATTAATAATATTATAAACATTTGTATATTAAATATGAAATACGGTTTTACTGAATGTTCATGTTCGGCTTCCATACTTTTGTTCGGTAAAAAGAGATAAACAAAATATGAGGGGGGGGTACAAAATGCTTGATATTTGTGCAATAATATTTTAAAATCGGTTTTAATCTGGAGATAAAGTAGCTGACAAGAGCCATGTTTATATAAAAACTTAATATTTAAAAAAAAATTTAAACACACTTAAAAATCTGTTGTAAATGAACATTTTGAAATAAAGGAATTTTAATCGTTTTAATCTTTTAAAAATTAATTAAAGTTTATTAAGTTTCTTTTTCTTGGCAATTCGACTGTTTATAGTATATATATATATATATATATTTTTTTTTACATAGGCATCACCACATTATCAAGGCCCAGAGGCCACTCAAGGATAAGGGTTAAAGAGTGTACAGTAGAAATTGGACAATATAGTAATCATTAGTAATGAAAATTTGGTAAATTTGATAACTTATATGGAACGGCTCATCAAGAACTTATTTACTTTAGACTTGAACACAACCATATTGTAGTCAGCCGGAAAGCAGGAAAACGGAAGACAATTCCACAGGCGTGCAGTTCTAAGAAAGAAGCTTTGTTCATGGAATCTACGTTTAGGTTTAGGCACAGATAAAGAGTGGGGGAAATTATTGATAGTATTTACAGCTAGACGAGTGTTTCTTGTGAAAGTTTGGCGAGGGGGGACCATAGATTGAAGCTCAGTCGAGCACTTGCCATGAAAATAACGATACATCAGAGACAAACTCGCAACATCTCTTCTGTGAGATAGAGGTTGCAAGGAGGAGAAAAGGACATCTCCTACGAGACTACGAAGTCTATTTTGAACTCTATCAAGGCAGGACATGTCCTTTCTAGCAGCTCCTGCCCAGATGTGGCAACAGTATTCCATCCTTGGACGTACCTGGCTCTTATATAGATAGAGAATAGCATCAGCAGTGAGATATCTACCGGATCGATAGAAAGATCCCACCATTTTTCCAGCGGCCTTGGCAACAGATTTGATGTACGTGTTCCATTTAAGATCAGGAGTAATGGTCAAGCCCAGAAGCTTGTCAAAACTTGAGGCCTCCTGAAGACGAGAGCCATTCATTTCAATTGATGCCAGATGTGGATTAGAATGTTGATGATGTAAAGAGAGAAGCTTGGTTTTAGATGCATTAAAAGTAACCAGCCACTCCTTTCCCCATTGTACTACGTGCTCAAGATCAGAGGAGAGAGAATTGGAGAGAACTTGGTCATTTACTGTCTTGGATGTGATACCATAAATGGTAGTGTCGTCAGCATAAATGTCTACAAATGATGTAAGGATATGATTTGGAAGATCATTAATGTAGATCAGGAAAAGAGTTGGGCCCAGGATGGATCCCTGAGGGACACCGGCATTAATACTGTGAGCTTCTGATTTTTGCCCCTCAACTACTACTCTTATGAACCTATCAGAAAGAAATGATTTAATAATTGAGAAGACTTTTCCAGCTATACCATAGCTAGCGATCTTATGAAGTAAATCTTTATGCCATACCCTATCAAAGGCTTTAGATATGTCAAGAGCAATTGCCCTAGAAAGATTGCCACCGTCGAGAGATTTGCTAATCCTATGCGATATAACTGTAAGGACATCTGCTGTAGATCTAGCAGAACGGAAACCATATTGAGTGTCACTAAGAAGGTTATTTTTGTTGAGATGGTTGATTACTTCTGTATTTAACACAGATTCTAGCAACTTACTCATGACGCACAGGAGACTTATTGGCCTGTACTGAGAGGGGGATGAGCGATCACCTGAATTCTTAAATACAGGGCATACTGATGAGATTTTCCAGGGAGATGGGAAACTATTCTCCTTAAGACAACGTTTAAACAGTTTTGTAAGTATGGGCGCTAGTTCAGGTTGAAGTTTTTTGAGTACTATAATTGGAATACCATCAGGGCCAGTTGCTTTACTCGAATCAAGGTTTTTGATTAGCTTGGCAACATCACGTACAGATATACGTATATCACATAGTGTGTTTTCTGATACAGGAGGAAATATTGGGGGTTGGCGGTCTTGGTCGCAAAGGGTAGAATTAGCTGCAAAGTTCTTGACAAAGAGTTTGGCTTTGTCTGATGCTGACGAGATTACCTCAGGTCCATTGATAATAGTTGGGATGGAGCACACGCTTCTGTTCAGGATTCTGTTTGCTATTTGCCAAAACTGGTGGGAACCAAGCCGCTGCTCAGCTACTTTGGACTTAACAGATTGAGCATACAACTCTCTTGCGTTCCTTATTACTTTCTTACAATGGTTGCTGGCAGTCCTGAAAATGGCTTTAGTTTCCATACATCTATTATGTTTGAAGCAGTGGAAAAAGTGATTTCTGTGCGCAATGGCAGCAGCACATTCTGGAGAGAACCATGGCTGGCTGTTAGGTTTTTGCTGAAACTTTTTAGAGGGTATGAAATGGTCAATACCTACGATTAACCATTCAGTCAGGTCTAATACTATAGAGGACACATCCTTTTTAAACATGGAATGCAGAGGTAGATCAGATATAAATGTACGGAAGCTATCCCAGTCAGCCTTAGTGTATCGATATACTGTACGATGAAGAGGTACGTCTGGGGACTTATTACATTTCATTTTTGTCTTAATTGATACAACAGAGTGGTCGGAAGATCCAAGAGGCGACAGAACAGAAACTGAACATAGTTCAGGGCAAGTTGTGAGAAAAAGGTCTAGTAGGCTCGCATACTGGCCGTCATTATCGGGCACACGGTAGGTTCCTGAACAATCTGAGTGAGGTCATAGGCAATGGAGAAATCATGACAGAACCTCCCCTCATCATCGGTCTTGTTTGAGTGGGTCAACCATTCGACGTTGTGAACATTGAAGTCTCCACATACGTGAATGTTAGCTGAAGGATAAGCAGAAAGGACTTGGTCAATTTTCTCAGATATGCTTTGAAAGATAGTAACTCCGCTGTTGTGGGGGCGATAGAGAGTAAATATAAATGCAGTAGTGTGAGCTAAAGCAACCCGGAAGCACATATAGGGTAAGTTAGGATCTTCCCTGGAGATGTCCCTCCTACATGGAAAGCTATCTTTAATATAGGCACATATTCCATGCCCATGGCGATCTTGGGGGTCAGATTTAGAAGTTAAGTTAGAGTATCCTGTAATTGCAAACTCATCTAGGGAAATAGCCTGTCAAATGCCAGTTTCACTTAAAAATAAAAGGTCTGGTTTAGTCTCCTGTAATTGGGTTTCAACCTCTGGAAGGTTAGAACGAAGACCCCTGATGTTGGAGAAGGAGACATGGTAGTAGGTGTCTACGTTGGAAGTTGGAGAACCGGTTTAATCGTGTATTTTTTCTTGAAACTTGTCATGATGAAATTTTGGAATTTGTGGACTAGGTCGTCAGATTTACTTAGAGCAGGACAGAGAGGGGAAACTAAGAGAGAAAAAGAAACGAAGAATTTTTTTTTTTTTTTTTTTGTAGCATATGATAAGGTAAAGCCGTAACAATTACCCACTAGTATGGCATCGAGAGGCCCCACCAGAAGCTACTGCATGGTCCAGATTCCATTCACCAAATGGCAATACAGCAGCCCCAGTACTTTGCACCTGCTGATAGGACAGCCTCCTTAGTGGTTAATCCAAGGTTCGGGTCCCTGACTATCAGGCGGATAACGTCAGCCCAGACAAAACGTTTACCTCCAGCACCCTTACTAGTGACATGGCTACAAGGATAGACATAGAAACAGAAAATGTCCACCAACTCTGCCAACTGTTCGCGCAAAATACTGCCAACCTAGAAAACAGCTTTTTCTTCTCCCTTTGTCAGAAAAATCACTCATTAAAAAATGAGGACTGAGGGACAAATAAGAAGAAGCGAGAGTAACAGGAGCTGCCGATAACGCATCCACAATGCGTTTTCTACTCTCCATTAAAACAAAAAAACTATTAAGTATTGTACTTAATAAGAGTCCAACAGACGTGTTTAAGGGAAAGTATGGTGATAGATTCCCCTCTCACGAACTAACAATGAGTACAATTAGGTAATCTATTTTTGCAATCAACTCGGTAGATAAATAAACATTTATGGACGAGAAAAAAAGGTAGCATTTAATACAACAGAAATACATAAATTAAATACTGAAATAAAATGTAGTTATTAATATTTGAATCTAAAAATAAAAAGTGCGAATTAGTAGAGAAATCACTTATCTCAACAACACTTCCGTCTCCAAACTGCAAACTAGTGAAGAATTTAACTTTTAATAGCGTTCAGAAGATTTTTTTTTTTTTTAAATTAACCGTTAAGAGAAAGCGTGATTTTATTCTGAACTTTAACTAGTCACGTTTTAAGAAACTTACGATATAAAAGAAAAGCGGATGGGGGGGGGGTTCTTCCGAAGTTAGTTGGTGACGTTATAAGTAATTGCGAGATAAGATGGAAGCCAGAAATTAGGGGTGGGGGACTGAAAATGATAATATAATGGATTGATTATACAGTATTTAAGATCAACTTGGTAGATAAACATTTATGGACGAGAAAAAAAAGCTAGCATTTAATACAACAGAAATACATAAATTAAATACTGAAATAAAATGTAGTTATTAATATTTGAATCTAAAAATAAAAAGTGCGAATTAGTAGAGAAATCACTTATCTCAACAACACTTCCGTCTCCAAACTGCAAACTAGTGAAGAATTTAACTTTTAATATTAATTCGAAAAAACGCTATTTATAAAAAATAACACTATTAATTTTATTAAATTTATATCATTTTTTAATTGCAACTTTAGGGTAAATTTTTGTTCAATACGTGTATTTAAATTTTAAAAAGATAAACGTTTTACTTATTTGAATACTTATGTTTCATAATAAATAGAAATTTTGGTACTCTTGCATAATTTGACCCAAATTCTCGTGAATTCCCGTCAAGCATGGATCGGGCAATACCGGCAATTATCGGTGTCAGACGAGCGTCGTTACAGACGCAGACTAATGAAAAAAAAAAAAAAAAAAAAAAAAAAAAAAACGGAAAAAATACAAATGCAAATAATTAAAAATAACAACAACAACAACAAAAAACTACCTTGAAAATGTTTATTTCATTTTAGTATTTAATTTTCTTTTTGTTTTTTGTTTTTTTTAAATATTTGTCAACAGAAAGTTTTTTTTTTTTCTCCAAGAAATGATTTTTTAACCGTATAATTGTTAGGTGTAAGTACAAGTTTTTTTTTGTTTTCTTTTCTTTTTTGTAACATATTTTTTTTCTTGTTTTTTTATTTATTTTCAAGACTTGTTGTTCAGTCAAGTTCTTTTGGTGGCACTGTCCATTTGTACATCTTCAGGGGAAACCATCCTTTACACACGATCTTTTTTAAGTAAATATTTGTGTTTGTTGCACCTCATTTTGGGGGGACAACAATTTCTTCTCCTGGCAATATGAGATCGCCTGCATCGATGTTTTCATTTCTTTTTCTAACATGTATAGATTTATTTTCTTGCCTGTCATTTTTCTGTTTGGCGAGTTTGAAAATATATGTTTGTCAGCTTTTTTTTTTTTTTGGTTTAGTCACTTTCTTCCAATTCGAATGTCGTCTGTTTCCATTTAGATAGCGCTTTTTCATTGGCTAATCAAACTCCCAAAAATTCAATTAAAAAAATAATAATAAATAAATAAGTAACTAATCAGGAAAGTCACCTCCGCCCCCTTAATATCACCTTAAAAATCACTAAAAACAGAAAAAAAAAAATTAAATAAAATAAAAAGTCGAGTTAGCATTTCAACATTTGAACAACGCTCGTGGCTGACACCGATAATTGCCAGTCTAGCCCGATCCATGCTTGATGGGAATTCACAAGAATTCTGGTCAAATTATGCAAGAGAACCAAAATTTCAATAGATTTAAATATTTTTTGTTCAAATTTCGAAAAAATAAATATTTCCCCTCGTATATTTTAGGGAAACTGCGTTTTATATGTAATTTCATTCTAAAATGGATAAGTATCGAAAATTTCACAAAAATCTGATCATTAGTTGATTTTTGCTAGATTTATTAAACATGGCTATGTTTTCACGTTCGAAATGCTTACTACATGGGAACGTTATTTTAAAGCGCCAATTTCATCTCGCAATTTCATTATTTTCGTACGATGAAAAAAATGTTTAAAAAATAATTACTAGTTTATTTTGCCTTTCTTTTAAATGGTACAAAAGTTATATTGATAATATTAATTTATAATAAAGTTACATCGTTTTACATATGGGGGGGGTAATTCTGTGGTGACGTTTTGAGGTACCTATTGTATTTATACTTGAAAATTATAGCAAACCAAAAATAACAATATAAATGGTAGTAAAGGGTTCAAGGGTTGTAGCAAGATTGCATAGAGGTCTTCCTCGATTAAAAACTATAAATTTACCAAAAATGATTTCTATAAATGTCACTTACCTAGTCACTTACACCAATTGGGCCCTACCCCCCAAATATAAAAAAAAAAATCATAAGAAGAAGGAATGTGGGCACTTGTGCATTTTAACATCCTGGCAAATTTAGAAAGCCATTCTTAACATGGGGGTGGACGGGACTCTTAAAGTGCAAGCAAATAATTTTTAGGAATGTTAAACTGCACAAGTGCTGAAATGTGTTAACAGGCAATGGCGGGCATACAATAACCCTTATCCCTGAGTGGCTTCCGGGCATTGATAAGTGGTGACCAACGTGTACAAAAAAAAAATAAATAAATAAATGAATGTGTGGGTGTGCAACAAATATCGTTGGATTTATTGTGACACTTTTTCATCTTTTTAGTGATTATCAAAATAACAAACCTAATCTAAAAAAAAAAAAAGGCGAAAGAATAGAAAAAAAACGCATCAATGATATTTAGTGGTGCTAAACAATAACACATTCTGTTATGCATATATAGTAGATAAGTTTTAATAAAATCCATTAATGACCTTTTTTACTGCCTCTCAAACATTAAGCATTTATGTTAATTTCTGCTGATTTCTTTTAGTCTTAAAGAGATGATTAAGTTAACAGTACCCTTTTCCCATCCTCAGCCCCCAAAATCAAGAGATTTATTTCTGTAATGACCTCGTCCCTGTTGATTGTGGTGTAATGCTCGTTCGATGCCGTTCTAGGAGGTCCACCCTTCCAGGCGTTGCCTTTTCTCTCTGAGAAAAGTGATGGTTTATTGCTAATCGTCTGAGGCGCCCTTGCCGGGGAATGCTGAACACTTTTTGCAGGTCAGAGTGCCCTGGGTAACTTCCAGTGATAACGTCATTCCTCTTATAATTATGGTGGTAAGTGAGGGACGACTTGAAATTATCATCACATGGATTGGCGAGTGTTTAAATGAGGCAATCCTCCTGTTTATTCGAGTTGTGGGTGTGATAGGCAGGGTGCTAACCTACGGTGATGACGTCATTCCTCTTTAAATTATGGTGTTAAGTGGGGGACAACTTGAGATTATCATCACTTGGATTGGAGAGTGGTTAAATGAGACAGTGTTCCCAGACATTATCTCCTCTATGCAGTTCTAGGAGGTCAACCTTTCCAGGCTTGGCCTTTTCTCTTTGACAAAGGGGCTAGTTTATTGCTAATCGCCTGAGGCGCCCTTTCTGACGAATGATAACAGGGTTGTTTGAGCACTTCTTGCAGGTCAGAGTGCATTGTCTTGGGAGCGCTGACTTCTCAATCCCAATTTCCGACCCTGGTGTCACAGTTCTTGCAGTGGGAGAAAATTAAATACCGCCACACACACGCACACACTTGCATTTCCATTTGCAGAGTGTTAAACATAACAATTGATGACATTAATGGATACTATAAAATTACTAGAATAAATGGTGGACCTATACGAAAGTGCCCATCCCCTAAAAATGCGTGTTTTACACCTTTTTTGGTACTTGTACAGTTTAATCAAGACATTAAAAAATGAAAATATCGAAAATGTTTCAGTTGTACATATCTATTATGGAATGAAGTTCTCAAAAAAAAAATTTCACTTAATTTCATCAAGTAGTTTTTGTTTTACAGCAAAAAAAAAATTTGTTATGATACCGAGCAAAAGGTTCGATTTTTAGGAAGTATGGGGAGGGAGTGTCGGCACTTTAACTGAAGTTATCTCCTTTTGGCCTTTCTAAACTCCAAACAAAAATTAAGAAAAATTCCAAGATGTCTGCCTTCAACGCGCTCTCATAAAAACGTGTTTTTCCGCTGTAAAAAAAGAAACTACTCGATCAAATTAAGCGAAATCTTTTTTCGGAGATCTTTAGTTCAAAACAGATATGTACAATATAACGTTTTTTCGATATTTTCATTTTTTAATGTCTTCATTAAACTGTACAAGTGCCCCCCCCCCTTTTTTTTTTTTTTTTTTTTTTTTAACTTTTTTTCAATGATTATCATAAATTAAATTTCAAAACTTGAAAAAAAAAAGAAGGTGAAAACATGCATTTTTAGGGAGTGGGCACTCTTGTACAGGTTCACTGAATAAATAAATTTAATTCTAAAATAAAAGTGGCTTCTCCTACGTCCCAAACACAAATAATTATTAAATGAATTAAAAACCAAACACAGAAAGAAAAACAATGAAAACGAAAACATGCAACAGATACAAATACATGTTTTATACCCTCCCCCGTTTCTCTCCCCCCCCCTCGCATACGCATTATAAGTATGCATTCATATATACCAGACTATATACTACATACTACATAAATGCAGTGTAATGTAAATGTATTTATTGTGCATTATACACACAAGACACACATGTGTATCTTTATACCTAATTTGTTGAGGAGGCATTAAAACGGTGTGTTAACTTAGTTCATTCACAACAGGAGTAACTCTGCTAGAGAAGAACTAGTCACATGAGTCGGGATGATTCTGGATTTGCATCTTCAGGCTGTGTCTTCTGATAGATGGGTTGAGGGCTGAAATGAGCAAGCAATTGCCACAGTTGGTGCAAAGTCTTTTATGATGGACATTATTGAAACCTTTTATCTTGTAGGGCTGTATTGCATGTTGTCTGCAAAATTCAAGAGTAGGGAGGTTGAGACAGGCAAGGCATTCTGGGTAAAGCAAATCAGAGATGCCTTGTATAAGTCATTCCAGAGCATCTTTTTCCTTTTTTAACATTGGCTACCAGACTTCAGAAGCATATTCCAAGTGTGGAGGATTAGGGACTTATAGAGAAGCAGGGAAGATGTGTTTGATGGCTCCGAGAACTTGGTTGGCTTTGTTGATTTGGAATTCAACGTGCTTATTGAAGGACAGCCTTTGGTCAGTGATCACACCAAGACCCCTCTCTTCATTGGTCTCTTTCGGAGTGCAGCAACTACTGTCACTATATATAATGGTGTATGAATGTTTGGGATTATTACCTAGATGCATCATTGTACACTTCTTGGGATGGAATTGCATACATATGATGTTCACTCAGGATTATAGTTGGTCTAAGTCATTCTGCAGACTGAAGTACTGGGTATCCTATTGTGGCACTTACGTCACCCGCGCGTCGTCCAGTGGTGGAATGACCCCGGTTGTCGGTTCTGATGTTTCCTCAGCGATGATGTCACGGCCGGTTTCCTAAAACAGACTTGTCATGCAAAAACAATTGAAGGGACCAAGTCAATAAGCGTTTCTTTTTGTTTAAACTTCTTTGTATTCAATCAGGGTACAATCGCAGTTAGCTGTTTAGTTAGGGACTGGCCACTTGTTAACTGCGAGGTTTTCTCTTCTCTCTCTCCGACAGACAACTCAATTATCTATGTGACGGGGTCAATCGATGGGGGAATCTTCGTTCGTCGGACCCAAGGAAGCAAGGCTCTCTCTCTTACTCTCTCAAGGCTCGCTGCTTATATTGTGGGGGCGTGGACTGGGTCTCTTCCCGTTTCAGGTCGTTGGCCAATCAGAATTAAGGGATCACTGTCCGTCAAATCTTCGCCAGGCGGTCTATACCCAAAAAAGGAGCTGTCTTTCTTTCTCTGTTGGCATTCGGTTGTTCCCTAATGGAACTTGACAGGACATAAAAACAGAGATGCCTAACTTAATTATTTTTGAGAGGACATAAAAACAGCTGAATCCGATTCCACAAAGGCCACGCGTCTTTCAATAGGGTCACGTGTCGCCCCGCTGTTCGGCGACTGTTTGCTTTGTAGATCGGAATTTCATTGGTATCCTCGCCACCCACGGGCTGTCATGGCCAATTTAACGTCATCACGTTCTTCCACCATAAGCTACGATCTTATCTTTTTTTCTCTTCTTTTCGTCGTTTACAGCTGCCTGTTTTCCCTTTCTTTTTCCACGGGTTCACCGCTACTCTTGGCCTTTTGGTCAGGATCAAAGTGTAGCATCTGTTCTTCGGATGCCGCACTTCCATTTCTTGTTCTCTTTCAGTGGAGGAGAAATCCTTCACGACTGGGACAATTCTTATTTTTGTACCCTTGTGCGTCTCTCATTCCACTCCCCTCCCATCGACATGTCTTTTACATCGTAAAATACACCTTTTGCCAGGTGAATTGTTTCTCAGATGGCTGGATTGCCAACTGCACTGACCGTTTCAATGAGAGAGAGAGAAGAAAAGGGGGAAAAAAAAAAAAAAATCGCAAATCGTGAGCCAGCCCCTCTTTCGAGAATATATTAATCGCATGCCAAAAGAAAAGTGATAAAGTCTCTGGAGTTTTAATTGTCCGGATTAGTTGTAAGAACCCCCCCCCCCAAAAAAAAACAGAACAAAAAAACAAAACAAAACAAGCGGACGAAAGAAAAAAAAAAGGTCTCTTGTTTGTTAGGTGAGTGTGGGTGGGTGCGTTCCCTCTTCTTCTGTCTCTGTTTGTCTTAGGTTTACAGGTGTAAGATGGAAGTGTCATGGAAAAAAAAATTTTCTTTTTTTTTTTTTTTTGTGTGCGCGTTTTCACCTTTGTTTATCTTTGGTCTGCAGGTGTAGGATGAAAGTGTCATGCAAAATTATTATTTATTTATTTATTTTTTTGTTTTGCTTGCCGTGTGAGTGTATGTGTTTTCTCTCCTCTTCTGTCTGTTGTTTACATTCCTACAATTTTAAGAGCCATTTTGGGCGGCCCCCCGAATGGACTCGTCCTCCGCTCGTTCCACCACGCCTGTTAGGACCGGGTGCTGCACCGGCCGGCCCCCTCCTTTCGCTCAGCTGCTCGGCCGCCTGTGCTTCAGTGGTGCGCATCCCCCCCCCCCAGTGCAACATAGCACTGCAGTGCCTGTCTAACGAGGTCCACAGGCTACCTTAAATCATGCAGTCGCTCAACCCGTATTTTCAATAACCCGTCTCTCAACCTTCCCGGGGCCACTATACTGGGGTTACAGGTTTCCCGATGACAACACCCAACTGCGCACATACACGTACACCTTTCTTTTTCTCTGGCCGCTACGCGTGGCTGGCCGTTGGTATTCTCATCTTCATAATCTCCCCCCTCACATCCTTATCCAGCTATCTGCAAATTAAAAACACTCTCCAGATTTTCTTTTCTCACACCTCATTGAACAAATCCTATCCACATATCCATCTTTCTTTCTTTTTCTCTTCCTTCCCTCACCTCTTCCCTTTCCTTTTTCTCCTTCTCTCTTTCTTTCTTTACTTCACTTGTCCCATAAGCATTCTCTCATTCGGAACAAGGTACAGCATCTGCCCTAACGCCACACCCAACATGCACTATTCTCATCCAGTGAAGGAGAGATCCTCCCCGACCGAGGCAATCCTGCCCTTCAGTCCCATAATTTGTCCCAGCAGCGCCATTTTGGTCAGAGACCAAGTGCCACAACTGTTTCAATGCTACACTAACAATATTCAATCCCCGTCCCGTGAAGGAGAAATCCTTCTCGACTGAGCATTTCTAAATTTCTTTTTCTTTTCAAAACAGAACAATATCAGCACCGTCAGTTTCTTTAAGATATTCTACTCGACAGTTTAAATTCCCCCAAGACACCCTCGCTCAATACGCGACTTTCTCGTGCTAAGTTACTCTCCCCGTTGGCCAATTTACTCACTGCGAGATACTTCTCAATTACTTATAGTTCTTTTCTGCTATTTACGGCGCCCCTCCCCCTGAAGCCTTCCGTTTTAGTCCCTAGCTACCTCCAAGGTCAGTCCGCGACACAATCTGCCAACAGTGCGAACACATGGGGGCCCTCCATGCATCCACAGAGAAAACAGCTGCACCACATTTAAACCTGGAGATGTCGCTCCAACCTCCCGTCTCTGTCCTACTGACCCCCACTGGTCCTTGGTGGAAGGACGCCACACTACTCCTGGGACAGGGAATCCCTTGCTCCCCTCAACGGCAGCCTCGGTTCACCTCTCCCCATTTGCTGGAGCCAGGAGATGGGTATTGGACACTCTTCATCCCCTTCATTCGACTCCTCAGTTGACTCTGCGGTCAACTGCCATTCCACTCTCTTTTCTTCACGAGCCGCGCCTACTCTTCGTGACCTCCTATAGCTGGTGGAGTGGAACCCTGAAATTTCTCGTTCCAACCTTCCGTCCGTCTCTATATTTCTAGGCTCTATGGAGGTCGTCTCTCTTGTCTTAAACCGTCGCTCGGTGTCGTCCCTATAGTCGTCAGGAACTCTGTCCTCATCTCGCGTTTGACTACCCCCGGGATTCTTTATCTTTTTACCCGTCTCCCTCATCCAAACTTGGTCACCCTGTCTTAACTGTCCAGTAAACGCTGCCTTTTTTTTCTTCTTGACCTTCCTGGTCCTATTAGTCCTATCGGCCGTCGCCTTGAGGACCGTCCCTGATTCTCGGACTACTGGATCTGTAGGAGTTACTCCCTTCTTATTAACCCTATACGTCGCTACCCGTTTGACTTGGGACAATTTTCCTCCCTGTTCCTTGGTGCTATCCACCTTGCCCATACAGGCCCCGCCCGTTCTTGGGGAAAGCCTCCTGTTGCTGTCAGCTCCCATGGGGAGAGGGACAGACCTTGTGTCACCTAGTGGTATCTTCACCCCTCTCACCGTTAGCGCGTCTGGATTAAAACTCAGAGTGGCTCCCCTCGCTTGGAGCCAATCCTCTCCCAGAATCATTTCGTTGCATAGCCCGGGTACCACATACAGGGGGAAATTCTCTTTCTTTCCGGCCACTCGAACGGGTAGCCATACCTTCCCTGTCACCGACATCCAGCTACCGTCGGCCTGACTGAGCCCCACATCCGACGGGTACAACCTTCTCCTCCCTGCCACAGTCCGACAGACGTCCGCGTCTATTAGGGATATTATCGCTCCGGTGTCAACCAGAGCCTTCACCTGCGTGGCTCCTATCGTCACATTACAGGTGAGTTCTCCCTTTTTTGTGAGTGGAGGGAACACCTGGGCTCTCCTCTTTTCCTGTTTCAGGGTTCTCTCCTGGTACCCCGCTCCCGTGAGCATCGCAACTTGTGACAGTGGTTTCTTTCCAACCCTACCTGTCTGCCCTACCTCTCTTTCTCTACAGATTCGCCGAGGGGGTGGGGTTTGGTTCTGATTCCCTCCCTCCAGAGGATCTTTCGCCCCCGGGTGGCTTTTTCCTCGGTCAGGACAGTCCCTCCTAATATGTCTCGGGTCTCCACACCGCCAACCCCTGTGGGACTGGTGGCTGTAGGAGAAATGGTCAATTTTACCTCCTTTCTGACACGCGTTCAGTTCGGTCTTTACGATGCCCACTCTTACTCTCCCATTATGTCGGGGTGTCTTTTCATAGACAGTGGGGCACTCTCTCGACCTGTGGCCCTCGCCGCCACAGTTCCAGCACACCAATCCAGGCTGGCCCCGGGCGGGTCCTCCGGCCCCATATCTCATTCTGTTCCCCAGTTCCCGGCTCCTATTTCGCGACTCCTCTCCCATTATTCTTTTCTGCAACCACGCATAGTTCTTAGCTATTTTGCGTGCTTCTTCTAGAGTGTCCGGGCAACTCTTTAGCACCTCTATTTTGGTCGCTTCGTCCCGCAATGCATCCACCATCGTGTCCACTAGCATTGCTTGGGTTGTGGGCATATCGCGGTGTTCAGTCACCGGATACGCCAGGACCGCCAATTCTTGCATGCGGTCGACTAGTCTACCACATCTTCCCCGTCGGCCATCTCTATTCGAGACAGCTTGCGCACCGCCTGCACTGTGGTCTTTTCGCTGGCGAATTTCCTCTTCACCTGATCGCGAAAATCAGACCAGGCTATGCCCGGGTTACTTTCCAGGCATTTGCATATGTATTCTGAGGCCGCTGCGACTGCTCCGTCACAGGCAAGCAGCACCATTTCTCTATCGGTCAACCCATATACTAATCTTTTTTTTTCTATTATCGCCAACCACTCCTTGACTCCCCTCGGGTCTCCCCCATATGCGGGTACGCTAATTCCCCACAGTGGCCGCTCCATGGTCATCTGCAGCTCAACAGTCTGCTCTGACCCTTCCCCCATCGACTGACCCGCCCCGAATCCTCCCTGAGAATACATTATGTTATTATCTATTTTTTTCACTCCTACCACTCCTCGCCCCCTACAAGGTGTAACAGCGCCCAACACAAAACACAGACAGCCGCTGAAAGCAAAGCATACAAAAGAGGGAACCAGCAAAAAAAAATGGACTTACCCGGTCTGTTGCACTTGTGTTCTTCTGCGACTGGTGGATGAATGACTAACGAGCTGTTCAGACTTTATAATCAGTTGATTAAAGTTCGTCGTCTGGCTTCACTCGTGGTGTTTTTTTTTTTTTTTCCTTCTTCTTTTTTCTTTTCTTTTTCCAAGATGCGCTTTGGTTTCGAGTTTACTTTCTTTCCTTTTTTCTTTTTTTTTTTTTTCAATTTTGGCTTTCTCTCTTTTTCTCCCTCCTTGTTTAGTTCGTTTTCTTTTTCTTTTTTTTTTCAATCTTTCAACTTTCCATTCCCACTCTCACCGGGAGATCTTGTGCCTTCGAGAGAGAAAGAAAAAAAAAAAATATGTGCCCGTGGAAATTCGTTCGCACGTTTCCTACCGAAACGAGGTATCACAGGTCATCGACACCAGTTATGTGGCACTTACGTCACCCGCGCGTCGTCCAGTGGTGGAATGACCCCGGTTGTCGGTTCTGATGTTTCCTCAGCGATGATGTCATGGCCGGTTTCCTAAAACAGACTTGTCATGCAAAAACAATTGAAGGGACCAAGTCAATAAGCGTTTCTTTTTGTTTAAACTTCTTTGTATTCAATCAGGGTACAATCGCAGTTAGCTGTTTAGTTAGGGACTGGCCACTTGTTAACTGCGAGGTTTTCTCTTCTCTCTCTCCGACAGACAACTCAATTATCTACGTGACGGGGTCAATCGATGGGGGAATCTTCGTTCGTCGGACCCAAGGAA
This sequence comes from Euprymna scolopes, assembly GCF_053919585.1. NCBI lineage: Eukaryota > Metazoa > Mollusca > Cephalopoda > Sepiida > Sepiolidae > Euprymna > Euprymna scolopes. The sequence goes on from NC_136483.1 coordinate 116,113,137, forward strand.
GCAAGGCTCTCTCTCTTACTCTCTCAAGGCTCGCTGCTTATATTGTGGGGGCGTGGACTGGGTCTCTTCCCGTTTCAGGTCGTTGGCCAATCAGAATTAAGGGATCACTGTCCGTCAAATCTTCGCCAGGCGGTCTATACCCAAAAAAGGAGCTGTCTTTCTTTCTCTGTTGGCATTCGGTTGTTCCCTAATGGAACTTGACAGGACATAAAAACAGAGATGCCTAACTTAATTATTTTTGAGAGGACATAAAAACAGCTGAATCCGATTCCACAAAGGCCACGCGTCTTTCAATAGGGTCACGTGTCGCCCCGCTGTTCGGCGACTGTTTGCTTTGTAGATCGGAATTTCATTGGTATCCTCGCCACCCACGGGCTGTCATGGCCAATTTAACGTCATCACGTTCTTCCACCATAAGCTACGATCTTATCTTTTTTTCTCTTCTTTTCGTCGTTTACAGCTGCCTGTTTTCCCTTTCTTTTTCCACGGGTTCACCGCTACTCTTGGCCTTTTGGTCAGGATCAAAGTGTAGCATCTGTTCTTCGGATGCCGCACTTCCATTTCTTGTTCTCTTTCGGTGGAGGAGAAATCCTTCACGACTGGGACAATTCTTATTTTTGTACCCTTGAGCGTCTCTCACTATGAATCAGTAATGAATCTAAAAATGTTGGTATCATCAGCAAAGATGAGGGCAAAACTCTTCAGCATCTTTGGGATATTAGCAGTGAAGAGGGTGAAGAGCAATAGGCAGAGAACAGAACCCTATGGCAGATCACTAATCACATCCACCCAATCAGAGCAAGTTCCATCGACCACAACTCTCTGTTTTTGGTGTGTGCGGAAACTACAAACCCACTGTAGAGTATAACTCCAGATCCTGAAGATACTAAATTGTGCGAGTCTGGCTTTTGTCAGGTGGTCTGTAATTGGCCGGGTTGGACTTGTTGCCTTTCTTAAATATAGGGGTTATGGTAGCAGACTTCCATTGATAAGGTACATAGCCATTGGTGAGACTGGCATTGAGCAGGATGCAGAGCGGAGTAGTGAGGATGTGGGCCAGTTCCTTAAGGATCTGCGGGTGCATATGGTCATGGTGATTTGTCAGTCCTGATGGATTGTAGTTTTTTGTGAACCTTTTCTTTGCTTATGATGACCTTAGGTTCCGAATCCATATGTTTGGAAGGGAAGATGTATCCTCTTTTGTGAATACACCATAGTTCTGTTTGTTCAGCAGATTGTCTCTATCCTTATCGTTGTAGGCAAAAGATCCTTTCCTTTATCACTGATCTGGGATACTACGCTGGTATACTACATGATTAATTTACGTGATTTTTTGTGTAGTTTCTTTACTTTTTCATTCATTTGTTCAGTTCTTAACGATGTTTTCTTACATTGTCGTTCCTGCCTTTATTTTTCTTTGTTTCCTCCATTTTTTTTTCTACCTCATTTTTTTTCTTCCCTTTTCTTTCTTCCATTCATTTTCGATTTTATTTTTGTTCATTTTTTCCCTTCTTTTTTTAATTTCGTTCTTACATTTTTTTTTTTTTTTTTTTTTTTCAAAAATGTCTTTTCCTATTGATTCTTTTTCGTTTTGGTTTCTTCTTTCCCCTTATTCACTTTTCTTTTTTATTTTATTCGCTTTTATTTGATTCTTGCTTTTTTGTTTCGTTTTCTTTCTTTCATTTCTTCATTCCTGTGATTGATTTTTTGCTTTATTTTTCTTTCCTTCCATTCTTTTCCTTTCTCTTCTCCTTTTATCGCTATTTATCTCTTTTCTTCCTTTTTCTCTCCTTTTCCCCTTCTCCTTCTCTCCCCCTTTGCCTCTCCTTCCTTCACTATTTCTTTCCTTTTTCTATTTCTCTCATTCCTTGTCTTCCTTCTCTTTTTTCTTCTTCTTCCTCCCTCATTCACTGTTTCTTTAACTTCTTCGTGTTCTTTCTTCCTTCTCTTCTATCTCTTTCCCTTTTTTCTCTCTTTAATTTTCTGCACTGTTTCCCCCCCCCCTCCCACACACACACACACAATTTTTCTCCATCTTCCTTATCTATTTGTCACTCCTTATCCACCTTCTTATTAAAAACATCCACCTTCAACTTAAAAAAAGAAAAATCGTCACATTATCCGGGGTTGCCTTATTTTTAATTTTTTAAATTTAGATCTCCTTTTTCCCCCTCACATTTATACTGAAATTAATGATTACATTTTTTTTTTTTTTGTATTATTTATTTGGAGTTGAAATTCGATTGTTTAATCTCTCTTGTGATAAAATTAAAAGAAATCGACTTTGTCGGGTGGGGGTGGGGCTGCTTTATTTTGTAGAAAGCCACATTTTATTTTAATGCGGCATTTTGCCGATGAAGAAAATCAATTTTAATGATAGATTTCCCAACGAAATAGAGAACTGGTTTCATCATTCAGCAGATAATCTCTATTAATAAATTTGCGTGACCACTTGTGTGTATGTGTGTGTTCCCTCCCCCCGCCCCGCTTCTATATGACCTATTGCTAAAAAAAAAAAAAAAAAAAGAAAACGGCGTGGAGGAGTCAAGGAGTAGAAAAGGGAGATAACTAAATGGCATTTTCTATTTCTGAGAGTACAATGTTAACATGGAGATCAATTTTCTTCAAGTAAACGATAATTTAACATGTCTCGTAGATGAGTCACTGTTTTTAATCTGTGTGCGTGTATAAACATGGTTTTAAGTAACACCAGGTTGTTTGAGAATAATGTCGAAACTAGAAATAATTTGTGTTATTGGAATTAACAAATAATCAATTCTAAGTAACATTCTTTAGAAGGTGGAAGGTTCAATCCACAGTGAAGGCTATACTAGTAATAAAATGATGAATTATTTAAGATTCCTAGCCGATCATAGCTAACGAAAGCTATCTTCATAGATAAAATAAAGAGTTCTGTTCAAAATTTCATACAAATTCTTGAGTTCAACAAGATGCACCTGAAGAAGTTTAGAAGTTACCTCAACTGGCGCATTTTGAAAATAACATAAGATGAGAACAGTGTCCGAATAATCCAAATGATGTAAACCATTAGTCCACATCTCACAAAATTCCAAAAATTAATATCAAAATAATTTTAACATGAGTCATTACTAGTGATGATTCACTGGCAAGAACAGGTGGTGTTCCCTGAAATCTGAGTGATAAAGTATCCTAAGGTTTTCAGTGCTGAGGAGAATCATTGTCTTTCTTTGGAATTTGACTGACAATAAGCCTCTCGAGGATTTCAGTACGCTCCATGCTGTTCCAGTGAAAGTCTAGATCATGTCTTTCCTCCTCTGTGTTTTCATCTTCCCAGATTCATCATCTACATTTTCTGTGGCACCAATCAATGCTGGTGGCACAGGGATTCTTTTTGGGTTTTTTTTTTATACAAAAATTGGCAGTATCCATTTCTTTGTATTCGTCTTATTATATTCCATCATTTTTGTTGTTTGTATAGCATTTTTAGTCGCATGCAAGTGACTCTATAAGTCGGTCCGTCGATCGGACTGTCCGGAAAACTTTTGTGCTTGGCCTTTTTGGTTAAGATCAAAGGTCTGTTGTTAATACATGCTGTTCTTAGCTTTTTAAGCTTTTCTTGGCCTTTTGGCCAGTGCCTAAATTTGTTTTCTTTTGGAGATTTTACTTTTTTAAATTTTTTAATTTTATATTTTCTTTAAATAGAATAAATTAAATATGAAGATCAAAGTGTAGTATCTGTTCTCTGATACATAGACCGCGCGAGGCAGTCCTGTTCTAGCGACACATTTTCGTGCCCGGAACACCTGACGAGCTTGTTGGGTAGCGTTCTGTCCGCACCCCCACTTTGTCTGTCTTTCTCTGCTCTCCCCCTTCACGGGGGGATCCGAGCTGATAATTTACGACCTTCCCGCGAGCGAGGGTCGGAAACACTTTCTCTCTTCCCTCCACTACCCACTCTCTCTCTCAGTTCTATCTCTCCTTCTTGCCGCCTTTTGGCGCCAAAGTCGGCTCCCCACTTTGGACGCCGTCTCCACGTCACTCTTTTCGGTGATTTTTAAAAGAAGAGGGAACCAAAATGGACACCTCCAGCCCAGGGGCCACCAATATGGATACCCTCAGCCAGGGGGACACCAATATGGATACCCCCAACCAGTCGGCTACTGCTCCCGAAGAAGACGACTCCCCAACAGGAGGAGCAAAAACAACCACTGACGGTGCATACCGCCCGGATATGACAGCATTGGGCGCTCCCCAGGAGGGGAAAATTTACCAACAGCTCCCCACGAGGGCGACTCCCTCCAAAGGGAAGCAAAACCAAAATCGGTCGTAGCATCTCACTCCGACCACAAAAAGGAGGAGGTGCCAGGCCAAAAGGACAATAAAGGGGACAGTGCTCCCCAGGAGGGCTGCTCACGCTAAAGGGGAGCAGATCAAAAAAATGAGGGGGCATACCGCCTAGACCTCACAAACGAGGAAGGGGCAGATGGCTTCAAAATAAACAAAAAAGATCATGCTCCCCAAGAGGCCGACTCCTCAAAACGGGAAGCTGCTCCCGAAAAAGACTCTAACCAAGGACAGTCAGGCAGGGGCAACCTCCATAAAAGACCAAAAACGGTCTAACCCCACCAAAGACCCCATACCAACACCAACACCACCAAGAGGGTCTGAGTGGGGGAAGACTTAGAAAAACAAATGTCCACTCAAGAGTATAGAGACCTGTACCTGACAAAGTACAGACAATACATAGAGGGGGCAGATATAAAACCTATATCGGGTGCCTGGGAGGCGATTGAGGGCAGAGTCCTGTCCTTCGCCATTTCCGATATACCGGAAAACCGCCTCCTGGGGATGAAGAAGGAAGACATGGCAGGTTCCTCCACAAAGTTAACATCCCAGTACTATACCTGTACCAGAGGAGCTTTGCCGTGTAGGACATCCTCCTACCCACCAAGGACAATGCAGAAAGACTCTCCCTTCAAGAAATAAAGCATGGGAGAGTCAAACTAATACCCAAATACCAGGGCAAGAGAAGGACTCTGGTGCAGGTATTTAATGTGCCAACCCAAATACCTGCAGAACTGTTAGGATGCCTCTTCAGCCAGTATGGTGAGGTGGAACAGGTGACCCCAGTACGGTCAAAAACTGGGACTCACCTGGGCTGCTACACAATAGCAATGAGGCTGAAGACGGAGGGTATTCGGGCAATACCAGCACTGCTGACATACAAGGACGCCAGCATAACGGTAGTGGTGGAGAGCCGTCGTCTGCACTGCTGGTTCTGCCAAAAGCAGGGCCACATGGCTAGGAGCTGCCCCAAAGGGTAACCCCTAATCAACCGACCCAAAAGGCGGTCACAACCTCTGAGACAGCGCCCGTGCCAAAACAGGCGGCAACAACCCCTGCAACTGTGGCACCAACCCCAGCTCCAAGAAAAACCCAAACCACCCAGGAGGCCAAGGGGGAGGAATGGAGCACGGTAGTGAGACAAAAATGGAAGCCATAATCCCTTCCACCACCATCCCACCACCAGCCCAAAAATCGAGGCAGCAGCCTCTGCAAATGCAGCAACAACAACAGCCACTGCAGCCGATGTATTTTATCAAACTCAGGGAATCTTTCTGTTAAACTGTGAAATCTGCATGGCATTTTTTATTTAATCCATGGGGTTAGCATGCTCTTGTTCGGTCAGCCATGACCAGGAAGAAGTCCTAACTAATTTGCAGTTGTATTTTACACAAACTGAGGATCAAACTTTCAACCCCCAGAAGAGTGTAACTTACAACTGAATTTTACTAAGTGCTTTATTCACTGCACTACAATAATATTTTTGAAAAGAAATTGTATCTTGGATCTCCATGATTTAAACCAACAAATAAAAAATATCTTATTTTTTATCTTGTTGATTTTGTTATTACAATGACATTCAACCTACTTAGATTGAGCTGGCTTCTTCCATGACTTACACTATCATCCCAAACATGGTAACTCATGTGCAGCAAATTCTAAGTGAGGTTGTAGGAGATGGCCTACTAATTGTGATCTCAACCACTAGTGGATCTGAGAGCTCAGCCAAGTCTTCCTATGATTACATGTCAATAATCTGGAAAGATATCTGTAAAAAATTTATTAAAAAAAAACTTTTTTAAGTGCATATAGATCACCCATGACCTGTTGGGTCAGTATTTCTTTATCTTTTATGTAGTCATTCATTTTCAAGTAATTATGTTTTTCTTGATAATAATCATTCATCATTTTTTATGCACTCTTGTTGCCATCTCTTTCACTCTCTCTATTCCCTGCTCTCTCTTAATTATTCATGCCATTTGGTTTCGTCCATTATTATTATCATTTGTCAGTTGTTTTTTTTTTAATTTTTTTTTTTTATTATTTTGTTCTGGAAATGAAGCATATTATTGAATACCAGACATTCACCCATTATTTCATACATTCCAACCAAGAGATCTTTTTTAAGATTCTAACCATCCCTTTAAGTGCAATTGCATCAATTTGGTTCACTAGGTATATTTACCATGGAAACTATTGAAATTCTTTTTCATGGATCCAGTTGTTCCTATAATTACTGAAATAATGATCTTCCTAAGGTTCCAGTTTTTCAGTCATACACACGACCTTGGTATTCCATTATCTTTTCTATCTCAGCTCGGTTTAATCCAGCATCATTGGGGACACTAGTTTCTAACGTTACCCCCAGTGTGCACAGTGTTAAGATACAAACAAGATCCACAGAATTTTATAAGGGTTAAAACGATTTTTCTAGTACACAGCTCTTAACCTGTCGGACCACGATTAGTCTAAATCAAAAGTTCTCAATCAGGAATAAATTTACCTGTAGAGGGTAAAAAATTATATAGTCGGGGTAAATAATTTAAGTACCTGATAATTTTAAAATAATTATTTCTTTTCAGATTATGTCATGTCTAAAAAATGTAATACAAATTAACTTCATAATTTTCTATTTAGAAAAAAAAAGTTTGCTTTTCTTTATTTTTGTGATACAAATGTATAATACCATTTTTATACAAAATCTGAAGTCCTAAACAATGAAAGGGTTCTTTTTGACATTCGTTTTCCTATCAGTTTATGATGGCTACGAATTTTTTTTGTATTGGAGTAAGGGGTAAATGGAGAAATACAAAGTGAAGAATCAATGATAAAGGAAAGATTGAGAATGGCTGATTTAGTTAAAACGTCGCTATAGGTTAATGGATGATGTCACGAAACTATTCCTCATTCAGTGTGCACAGAGTCTAACAAGATTCAGAGTTTTAATGGGTGTATACATATATTGTTGATTTTTCAGAAAAGCTAATATAGCCAAAACGAGGTGAAAAAATAGCGACATAACATATAAATGTTACCAACGGCTAATATACTTTTCTGCTTACCTGGATAAGTTTTTTTGTGTTGTAGGTTATTTAACAGTGTTTTTTTTGTTTGTTTTTTAAATGAAGGTAGTGTAAAAGGCTGTCAAGTTAGAATGAAAAACAAAATGAATGGTGGTCTTGAGCCTCAATAATCATTTAAAAATCAAAAATTAAACAAAATACTGATAGAAACACCTCCAATAAATGCCATTAATCATGCAAAAATGTAATGTTCTAATGAGACTACTATTTTGTTGTGTGTGTGTGTGTGTGTGTGTGTGTGTGTGTGTGATTTTCCTTCAAAGTTTTCAGAAATAAAGGTGCCCCCTACCTGATCTTTATATGAGATACATAGATATTTGAATGTTTCATTAAAGTTCTTCATCTAATAAACACTGAGTTAGTTCAAGAAGTTGTGAACATAATTTCTCCTCAATTGACCATTTTATTATGTTATAGCATGTTTTCCTTTTTGATCTCTTGATCTTCATGGATTCCAGAATAATAATTCCTCTTGTCTGGTGGTCTATCTAGCTTCATGCTGTTACTTAAGGTGACATCACTTGGATATGGTGCACCATTCCTTGTAAAAGCTAGTGTGGGTTAGCCATAGTGAGGAGATCTTACTTTGGCTGTGAATACTATGTGATTTTAAACATTTGGTCAGGGAAATGTATCCTCATGCCAGATTGTCCCGACAAACCTCTGTACAGAGAGACCTTAGACACTCGAGGATAATGTCTAGTAGGCATTCAAGTTCTGTGTGTGTGATTCTCTCTCTCTCTCTCTCTCTCTCTCAATGGACATCTGTTTTGATATTTCACAACTCTACAATGCATCTAGATACAGCGATTACATCAACCCTGATATCTAAACCTCTGGATACAAGTCACTATCCATCCTGCTAATTTAACACTGTACTCTCTGAGCTAACATACCTGCTCCTATTAGTAGAAATTTTATTTTTGTACCTTTTCTCCACGTTAAAAAACGACCCTGGTGTCTAACTCTGTCCCGTGGGGAGACATAGTAAATAGGTATATATATATACTATCCACGACCTACTGGGCCATAACCAATTCTAATATTTGTTCTACTTTGATTTAATATGCAAATCCATAAACTGATATGTCTGTTAAGAAATTCTTATTGCATAACGATAAAAATAAGCCAATTTACTTTATTATTCTTACAGAACTAGAGGTATTATTTTGCTATCTAATTTACATATAGGTTTATGGTGTGGACGGATACACTATGTAAATCAGTTGGAAAGCGAGTCATACTTTCCTAAATGCTCAAAAAGACATTAAAGCCTATTAAACATTGGTTTAATAGGCTTTAATGTCTTTTTATATATCTGCCTGTTTTTCTATGTCTGTCTATTTATATCACTTTCTGTCTTTTTTTTTTTTTTTTTTTTAATGTTTCTCTATCTATCTATCTATCTATCTATCTATCCCTCCTTATCTCTTCCGGTCTACTACAGCTACTTGTCTATCTCCTGGTTTCTTTCTCTCTGTCTGCCTCTTTGTCTATCTCCCAGTCTCTCTCTCTCTCTCTCTCTCTCTCTCTCCATCTTTTCCGATCTCTGTTTCGCTTTTTCTTTTCTTGATCTCTGTTTTGCTCTCTATCTCCTGATCTCTTTCTTGCCATATATCATTCTCTCCTTCCCCAATATACCTAAAAAAAAAAAAAAAAAAAAAAAAAAAAATTGCTTTCTCAACAGTTACAATAATTCTGGACTGTTTACACCGATTTTTTCAAAAATTTACAACTTTATACGCTAATCCTTTAAAAAAAAATGTCGACTCTGCTATCTTTATATCTAGATATTTAATTGAGTTTCCCTAAGACAGTAGCTTAAAATATTGAGGCGGGAGAAAGGTGCTAAAAAATAAAACTTTAGATTATCTCCCCTTCTGCTAACGGATAACTATTTTTCTATTCCTTCCGTGTTTTCTATTTAAATATCGTTGCTAGAGAATATGTGGCGTCTCGTCGCGTTCTTTCTTTCACACTTTTTATGGTTTTTTTTTTTTTGTATATAAAAAGTGTTGTCATAATAATCAATATTTTAATAAAATGGACTGTTATAATGTTTTCCCTGAATGAGAAAAAAGAAGCAACATCTACCTGAGGTAGATGTTGTTTTTATTTACTTGTATATATTCAATAGTACATTTAATTAAAACAAGTGTAATTTGATTTATATAAAATCGAATGATTCAATTTGTTTTTCTTAATCAATCGTAGGGGCAAGGGGGGGGACAGTTTAAAGTTTATATTTTTTTGCATGTGTTCCGTAAAAGTTTGACAGAAAAATAATTAAAAATTTTGTTTCTTTTTTATTAATTTACCATTACCTAATTTTTATTTTGAACGCAAAACACATGAAATATGAAGTTCTTTCAATTTTTGCTAGTATCACTACAATTTACCAAATACAAGAATAGTAGTAGTAATAGTAGTAATGGTAGTCTTAAAGAGCACACTGACTCCGCATCTGACACTTAACCTCATTTCAAAAATGCAATCCCATTTATTTGATTTTTATTTTGTAATATAGTATTTCTAAATTAGATTTATATACTAACAATAATTACAGTAAAATCAAAAACTAATAATATTCATGAATTATTTTTATCTTGATATGACGGTTGTTGCTGTTGTCTATGGCAGCCTTAAATACATTTTTTCTGAGTCCACAACGAGGTTGTCCTTTTTCGTGAACCGGAACTTTCCTTATTTATTTTTTTTCTTTTTATACAACAGGGGCGCGTGAGGCATATCATTTTGTTTGGAGATAACGAATATAACGCTAGCCCGTTTTTTTTTTTTTTTTATCAAATCAGAATATAACTTTTTCTATATTCCTAATTTTAAATGCTTTAAAATCACTTTCGAAATTCGAAGGGTCACAAAATAAGCAATGATCGACCTTTTTTTTTTTTTTAATCTTTTAATTGATCAAAATAGCAGACTTGTGGCTCTTTGATATTAGAAATTGACTTTGAGACATTTAAACTGTTGAATAGAAAGTACTAATGTCTAATGTAAATGAAAAAAGGCAGAAAGTCAAGTATTATTCTTTATTTGTGCTCCTAAATCAAAGGAAAGCATTTCCTACTCACCGCTAGGGCGCTAGAACTAATATTTTTTAGTTTTAACTTAATCACTAAATCAGAATTCTAACCGAACGCTTTAGTATTGACTGAATATATGTATATCTTTTCATTTGGTAAATTATTGCGTGGTTGGGCTACCATACCACGCCATACATCAATTGATGTAATTTATCAATGATGTCTCTTCCCACCCCCAAATTCCAAAGCCGCCCACGAGATATTGATATTATTTCCATCCTCGCTTTATTTTCGTAGTAGTAATACTCATTTCTTTAAATACACTTAATCTTTCTTCCTTTTTCTTTGAAGATTTTTTGTATTAAATCTCTATACTTTATGTATTTTTTGCCTTAAATTTAAATTTGCTGTTTTTCACCTCTACGTAACTTGCATTTTTATTATTATTAAAAAAAGAAAAAGTACTCATGCAGAGAGTGATCTGCCGTGCTGAAATAATAACGTTAAAAAGCCATTCTTAACATGGGGAGGGGGGTGTTTTGTACCTATTCTGTACTTTAACCTTGCAATTGATTTTAAAAAAAACGTATCATAAAACTTAAATTAAACGTGGAAATACGATTTAAAAATAGCGCTCTCTGCATTCACCAAAAAAAAATAAAATAAAATAAAACCAAATTTATAAAATTCTAATAAAACTATAATTACCAAATTAAATTCACCAGAATATATTTCGGTGTGGGTTTTTATAGATTCGAAAAAGTTGTCAAAAAACAAAACATATAACAAATGTTATCAAAGGCAAGGCAAGTTACTTTTCTACCTAACTGGATAATTTTCTAGTGCTTTTATTTAATGTAACATGTTTATTCAGCTCAAAAAACATAGTGTTTACCGATGTATTGGAAATTTCAAAATAGCGCCCGCCCGACTCTCTCTTTGAGACGGTAAGTTTGGGAAAAGGAGTTCAAAATAAAAGAAATATACACAATACTCTTAAAAACCCACCAAATATATGTCAGCCTATGTTACGGTAACATATATTGAACGAGTTTCTAACAGTATTTTGTCTAGTTTTTTATTTATAACTCTTTTTCCCAACCTTATCGTGTCTAAGAGAGAGTCGAGTGCCATTTTAAATTTTCCAACACATCGGTAAACACTGTATGTTTTTCGAGCTGAATAAACATGTTATATTAAATAAAAACACTAGAAAATTATCCAGTTATGTAGAAAAGTAACTTGCCTTGCCTTTGGTAACATTTATTTGTTATATATTTGTTTTTTGACAACTTTTTCAAATATAAATCATTCGTTGACATCTATGCTGATGACACGACCATCTACGGCAACACATCAAAGGCTGTAAATGACAAAGTTCTCTCGGATTCTCTTTCCTCTGATCTCGAGCGCATGGTTCAGTGGGGGAAGACGTGGCTGGTTACCTTTAATGCATCTAAAACCAAACTCCTATATTTACATCATCAACGCTCTGATCCCCATCTGGCATCAATTGAAATGGATGGCTCTCGTCTTGGAGGAGCCTCCTGATCTGAAATGGAACACGTACATAAAGTCTGTTGCCAAGGTCGCTGGAAAGATGGTGGGATCCTTCTACCGCTCCAGAAGATATCTCACTACTGATGCAATTCTCTATCTATATAAAAGCCAAGTACGTCCAAGGATGGAATATGCCATATCTGGGCAGGAGCTGCTAAAAACAGCCTATCCTGCCTTGACAGAGTACAAAATAGACTTTGTGGCTTAGTGGGTGATGCTCTTTTCTCTACCCTTGCAACCTCTCTCCCACAGAAGAGACGTTGCGAGCCTATCCTTGTTTTATCGTTATTTCCATGGCAGGTGCTCGTCTGAACTCCAATCTCTGGTCCCCCGTCGCCAATCCTTCACGAAAAACACCGTCTAGCTGAATCCACTGTGAAAAGTTTCCCCCACTCTTTATCTGTGCCTAAATCAAAACGTAGATTCCATGAACAAAGCTTCTTTCCTAGAACTGCACGCCTATGGAACTTTGTTCCGTCTGCCTGCTTCCCACCAGACTACAACTTGGATGTCTTCAAGTCCAACGTTAACAAATTCCTAATGAACCGCCCTCTTAAGTAAACACTTCATTAAATCTCCACACTAACGTACTGTACTTGCAATAACCCTTATCCCTGAGTTGCTTCCGGGCCTTGATAAGTGGTGACTACCGTGTAAAAAAAAAAAAAGTAATACAAACCCGGTTTTTGACTATGCTGAATACGAAAATCGCATTGAAATTTTGGAGAAATAATTAATGTTCACAAACAAAACATTTTAATCTGGTTTATAATTTGGGGAAAAAATTAAATAATTTTGTCAACCTTCTTGTTAAAGGAATTTGGAAGCATTTAAATTGTTGAGTAGGCAGTCGTTTCTTATTTTAAAATTCATGACAAATCTTCATGTTTTAAAAGATTGGAAGTTTTGGGAGCTATTTACATCTAATTATAGAGAGGGATTAAAACATCATTTCCTTAGCCAAATAAAAGTTGTATACCAATTTGATTCAATTAATAATTTAATGACCAAACCATACAATAATAACAAATTAACATCCTACTAAAAGAATGAAACTGAAAGGACCCCTGAGCAATATCAGTTAGGTACAACTAGTTCTCAATCAATGTTATGATATTTCGTTTAATCATTTTGTTTATTTAAACGTGTGTGTGTGTGTGTTTTAAGCAAATTTAACATTTAAATTAGGCTATGATCGAGCATGCTAGCTCGATACCAATAACCTTTTTTTTTCTTCTTTTTTTACGGAAGTTATTTATTTATTTATTTTTTGATTTGCTAAGAATCCAATGTAATTGAACCTAAAATTTCGTATATGAAAGTAAAAAAATAGATAGAAATTTAAAATTCAGAATTAAAAAATAGGAGAAAATGTTCTTTAATATGACAGAAGTGCATGTGGAAATGAATTCTTTTATGAGCACACATGACTATAGTATTTGGCTATTGCTTTAAACATAATTTAATCAAGAAATTACTGTCTAATCCCGTTTTAAAATACTTCAGAATCAGTTGAAAATGGTCCCAAAGTAAACACAACGTTTATTTTGTTTGCATTAATGTATTAAAATAGCCGACTTGATTTCTATATCGTGACCATTTGAATTTGAAGCCTTTTCTTGATTAGAAATGATTTCTGATTTACATGAATTATGATTCGATGGTTTATTTTTGCTCCTAAACCAAAAATATATAAATACTTTCTTGTGCGCCCCTGTCATATCAAAGAATCGAAAACCCTTTAATTTGCAATTTAAGTGTATATTAAAACACTAACTGTACCCGTCCGGCCACGTGTTTCCGTGCCTGAGGCTGGTTGACGCAAGTATTAGATTGATTTGTATTTCAGAGACGCCTAAGCCCAAAAAATACACATACAAAAAAACACACGCACAAACGCAAACACACAGGAAGCACACACCAAAAAACACACACACACACACACACACACACACACACACACAAACACAAACGCACATGCACAGAAATGCACACACATGCAAAAACACTGATGCACACACATAAAAACAAATTCACACAGAAAAACACACATGCACACACAAAATAAACACAAACATGCGCACACACACTTGCACACACAACCAAACTTATGCACACACATGCGGACGCACACAGTTTGAAAATAATAAGGAGCAGACAGTTTAAAGGCTTCAAAATCACATAAGTACATTTTGAAGTACATGGAATGTCAATTTACGGTTATGGTTAAATGTTAGTCATGCGTTATATTTAACTGTGTAATGAAAAACAAAGAAAGTAGCATTGTTGAGTGTTTGGTAAGGAGAATCGAAGTAGGAAGCATGGGTATTTTTGCTAGTATATGATATGATGCTGGGTTAAATAGAGCTGAGAAGGAAAAGATAACAGAATTCCAAGGTTTTATGTATAAAATAAAAAGAAACTCTATCATTCTAGTAATTATAAGAGCAGCTAGATTCATGAAAAATAATTTCAGTTACATTTAGAAGGACAGTCAGAATATTAAAAAGATCTCTCGGTTTAGATATGAGATAGCGGGACACGCACACAGAAATGCGCATGCACACACACATAAAAACATACGCATACACAAAGTCACACAAAAACAGAAGAAACACACATGCAAAAACACGGACGTACACACCCACATGTACAACCAAACTCACACACACATGCAAGCACAAAGTCATGCACACACACACACATACACTTCGAAAATAATGAGCAGACAGTTTAAAGGCTTCAAAATCACATAAGTAGATTTTGAAGTACATAAAATGTCAATTTATGGTTATGGTTAAATGTTAGTCAAGCATTATAGTTAACTATGTAACGAAAAAACAAAGAAAATAGCATTGTTTAGTGTCTGGTAAGGAGAATTGAAGTAGGAAGCATGTGTATTTTTGCTAGTATATGATATGATGCTGGGTTAAATAGAGCTGAGAGAGGAAAGATAACAAGAATACCAAGGTTTTATGTTTAAAATTTTTTTAAGGAAGTTAGTTTTGTGGTGACAGTGTCTATGTAGATTACGGTAAGGGTATTTATATGTAAAATTATGATTATGAGATGTTAGAGAGTGACGTCATGTTTGTTAAGGTCTGAGAGGTTCATTTTTTGAATAAGTTGTTTATTCCTGAATAATGGATATGTTAGTTCTCAGCCAATGAGACAAGCCAGAAATTTTGAAGGGAGAAATTATTTTTTAATCGGTAACTGGAAAGATAATGATATGGATATGAGTGTATGAACCAATTACAAAGGGTGCCAGGGAAAAATAGTTATAAGGTGTGTATATAGTCCCGATGATGAGGGAGGCAGTAAGAGGACTGTAGGTTTAGAGGGAAAAATAGGAACTACCTTGTCAAAAGATGTTGCGATTGTGATTTTGCTCCTATAATGTAATGTAAGATTTTATTATAACAACCAAATGTGTCCAAAATGGCGTTCTAAAGATATATAAGATAGTGGCTAATAATGTAAACGTAATAAATTTGTATGTGGCATATGTTGTTGCAAACCTACGGTATTTTGGTTCAGAGGGGAATTTCTGCAATTATTTTATTATATAGTAGATAGATAAAGGGCGAAATTAAATAATTTGTACAATAGGTGCTTCTATATTATAATAACAAAAAAAAATTCAATTTCAAGTGAAACAAATGGTGCCTATGTAATTGTCAGGTCTTAGATAGTAACATATTCAAAATTATGAAAAACGGTCAAGTAACAAAATAATTATTAATGAAAAAAGAAATTTGTGAATTCACTGCATTACTCTTACGAAAAAAAACATAAGTTGACAGGGGAGATAATTAAGTTCTGTTGCTTACGTCAAGTGATGAACGTAATTCAAAATTTCGGACAAATTTTATTCCCCATCTAAACTTTATCAAAAACTGTTTTTCATTAATAAATATTTTTCTATTTTATCGTTTTCCAATATTTTTGTCTATATTACTATTTGCGACATGACAATTACCTAGGTACCCTTTGTTTTACTTGAAATTCAATATTTTTTCATAATTATAATATAGAAGCACGAAAAAGTATTAATTGAAAGAAATTTGGGTACTTGTTAAGATAGTCTGCATATCGATTTTAAAAAATGTCATTTTCAGCAAAAACAATGTTATGTTCATAATTATCATGTTGAAAATAGTAATATATCCAAAAATTGTGAAAATGCATTGAGTAGAAAGTTATTTATAGTTAAAAGTAATTTTTTAGGCAAATTGGATAAAATTGTATTTTTCTTAGACATTATAAAGTAGACAGTAAAAAGTTCACACACAGGGGGACATAACTCAGAACGTAAAATTTAGATTACTCATTGATGGCGTGCAATATTTGTGGTTTATAGCGATAAACCTTTTTATATACTAAAAACATAAAAGCAGTTGTTTTAGTCGATGAATTTTCGTAATTTTTGGATATATTACTATTTTCGACATGATAATTAAGTACTTAATATTGTTTTGGCTTAAAACAGCATATTTAAAAAATCAATTTGTCAACACTATCATAAGAAACACTGAAATTTGCCTCAAATCAGAACTTCTCGATCTTAAAACTCTCGGTTTTTATTAATTTAATTAAGTATGTATTTTATTTTGAAATATGTAAATTATATATTTTATGTCGCTTAAATTACTTTATGCCTTCCTCTCCATTTCAAGAATGAAATACTTATTGCGAAACTCTGTAAAAACCTTTCTAGAGATAATTAAAGGTGTTTATTAAAAAGTAAAATTATTTGTAGAAAATCATACTAAAAAATATATAGATTTAATTTTCTTAAAAATGAGACGTTTAAGTTTAAAATAAAATTTTGCATTTCTTCTAAATGGGAATATCAATCAACTTAAAAATAATTTCATTAATCGAAAAATATATATATATATATATATATATTAGTAAATGATGTTTGGTTATTTCATCTCTAACAGCTATCTCCCTTGGTCTTATTGTGTCATGTATGGTGTCAGGTTCAAGGAGATCAAAGTGAACCAATTTTGTCACCAGAATTGGTATGGTGCGCAAATGATTGTGATTGCAACGGAGTCTTTCTCCATTGACCGATGCTACTATCTTGCTTCTAGGCCCTACATCATTCTTAACAATGGTTCCTGGTTGCTATGTGTTGTCGAGTTTATTTAGTACCCATACACACTGACCTGGGAATAATGGTGGTTATTTTCTAGTTCTGCTATAGTAGTGATGATGGATTTTCATGTTTAATGATGTCTCGCGTAACTGTTTGCAGTGTTATTTCTTTCTGGCTCTGATTGACTGATTAAGGTAGTATAGGTTTTCCAAAAAGTATTTCAGCTGGTGATGGTAGTTTACTGTCTATTGGTGTTGCCCTAATCTGTAGCAGAGCAAGCTGGATGTCAGTTCCCTCTTTGCATTTTTTTTATTGTTGATTTAATATGTCTTGCATGTCTCTCTATGAAGCCATTGCTGCTGGCATAGTGAGGTGAGCTTGTGACATGCCTTATGCTCCAGGAATTGATGAAGCTTTGGAAAGCCAGTTCAGCGTACTGTGGACCATTGTCCATCATGATTTCCTCTGCACGACCAAAAAATAAGGTATAATATTTCATTTTATCTGCCACTGCTGTGCTGTTACTGGTGTTGGCATTTCATCAACGATGTGATTCTGAGTATCTGTCAACGCGGTGACCAAGAATTGCTGCCCATCAATCTTGAATAGGTTTGATCTGATAAACTCCAAAGGCTGAAATGGAATATCATGTGAGTGCAGTGGTCCATGCCTGTGCGCATCTTGGTGTTCCAAGCAAAGTGTTGTTGATATTTACCCAGTATACACTTTCTCTTGCAAGTCAGCATGTTTTCTTTATGCATTGATGGGCTTGGTGGAGCTGGTATAGGATGTCTTTCCTCATGGAGTCTGGGATAAGTACTTGTTTGCATTTGAACAGAATTCCAGATTCAACAGCAAGTTCATCGTGGAAGGACCAATTTGATTGGTTCTCCGCAGGTGATTGACAGATATTATCTGACCATCCTTGGTATATTATCACCTTAACAAGGTTGTGGTTGGGTCCTTCGCTGTCTGTTTTGGGGCATTTTTGCTTCTCATCGACCTCTGTGCTTATGTTATCAACCCTCTCATTTGTTTTGTTGTTTTCGGGGTTAGGCAATTGACTTAAAGTGTTGGCATGGATCATTTCACTACCTGGTCTGTATATTACTCAATGTAGATAGCATTTGCTGTAGCAGCTGTGGTGTTGAATGCAATGGTTTAGCACATATTGTAACTAGTGGCTTATGATCTGTGATGAGGGAAAAACTTTCCCATAGAATTAGGTATGATATCATTGAATACAATACACAATTGCTAACAACTTTCGTTTGATGTTACTGTATCTGGTTTTTGTGAGTTAATGTTTTGGATCCAAATGCAACTTTTTTACCTTTTTGAATCAGTACCACTCCCAGGCCCTTCTGCAAGGCATCCACCTCCAGTAATATGGGTTTAGTTTGATCGTAATATGAAAGATATATGTCATCAGTAAACATTTCCTTGAGCTGGTTACAGCATTTTTTATGGTCAGCATCCCAAATCCATGATGACTGGGATTTAAGGAGACTACCTAATGGGTGAGAGTTTTCAGCAAAGTTTGGTATATATGCAAAAAGGTAATTTAGTATACCTAGAAAACATTGTAGTTCCCCTTTTGTTTTATAGGTTTGGCATTTGCTTGATGTTGTGCACCTTATCCAGGTCTGATTTAATTCTAGTAGAGAAGTATGTGTTTCCAAAAAAAGATATACCAGGTTATTTTATGAAACACTTCTTGCTGTTAAATGCAAATCCAGTTTTGGCTGCTTGAGCCATGAGGTTGTGCAAGTTTTCATCATGATCCTCATTGTTTTGACCAAATATGGCTGCATCATCAGCGATGCTGGCCACACCATGTAGGCCTCCTAGGATTTGGTTCATTTTTGCTTGGAAAATATCTTGTAAGACATTGAGACCAAATGGTAAACGCTTCCAGGATACTCATCCAAATGGCGTCCTGCAGGTTGTCAACATTTATGATTCCTTATGAAGGTGAACCAACCAGTATCTTGACTTGGTATCAAGTTTACTGAACACCTTGACTTTTGCAAATGCTGGATTTAGCTCTTTGACTATCAGTATTTTGTGTGGACATCTTTTAAGGGTGGCATTTAGTTTCTGTGGGTCCATTCATATTAAAAGGGACCTGTCTTTCTTTGTGTTGTATACCAAACTGGAGCACCAGTGTGTGTGTTCTTCAACTTTCAAGTGCACATCTTTCTCTAGGAGCCTGTTAATTTCCTCCTTCAATTTGCCTTCTATGTGGATACTGCATTTGTGTGGAGGGTCAATGAAAGATTCTACATCTTTCTTTAGTAGAAGTTTGGTGGTCTCACTAAAATTTATAATCCTATCAAACTGCTTGGGGTATTGTGACATAAGTTGGCTGAGAGATGGTGTAGATGTATTTGAATACTTTTTAAAGGTGTCCATATTTATGGTCATTAGCTTTTCGCATGTCGGAAGCTCTACAACTGAAAATTCTAGTACTTGTTGGCAACATAAAATTTGTAAACAATTTTTCAACACATTCTAGGAATAGTAAACATTATTAATTACCATTCTGGGAATTACTAAAATTACTTTCTAATGCAAGTCTTTACTTCAGTTGAAGTAAGGTAAATTCATCCTGCTTTTTACATAATAATATACTTCTGGTTCAAGTCTTATAAAACCTTCTAAGATTCTAGGATATTTACTTATTTTGAACGTGTTTTTCTTCAGATTTCATACATTAACTCAAAATGGCTTATCATATAATAATAATAAAAACATTTACATGATGCAAAGAATAAGTTTTATAAATTTTGGGTTTCAAATCGTGTGTAATGCTCACATATTAAGATGAATAAAAATTATTTAAAAAAATAAAAGTTGCCATTTATTTATTTTCAATAAAATATATAAATAAATAATGAGATCGCTGCCCTAAACAAAATGCAATAAAAATGCATATAGGTGATAATTATTTTTTAAAGGTTTTTATACTTTTTATAATAAATTTATAAAACTTATTCTCTGCATACTGTAAATATTTATTTCTTGGGTCACATATTTGTAAAAGTAAAAATCTCTTTAATACCTCTCCCCAATGTTGTAATGATTTTTTTACCAAAGGTTATTTAGCGTCTATCATTAGCATGTATGTTCTCTGCCATTTGCATTATGTAACGTTTTGGCAGCCATATTAGATTTTGGACTATTAAAGTAAAATTACTCTGGGACAATACGATACAAAATGATGCATTAAAGTGCCTTGATTATAGAATTTCCTATTTTCACCTTGAAATATGAAAGTTGAAAATATTCCAGCGTTATTTAATAGTTGATTCAATGAAGTCTTTTCGTATTAGCAGCGGCAGTGCTGCAGCTAATGATGATGATGCTTATGATGGTTCCTAAAGAAAGGATTAACTAGTGCATTCAAATTAAAGTAATTACATATTTAATGCAAGGAGGCTGAGATAAACACAGTAATAAACATAATGACCTTTTTAAACGAGTATTTATTTACTAGCATTATTACAAGCAGACCAAAGCAATGCCCCTTCTGAGGGAGCTGGATATTTCCAACATTAAAAAACAACTTCATGTCAAATTTCATCCTTATAAATAAGGAAGCAAGTAAATAGGAACCCAAAACTACCTATCCCTGGATTAAAGGAATAATTTCATTCAGCAATGCTCTGGAGGCCTACTTAATTTATTTTTCGTTCTTTCACCTAGAATGTTCAAAATAATTTTTGTTGGTTTTGATGCTAGCCGTGTATTATTTAAAAGAAAAAAATACATTTAGGTTAATGTACCTCTAGCTTCAACGCCATCAAACTTCAGCTCTATTTTGTTAATGATTATCTGTTTTTATGGGAAAATTCTAATAGTTTGCAAACAAACAAATAAGCAAGAACTACAACTATATCAAACAGAATTATATATTTAATTAGTCTTTCATACTAAGAACTTGGCCTGAAGACGCTCAGCTGATCTCTTGAAAATGTGTAGCTAAAATGCTTGTATAAATAAAATTTTATACTAAATAAATTAAAGCAAATATATATAGCTATAATATTTTTCAAATAAGTATTAACAATTATTTTTATACTCACAGACACTAGAGTTTCATGCTTTCGCAATCATCAGTATAGGAAGTGATGATTACCGCTGGTTGAGAGATTGGAACTCAATTAAAAAGCCTCTCTTGACTTTATAGGCTAACATTTTACCTCAAGGTCACAGACAATTAATACAAGAATTGAAGAAAATTAAGTGCCTATAAATGCCATGTCAGCAGGCATTCATAATAAACAATTGGAGAGTATTCAATGACGAGAAGTTGAAATATTGCATTTGTGCTAAAGTTGACCGCTTTTTTCTTAATTCCCTAAACAGGGTCCAACTTTAATTTCTTAGAGGGGCTTTATAATTGTTAATATTTATTAATTATTTTTATACCTACAGACACTTAGTATTTCATGCTTCTGAAATCATGAGGGTAGGAAGTGATAATTAGTGCTGGTCAGGAGATGCGAACCTAGTTATAAAGCCACCTTTGAGTTTGTAGGCTAACATCTTTACTTCAACACCACCAGCAATTAACACAATGCTAAGATTAGTCAACAACAAAATGCTTTGTACACACATGGATATTAAAAATTTTGACCGTTTTTTAGTATTTAATACTCTATGATGACAGCCATTTTATATGTTATTAACTTAGGAATATAAAAGCCAATTTCAAGAAGAATAAGTTGAATTAAATAAAAGAGGAAAAAGACAAACTTATTATTTCACAATATTGATAGTCAATAGCATGGTTTAATTTTTATAACTTGCTGCAATCATTTCTAAAGTGTTTTATTAGATTTGAACAAGCCTTTTTCAGAGATTTTTTTCCCCATTCTTCAATGCTTACACATCTTAATTCTTGAAAGTAATGTAGTGACTGATGATTTATTCAAGCTTCCAATTCTTGCCATAGATCTTCAATATCATTCGTCAGCGTTCATTGAAGCCCATGGCAGAAGTGTAGTCTTTTCTTTCTGAAGCCACACAGTCAGTGACATATTTCTTATTTTGCTGGAAAGTAAATCTTCAACCTAGATCAGTATTTTCTATTGATTGTTATAGAATTATGATATAGTCTTCAATTTGATTATTCCTTTTATTGCAATTCCTTTCTTTATTTTATGCTTTAGTCCTCACATTACATGAGCGATGTTTCTGACAAAAGGAAAAGAATTGCTGTTTTCTGGGTCAAAATCTCTTCATATAACACTTATCGTTGGCTAGATGTTGACCATTAAGCGGTATTTTTTTTTTTTTTTTTTTTTTTTTTTGCTCCTTACATCAAGTGGCTTCATTCCTTGTGTGGAAAAAATTAATTACCCAATTTCCCTTGAGCTAAAACAATTCCAAAACAGCGTCAAGCCAAGCTCATATTTTAATGTTTTCACTGTGTTCTTTGAGATGAATGACTCGCCTTTCTTGCACCAAATCTTCTGTACATACTTATGTCCCAAAAATGTCCTTTTTTTTTTTTTGTTGTTCCATCATAATAATGCTTGTTTCTAAAAGCAAATTTTTTTGTCCAAGAACTTTTTCACAAAATCAAACCAAGCAACGATGTGACATGGTTTGTAAAGAGAGTTTCATCATGGTTGATTTCTATTGTATTCCTGTATTAGTCATATACCTTTACTCATCATATACAAACTTTTGATGGCGTCTTTCAAAAGAATGCTTGGATTTACATTAATCTCATGACACATTTTTACTCAGTTCTCTGTTACAATTTGGGTTTTCTTTCATGTCCAGGCAAATTCTGTTGTGCCAAATGGTTTAAATTTCTTGCACTATGGATAATTAGCCAGTTTGAAATAGTGCTTTGATTATTTACTGACTTGTAGAAGTGATTAGAGATTCTGTCTCAAGTCGACATTAAACTCCTTTACCTTCTCTATCGTGTGGTTAATTTAAGAATAACAATTGTGACAATACTGTACACGTCACATGATGTTCTTTTCACAAATATTCTACTAAATAAATGCTTTCAAAAGATTCACCAATAAAATAATTATTTAAATTATTTTTTCGTATACAAATCAATCAATTTTAAATCATATTTTAGACTGTATAAATAATTTTGTCCATTTCTATTTTGAATAATTCAACAGTCAAATTTGTTATATTTAACACATTTTTCTTTAAACTGACTTTCATATTTCATTTTACTTTGTATTTATTAAAATATATTGAGAAATACATAAAAATGTTGAAAATTTATCAGTTTATGAAGAATTTTGTTGTGCATGTGTGTGTATATATAGCAAATCTTTATAACAAGTTTGTGCCTGTAAACGTTATATAAGCAAAGATCTTTTTCAAATTAATAAATATGTAATGAATTTGTCTGCAGATTCCAACTTCAGATTTATGGTTGCCTTCAAACAATTCATAAGGCATCCATTTTCAATGTTTAGGAAACCATTCCAAGTTGTTGAATATAACGGTGAACAGGTGTCTGGTTTTAGGAAACTTTCAAATTCTTCAACTGATACTGCAGGGCTTTTTTTAAGCAATGCTACAAAGAGTTCTTCATCAAACTCAGTTGAATATCCTGATTTGTTTTTGTCTTCTATGGTGAAATTTCGATGTTTTAATTTTATAAACCATCTTCAGCATACTCTTTTATTTACGTTTCTTTTTGAATAATGAATAATTTTGAGTCGCTTTTACTGCAAAGATATTTTTTTAAACTCATAAAACATTATCAAATTTAGCAAATTAATTGGCAAAAATATCAAAGCGCAACAAGTCATATAAAAAAGCATTACATTTATATACATCATCTCATCTCCACCGTCTTTCAGAATAATTTACATGTTTATATACAATTTAAATGTTTATCCAAAGCCACTTGGAACATGTATATGATGACCACCTCTGGCTAGCTGTTCCATGGAGCAGAAGTGGTGCTACCAGATCAGACTCTCTGGAGATACCAGCTTTCTGACTTAAAATGCATCGTACATTGATGTTATTATTTTTTTCTTTCCCTTTGCAAAATCCAGTTCTGTTTTGCAAAGCTCAAAATAAAACAATAATTTTTCTCTTTCCTTTACAAAACACCATGAATATATATATTTAAAGATATAACGAACTTGAAGCATAAAACCTTTATCTAAAATGACTGGGTTTGGCATTAAATAACCCGAAAAGTGTTTATATGCCACAAAACAATCCAGACAGAGGATGCAGCTTTTATTATATTAAGACAAAAGCAATGTTGGTACATCTTTTGTGGGTTGCTGCTGAGACTGCAACTAGGCACTGAGATGAAAGACTCCTTGAAAGTAGATTTAAATTTCTGTTGATGATGTAGGGTAGAATCAGGTTTCCTCACATTCTCTTCTGTTCAAGTGAGATTAGATTTAATTTTTGATGCTGCTCTTTGTAGATAGGCATAAAGAGCCTGTCATCATCCTGATTGTAAACTGCTGAACACATTCTAAGTGTATGATATCGATTTGAAGATGTTGCTTGGCGGGTATACTAAAAAAAGGGCTAAACTCGAATTATGTTTAGGGTACGTGCTGTTAATGAAAACATCTGTGGATCAGGGAAAGAATTTTCTTAGTTTTGTTTACAATCTCAATACAATAACATGTTGGCTTGAAAGAGTTGTATATAACTGTACCAAATGTTTCTGTATTAACGCTTCAAATGTCCTTTGGATGCAATCATGTTTTTCAACCGTGAAATTTTAATCAAGTTCTCTTTTAAAATAAAATTTATGCAGTCGTCATTTCCTTAGATATTCATGCTTACTATTCATTTTCAGAACTTATAAGATAATCTGAAATTTTTAGCAATGATCCTTTGCCCCACCCCCTCCAGTTTGTTGCAATTGGAAAATCATTAAAAATTCTTTAAAAAACTAGACTAGCCAAAAAGATTCTTAGAAAATAGATGATCAGCATTAATTATTTAAAAAAAAATGATATAACAAATTATCTTAATTTTGTTCTTGTTTTAGAGTGAATATAATAAGATAATAAAAAATATAAGATAAATAAAATTTGAAGAAAATAAATACATTGTTCTTTGTATGTTTATTTATCTATGTTAGATTTTGAAAGAAAATAGACAAAGCTCGAATTCTCTCTCCTGTGATCGCTATAATATAAGCAACCATTACTTAAGAATTTTGTTGCATTTGGGGGTAAAATTAATAAGTGTATTTTTAGATATTAGTGACAAAAAAAAAAAAAATAAAAAAAAAAAAAATAACAAATGGATAGCAACAAAAACATGAGTACTCTTCAGTTCTCATAAGCGTAGACCGTAGGTTTATTTTTGGCAGTCTTACAACTCTCGCTTCCTTTATTTTGCCCTTTAGTTCTTATATTCCACAAGCAATGTTTCTGACAAAGAGAGAAGAATTGTTGTTTTCCGGGTTAGTTTCTAGCTATCTAACATTTATTTTTAGCTAGTTTTTAACCTTCAAGTAACATTTTTTACTTCTTATATTAAGTGGTTTTATTCTTTGTCTAGAGCAATTTTCATTAAAAAGAAAAAGAATCAAATATTTAATTTGTTATTCATAATTTAAAATTGCATGAAAAAAAAAAAAAATTCTGCTTCAAATTTATTTTTCCATTTGTCCTCATATATATTATGAACTAAATGGATGCCCGGCATTGCCCGGTTGTACAATATGTTTAAACATATTTTAATTTATACAGATTGCATATTTATTATTATAGAATGAATCCTCTATTGAATATTAATATGTGTTTGTTTACAATATCATGTCAACTGATATTTGATGATCTTAAAAATAGTCTTTCTTCTCGTATAGATAAAAAATAAGAATTTTTACAGGGGAATATTTTACATTACACCGACCAAGGTTATATTGGTGTAACATAAAATATTTCCCTGTAAAAATTCTTATTTATCTATAAGAGAAAAAAGACTATTTTTAAGATCAGATTTTTTTTCCCCATTTTTGATATTTATCAGATGAATTTCTGTCCAAAACCTATCTAAGAACATTGCCAGACATATAAATTACCTTTGTGTGAAATTTGCAAAAGATAGGCTCAGCCGTTTTGAAACCTATGAAGAATTCTCTCTCTCTCTCTCTCTCTCTCTCTCTCTCTCTCTCTCTCTCTCTCTCTCTCTCTCTCTCTCTCACACACACACAAAGTGACTTTTATATAATAGTAGAGATGGAGATTAGCTTCCATTCTAAGCAACCACAATAAATCAAAATGAAAAGAAATCCTGAAAAACATTAAAAATATCATCCCCATACGGATTGTTTTACTGAATCAGATTTCTTTCTTGTGGTTAAATAGACAAGTGCATCAGGTTGAGATTTAAACCAAATTATTATTTATTTATTTATTTTTTGTTTTTTTGACAATTCTATTCACTGCACCATCCTCACAAGTCATGAGGTAGATTGATTTTACTATTTGTATAATCAGTATCAACTACTGAAGAGCGCTCTATCCGTTTTTCTACCAAGAGCTTTTGCATCATTACTAATAGCACGCATAGATACATATACACGCTCGTACTCCATATCTACTCTACATGATTTAAGTAGTTGACATTTGTAATTAATGTAATAGGCTGGCGGCTGTGCAAGTTAAATTCCATCCAGGCCAAGGAAGTGCTTTATCACAAAAAGGAAAAAAACAATTATTTTAGCTAGCATACATTTCTTTTCCAAGCAGATGCATATCACACACACGCACTTTTGGTGATTCATAGAATTTATATGAGGATTCACATACTAAAATATATGGTGTGATTTTGAAGATGCTGTGCATATTATCTGAACACTGAAAATCATAGCATTTGAACGCACATATATACAGTCACACTTCTCAGGAAGATCGCCATTATTCCAGTGATTATAGGAGCAAGCGGATTGTGAAAAAGAATTTTAAAAACTATCTGGCAAATATACCCGGTGAACCAAGTGCAAGAGAGATACAAACAATTGCACTTAAAGGGATACTTATAATCTGTTGGTTGGAATGTATGAGATAGCGGGTAAATGTCTGACATTCGCTGGGAACAAAATGTCTGACATTCGCTAGAACAAAATAAGAAAATTGAAAAAAAATGAGAAAAGAGCCAAGTGCAAAAGAGATACAAACAATTGCACTTATAATCTTAAAAGATCTCTCGGTTGGAGTCTCTGAAATAGTAAGTGAATGTCTTTCATCCAGTTGGATGCCCCAACTCCAACAAAAAGCAAAAGGAAGAACGTATCCTAGTGAAATATTTTGGGTTTATATTATTCAGCAACCAAGATAAAGGGTGTGTGTGTGTGTGTGTGTGTGTGTGTGTGTGTGTGTGTGTGTGTGTGTGTGTGTGTGTGTGTGTATCCTTCTGATGTATACATATATATTTTCTTCTGATGATTTAAGGGCAGAATAATTTCAAAAATTGACATAATAATTAGATGAATGATTCTGCACTACGAAACAGGTTCCGTCAAGAATTGAACACTTTGACATACCGAAAGAAATAATAGTAAGATGGACATCTTGAAACTTGGAATATAGACTTTTTGTCATTTATTTGCATATGCTCTGTAGTTACATTGAGCTTCATAAATTACAGGATTTGTATAAATAAAAGGTGAAATATAATTGAATAAGCATATTTTTCCCATAAGTATGAGTTCGAATCTCCCGACCGGTAGTAATTGTGTTATCCTGCACTGATGATTCCCGAAAGGATGAAACACTAGTGTCTGTAGGTATTAAAAATAAATATTATTGTAATAATTCTATCAGCCCCTTTAAGAAACTTGATTCTTATTGATGAGCACTATAAAGTTAAAATACAAAGTCAGTCACCTAAGTTCGCATGCGTAGATCATGTTATAATTATTATAGCCCTATGGCCGGATGTTACGACATTTAAAAAATAAATGTTAAAATTTCAACGATATTTCTCGCAGTTGAGAATGACTGTGAGGTTTGTCCCTTGCTAACGAGTATGGAAATAAAAAATGTAAACATTAAAAAAAAAAACGTTTACAAGTGTTTTTGATATAGATGTACATAAGAATAATTTGATAAGTATGTTTTAACTTAAATAGGGATGGTATAATAAAATTGTGGGGTCTGCATTCGCGCCTGGCCTCCATAGAATGGAAATAGGCACACACTTTAATAAAGACTTTTCATATCTATCTGTGTAAGTATTGTTTTGATAATTATGTTTCTGTTTGAAGAAATATGGTATAATAAAATTATGGGGTGTTCGTTCGCACCTGACCTCTATAGAATGGAAATATGTCACAAAGTTTAACAAGGTTTTTTAATATAGATCCACAGAATATTGTGATAAGTGTTTCAGTGTGAACAGGTATGGTATAATAAATTATAAGGTTTATCTATTTTATTTTTACTTTCATCATATTTTGCTTTGGTTTTGATACCCCCAAATTCAACCTAAATTTACAACCCTTCCTTTTCATAACCTATCATACTTTCATAAATCAGAGTCCATTTTCTGTAGGCTGTTTTTGAACTCAGTCAATGACGGGTACTTTTGCTAGTTATATATATAAAGTGATGGGACGATTCCAGTATTTTTCCCGATTCTGATCTAAATTCTCGATTCCAATACTATTATCGATTCCGATTTTGATTCTTTTTAAAATTCAAATTATAGAGTTGTTTTGTGTGTGGGCTGGGGAGGGGATCACTGTAGGACCTATTTAATATGTGCATATGCTTTTGCAAGTGTAATAAATAGACTAATGGGTGTGACCTATGGATTATAGTTTTACTGGAAGTTTAAAATCAATAAATATTTATCATTTTATCATTAATATGAACCATGCAAAATGAAGCTTTTAAACAAAAACAAAGAAATAAACAATAAAATGAATTGTTATTGACATCGGAAAATAGGTATACATTTTTCTGATTCTGATACCCCAAAACGATCCGATTTTTCAATTTCTGATTAATTGTCCCAACACATACACACACACACATATGTATATCTAGCTTAGGTGGAATTTATTTAGTAGTTGCTTTGAGTCTATAACCGATCAACAGATAAAATACACTTTCTTTTATATATATAACTAGCCTGGTAGCCTAGCGTTGCCCGGGTGTTTATAGGTGTGTGTTGAGCAAAAAAAAAAAAAAATAGTGGTAGTAGGCAGGCAGGCTCGAACCTGTTCCGCGAAGGAGGAAAAGAATGTGAAAAAAAAACGTGACGTTTTTGTTGTTGCACTGATTAGTGCAACAACAAAGACGTCACGTTTTTTTTTTCACAACCAGAAGTGATGTAGGTTTAATAAGAGTAGCCAATCGAAAAGAGAGGATGACTTTAGAAAATATCGGCGAAAAAAGCGACCCCCTTCCTGTAGAAAAGTGCCCAGTTTAGGGTGAAGGAATTAATGTTTTCAGCCAATTTTTCGATATTTGTCGTCCGAAGAGTCGAACTTCAAGACGACATCAATCTCGTGAAACTCCGTCGCCTCTGTTGAAAGTTTTAGGCATACATACATATAGTGATGGGACGATTCCTAATTTTTATACGATTCCGATTCCAGGAAAATATTGATTAACGATTCCGATACCAAGTACAATTCCGATTCCGATTCCTAGGGAATTTATTGTTTTGAAATATACCAGGTAGTTTTATACTTATGGTCGGTAGTTCCCAAATATGTTCCCTAACTTTGGAAAAGATATTTTATGTCTACACCGTCGTGTTTTGATTTAAATAAAATTATTATATAGTAAACTAAACGGAAAAATTAGCAAAATTTATTTTAGAGAAAATTTATTTTACTTAATTGGAATACAGAAAAAAAAAACTCAAAGAAAATAGAATTTATCCTTCAGAGAAAAAACAAATAAAATAGAATTATATAACAGAACAAAAACAAGAAAATTAGAGAATAAATACACACGATTCATTATTTTGGTCCTCATAATTAACAGATTTAATGAATTAAATAAAAAAAATATAGCGGAAGAGAAAGAAAATATATACTAATTAAATATAAAAAAGATAAATATTTGATTTAATAATTTATAAATGAACGTGCGTAATGAAAAAAAAAAACAATATACCACGTGACATGGCGCCGTAGATACAAAATAACCTTTCCAAAGTTAACGACCATATATGAGAAATACCATTAATCGAAAGTTTTTGTGTTTTATACCAAAAGGTAGGTATAGCGAAAAGTTACAATTAAAGGAATTTCAAAAACGATTTTTTGTTTAGCTATTGATAGTTGTATTTGTGACGGCAGTTCTTCAGACCTCCATAATTCACAAGGAGTAGTTAACACCTATTATTTTTTCTTACTTTTTCATTGCTTTTACACGTTGTTTCTAACGTGAAGAATAAGTTTAGCCAAACTAATTTTGAAATAGGGTATATCAAAGGAACACATATAAAAATGATACCACTATAAAAAACAAGTGAAATACTAGATAAAATTGAGCAAACATAATTACCAAAATTACAGAAAAAGATTTAAAAAAAACAAACAAAAAATAGTGAAGTTTGTTGAGTGAAATGAATTATTGAAAGAAAATTAATTGAACTAATAGAAATGTTAAATAAAAAAATGTCAGATTTCAATATTTTTTTAATAATTAAATTCTCAGAGTTGTCGAAATTAAAAATTAAGTGATTTTTTTTTATTAGACTTCTTTCGAAGCTTGTTACCTTGAAAAATACATTTAAAACCCTGTTTTTTTAAAATAAATTGAAAAATAAATGCAATTAAAAAAATTTAATTGATAATTGAAACTTTAAAAACATATTAAACATTGAAAAATTACTTATCTCACAAATTAACGTCCAATAAAGTAGATCCAGTCTTCATACAGGAATTTGGTTATAATAAATATATCTTTCCCAAACTTAAAAATTAAATCTTTTTTTTTTTTTTTTTTTTTTTTGAGAGAGAGAGAGAGAGAGAGAGTGCTTTAAAATCGCCGGGGAGTGCTGCCTAAAATTTTAAAGAAGTAAATTTTAGGAGTTTAGTGCCTTTCAAAGACGGTTATCATAATTTATTATCATCATTTAATTTCCTTTATTTTCCTCCCCCCCCCACACCTTTCCACGTGGTTCAGTAGTTAACCAGTGCTCCTGTTGCTGTCAGTCAGCTATCTTTACCTAAGTTTTAATTTCTAGTTAAAAGAATTTTTCATGAATGGAATCAGCATTTTTAAAAATTATTTTTTTAGTTGTATATATTGTATTTACTCTTTGAAGTTAAGGAGGGTTAAAAAAAAATGGTGACACCTAGATGGTGACGTAGGCAAAAAAAAAAAAAAAAAAAAAAGACACTGCGATTTCGACCCTCACTAATAAAACTGCTCTGAGTGACTAGTTGGTAATTTTTTGTTCCTTTTCTTTTTTATTTTGCTCCTCCAATTTATTTGGATGCTTCATAGTTAAATGTTTTAACATGTTGGTTGTGGTCATGTTAGATGGTTTTATTCCTCGCGATATTTTAATTTGACAGACTTTGCAAATGGCTTTCAACTCATCATCTTCAAAAAGACTTTTTTTTGGACTTTGGGCCGTATTAGAAAATTCAGTTTATCTGTAAACAAATAATTTACTATTAAATTTTATTTTAAAGCTAGTCACTTATTTGGATAATTAATTGAAAATAATCCGGTAAAAAAGACAAAAAGAAAAAAAATATAAAGGGATGGGGCGGTAAATTGTACCAACCGGTAGTTAACAAAAAAAACTTATAGAATTTAATTTTTGAAACCAATGTATAAAAGTTTACATAATGAAATGCAAATATGCATTTTCGGGTTTGTATTACTGTACACATAGATTCGAAAAAGTTGTCAAAAAACAAATATATAACAAACAAATATTATCAAAGGCAAGATAAGTTACTTTTCTACTAAACTGGGCAATTTATTTTGTTTTTATTCAATGTAACATGTTTATTCAGCTCGAAAAACATGCAGTGTTTACCGATGTATTGGAAAATTCAAAATGGCGCCCGACACTCTCTTTAACATGGTAAGTTCGGGAAAAGGTGTTATAAATAATAAACTAGACAAAATAGACTTCGTAGCCTCTTCCTTGCAACCTCTATCTCACAAATATTTCAAAATATGTCACGGTAACATATATTGAGCGAGTTTCTAGCAGTATTTTGTATAGTTTATTATTTATAACATCTTTTCCTGAACTTACCGTGTTAAAGAGAGTGTCGGGCGCCATTTTGAATTTTCCAATACATCGGTAAACACTGTATGCTTTTCGAGCTGAATAAACATGTTACATTGAATAAAAACCCGAAAAATATATCCAGTTAGGTAGAAAAATAACTTATCTTGCCTTTGATAACATTTATTTGTTATATATTTGTTTTTTGACAACTTTTTCGAATCTATGTGTACAGTAATACAAACCCGCATTTTCTTTTGAATTTTTTTTTTTGTTGACTGTGTTCAATTCACAGATGGTTGATGCGGTTCAATATTGCTAAACTATAAGTCCTTAGTAAAATTTTATTTATAAATACTTTTTAAAATGAAATTATTTAATTAATCGTAAATATTATTTAGACATAAAAATTAATTGATTACAAAACCTTTTAAACATATATATATTAATTTCTTTTTCGTTCGGCAAAAAACTGCGCAAAACACTTTTAATTTTCAATTTAAAATTCTAGAAAAAAGATTATATTATTCTGCTTTTAATATAATCAAATTCAGGGTTTTATCTTTCTGGAGAAAAAAAAAAAAATAATGGATTTTATTTCAATGAAATTAAAAAAAAAAATTGACTGAATTGAATTAATTACCCTTAAATTAACGAAGGGGTTATTTAATAACTTTAGGTTTGGAAGAGATAGGTATGGGGTCGATTTTTTTGAAACTTCAAAAGAAACCGACTACTGTCAAAACTTTGCGAAATAATACAACGTGATTAATTTCATTTTAGAGATATTTCTTTCAAAAGCCTTCTTTTAAAAAAAGAAAAAAAAAGTATATTGTTTTATAAAACCTTTTACTGTTTAAATAATTTGACTTTGCTCGTTTTATTTTAAGAAAATATAAGTTGAAAAAGCATTTTCATTCACTATTAGAAGATTTGTCAGTAAAAAAAAAACAATCGCCAAAAACATAAGCGTTTTTTTTATTTTTACTCGCAATGTAGAGCCCTGCATACTTCTTTTCAAGTTAACTCTTTTGTAGTTTTGATTACAATAGATCTGAATGAATGAACTTTGTAAGGGAGGGGCACTAAGCATTGCCCTGTTAATAATGAATTTCTTTGGTTTCTTTTTATATCTCTCTTGCGGTTAGAAATATCAAGAAATTTTTTCTTTTTTTCAACATCAGACTAAAAGAATCGTAATGAAGGAATCGGAAAATTAAGGTATTTTTTAACGATGCGATTCCGATTCCGATACCTCCCAAAATACACGATTCTTACGATTAACGATTCCGATTAATCGTCCCACCACTACATACATATATACATACATACATTTAAACAGACAGGTGCAAGTTAATGTATCTTCTGATATATATTCAATATTTCCTGCATTAAAATTCTTGTTTTGGAACTTTTGAGATGTGCATTGATAATTTATATTATTTGGATCATTCAGAATACTATTCTCATTTTTGTTATTTTCACATTTTGGGCTATATAACCTTGGACAAGTAGCACAGTGGTTAAAAACATTGATTAGTACTCAGTTCAAAGTGACAGTCTTCTTACTATTGGTGATAATAACTTAAAATAACATGAAAATTAACATTTCTATCTCATTATGGCTGATGGAACAAGAACAATTTACTCTTAGACATTGAATAAAGGTTTCAGTTTGAAATTCCATAAAGGTTTCTTGAGTTAACATAAAAATACCCAAATTTAACAAATATGTACCTTAAAACTTTTAGAAAACTTTCACTTAACTGATTGCTAATCAACGCCTTTAACTGTCGTGCCATGAGTCTAAGGTTAAAGGTTACATCTGTTGAAACATTGTGTAAATAATAACAAAGATTCGTACACTAATTCATTCAAATAATTTTTATTAAAATTCACCTTTTTATGAGTCTACACGTTTTATTAAGATTTTTTGTCCATCAGTTTGTCATGCTTAACTTTGAATTTTAATCACTAAAAGTGCAGATTAAATGGATGTGTCTTAAGAATATCCTCCTTTTTGACTCAGGGTGGCAGAGTCGCAGGTTTTAGAAGAAGGAATCAAAGTCAGATATTTTAAAATTCCCTCATATTAATTTTTATTGCTTCCTCCCCCGTTTTTCTTGGCTTTTCCCTGTGAACTGAACCCGCTACCTCAACTGCTCTACATCTGTTAACCCAAGAACTCTCAACTATTTTTTCAATGTGACTATACCATCAAAAACTACTCCTCTGCACACATCTCTCTATAATGTCTAGATTTAATCTTGCCTCTAAGGTCATCGAAACTAAGCCCGCCTTTAAAGGTTTTTTGGGGTTTTTTTTTACAATAATGTTACAAGGGAAGTTTGTATTAATGTCTGATATTCTTAAACAGCCGAGTTTGAAAGAATTGAAGATTTGGGAAAGAGTTTGAGTCGTAAGACTGCTAGGAGTTTGAATGGGATTTCTAATTCCCCAAGAATCTACACATAGACTGAATGTTGGATAACTTTGAAGTAAGGAATCAGTCAGATATTTTGTAATTCTACGAGTCTGAATTTTTAGGATCATAGGAGCTAAGGTCTAACCTTATATCTTCCAATTCCACAACCCTGTTAACTTTATTACAAATTAACATATGTTCAGAAATATTTCATTTTGTTTTGCATTAAAATTCTTTTTAAGATTAGTGAGCAATCCAATCCTCTGCTGCGAGCAATATACAATGGCTTCACGCCAAAAACCAATGGAACAATTTGTACTGCAGTTATCAGAGAACCAATGCAAAGTCTTGTAACTCTTAGATTGCTTTCGCTCAATATCTTGCTCCTCCTGCCTTATAATTCTATTTATATACTTATAATTTGTGGGGAAAGGGTAGCTATCGACCGTAAGTGTGCATAGTTTATCTCTGTCAGTAGAGAAAATCTATCATCTTGTTTTTGTTCTTTTTTAAACAATTTATGTGAATGAGTACGATCAAAAGGAAAAAGTAACAGTAAGAGGAAATGTGTAAAAGAAAGGCGTGAGTGCGGCTCAGAGGATAGGGGAAAGGATAGTAGGGTAATGGGGTGATTCTTTTGATTCTGTTCAATATTCAGACAATATCTTGCTCTTTCTGTTTTCTTAAAATTCTATTTATGTATGCATTCTCTGCACCCTTTGAAATAACTTGAATAAAAGAAAAAAGATATGTATATATGCATATATCTTAAAATTAAATTCTGTAAGATTAATAAAATACTGAAGAAAGGAGGAGATTACTTTTGCTTTTTAAAACTTTTTTAAACGTTGATACAAGATT
This sequence comes from Euprymna scolopes, assembly GCF_053919585.1. Classification (NCBI taxonomy): domain Eukaryota; kingdom Metazoa; phylum Mollusca; class Cephalopoda; order Sepiida; family Sepiolidae; genus Euprymna; species Euprymna scolopes. Next base: position 116,148,735 of record NC_136483.1, read on the forward strand.
TTCAGATCGATGCATTATGATTGAATTTTTTAAAATCCCCAAAACTAGAATTACCAATTTTGGAACACTAAAAGGAACAAAAAAAAAAAAAATGTTTCCAAACGAAGTAAAAAATATTTGGGGGCAAAAAAAAAAATTACATTAGTGAGAAATTTTGTCTCAATAAGAAGAATTATGCAATTCTTATTTCTATATTGCATATATTTTTTTTTGTTAAACATTAAATAGAATAGTTTTTATGCAATAATACCTTGTTTTGAAATAGTGCAAAGCAGTTTCTTTTTTTTAATAGGATTCCTATAAAGTTAATGTTAACTGAAATTTCAGCAACTAACATTAAAAAGACATGTTCCTTAATCTTTTTGTTAGGAATAAAGTGTGGCACCTATTCCGACATTGCATTTTATCTTTTCTGTCTACAGTCAATCAAAGAGAAATCCTTTTAGACCAAGGTTATTTATATTTTTGTCTTTATTTAGAGTGCCTCTTTTGGGGGGAACTGGATTTCCCCTCACATTAAAAGCCGACTTTGTGTCTAACTCTGCCATCATAGGGAGGCAAGTAAATAGGAACATAAAGAAAACCCGAATATTTGAAGCCAATTTTAAAATCCAGTTTGCTCTTTTCATACTATTTTAATTGTTACTATTTTTATGTCTAAAATTTATTATCAAGCTATAAATAAATATATTTTCAGAATTTTCCAGTAAAAAAAAAAATGATTTCTAATGAAAAGCCTATGAAAGATTATAAAATTAATCTCTTGGAATATTTTGATAGACTTAATCAATTTTATAATTACAAACAGCAATGCATATCAACGGATGAACAGACTGGCATTATATGAGGATTGATAATTTGTATTATTCAGAGCACTGTTCTCATCTTCGATGTTATTCCCACAATGTTTTGGTTCATGTAACATCCAAACTATTTTCTTGTTGTTTCCCTACAACCTCTTTCCCACACAGAAGAGACGTTGTGAGCCTGTCTCTGCTCTATCGTTATTTTCATGACAAGTGCTCAACTAAACTCTAATCTATAGTCCCTCTCTTCCCAAACTTTCACAAAAAACACTCGACTAGCTACAACTACTATAAACGATTCCTCCACTCTATATTTGTGCCTAAAAATAAATACAGATTCAATGAACAAAGCATGTTTCCAAGAACTGGTTGCCTGTAGAACACTGTTCAGCTGTTCTGCTTCCCACTTGAATCCAACATGGTAGCCTTCAAATCCAATGTAAACAAATTCTGTCGCCATAATTAATCAAATTCTACCCAATTTATATACATTAACAATTACTACACTACTACCTTATATTTTTTTAACCTTATCCTCAAGTGATAACTCCCAAGTAAAAAAAAAAAACTAGAGACGCTTTATGTCAAACTCGAAAATTTGTATGGCATTTCGAAATAAGAAATTCTGTTTGGACACGATAGGTTGAACCCAAAATTTTTATAGTATTGCCGGTGTGTGTGTGTGTGTTTTTTTTAAATAGAATTGAGTCAGATTCTTTTCATCAAACTCCCCACTTCTACTTGTGACTATGCTATTTGACTGCTTTGGCATCAGACTATTTTTGACACTCCTCTTTGAAAGCTAGCTACTGTACAGTTCAGATTGAACAGTCTGACATCCTTAATCATGTTGCTTAGAATAAAAATAAAAAAACGAAGCAATTACTAAAATAGTTTGATTGTAAATGAATTCATATCATTAGATGGTAATATGATTATATAATCTAGGAAAAAATCTGTAATGTTACATGTTTTTAATTCTTTTGTTGATAGGATGGGAATGCCTACTTTATAATATATGCTGAATCTAGGGATGTGAATTCTTTGGTTTTTAGCAGAATTCCACTTCTTTTTTTAATCCAGATTTCCACTTAAATCAATAGAGCCTTCCATGAATGTGAATTCTCCGTTCTTTGGCTAACATCTACTTATATAAAAGAAAAAGCTAATGCCTGCCAAATTGCTAAAGTGTTTCCATCTTGTTTTTTTTTCATCACTGTTTGGATGGATTTTATTTCTTTTTCTCTTTCTTTTGCTTTTCATGCTTTTTCTCTCTTCCTCTTTTTTTTTTTTTTTTTTTTTTTGCTGCCTTCCTCTTATGACAGTGCTCTCTGAAAACTGAAAAATGTTAACTTTGTTGTGAAAGCTAAAACTTCGAACTCTTTATGAGAGGACAGAGTAGTTAAGTTTGTATATATATATACAGAACTTCTGATAAATATAATGTTTTCACTTTGACTTTCCATGTCTCACTGACTTTAGCAAATAGGGTGCATACCTTTATAACTATTTGCTAATATTTTCACTCCTCTGATGAGATGGTAGACATCGAAACCCTATAGGTTAAGGAGATAAACTTTCTAAAACATTCTTTGTCTTGCTTAGAATAATAAAAATTCTTTGATATGAAACTCAACCACTTCATTTCATTTCAATGAGAGTTTTTTGAAATTCATTGAATTACAATCTAATTTATTTGCTCTATCTTGAATATCGAGCAATTCTCGTTTAGATGGGATAACTTATAGAATATTACTGCCAGTAATATTTTGTAAACCTACAATCTCACGTTTACATAACCACTGATTGTTAAATAAAAACTACTCCGAAGTATATATATATATATATATATATAATATTAGTAGGAGTATCAGAATTACAACTTCGTATTTAAATGAAGTATAAATTATTAGAAATAAAGAGGATAGATAATAAAGAGTAAAATACAGAACTTATAAGTGAATAAGATAGAGGATAAGCAAATGGTAAAATAAGGGGATAAAAAATACAAAGGAGTATGGGAAAAAAGTATAAAATCATAAAATAATAATAACGGTATAAGAAGTACAAAGTTATTGAATATAAAACAATAAAAAGTAAATAAATATGAAATAAGTTTAAAAAAAAAAACAAGTAAAAAATTAAATAAAATAAAATGAGAATATGACAATAAAGAAAAAATTACAGTGAGAGAAAGTTCTCAAGTAGCAAAGGAGTAGAGATGTTACCCAAAGTTCTTAGCTCCTTGTTCAGTGCAAAGTAGTGTCGAAATACCTTCTTTTTTTTTTTTAATTATTAGAAACAGAAGCTCTGCTGTGAGAATTTCAGTCTCAATCCAGTTTAAACCGTGATTCAGGGTAACATGTGGTGGTTGGTGATGGAAAATTTAAAATCTTTTTAGATATTAAAGTTGGAATGATATTACCGCTCTTTTCGGCAGAAGATGGTTTGAATTGGCAATTTAATTCAGGATGATATTTTGTGACTCCAAAATTTCTCACGTCCGAAATGAAAATACATTGGTCTGTGGTGTATAGTATAAGTAGTCCTGAGTTGTGTATCCAAAAATATAAAAGTAATGTTTTAATTACTTCTAGGAATAATCTTTGGGTATATATAAGTGGATACCAAAATGTTGGGATTATAATTGTGCCACAGTTCAGAGTTGAAGTAAAGAAGAGTTCGGTTGTTGGAGATCAGTGTTAAACAGAAGCAGGAATATAAAAATATCAGTAGCTAAGTAAAGACAAAGAGCAAAGGGATGAGGAAAGAATAAGGAGATATATATGTGCTAAAAGCCAAGGGTACGGCAATGTGATGGATCTTAGAGGTTTGGCTCGGTTGACTTAGTGTGTGTGTGTGTGGGGGGGGTGATTTTCAAATGTTTTGGTGTGGCTATCGCTAGACGTTGCATCCCTATTATGTTACCTAGCATCTTCTTTCCTCTTCTGATAAGAAGCATTAGGCTTCAAAATACTATGGTATAAAAAGTTGTACTTATCCGACACCCTAAGTAATGTATCATCCTTATTGAATAAATAAATACACACACACACACACATCTATAAAAGTGAAATTGTCTGTGTGTGTACATTTCCCTACCAAACTAGTCTGTCAATTTTCAATCTGCAGACTCGAGATTTGACATAAGGAGTATTGAGATTTAGGAAAATCTTTTTAATTGGTTTTCGGCCAGAAATTTGGCTGTCAAGGGGTCCAAGTTCAACGATTTGACCTTTAAAAATTCTACCAAACTCCTCCATCAATTTTGGATCTTAACACTTAAAATTTTAGATGTAGGTTACTTGGACATGGATCAAACTTTTTAATTCGATTTGAGCCCAAAATAATGAATGTTAAAGGGGGATCAAAATTGGGGTTAAAGTTTTAAATAATTTGAACTCTGCTGTTTCTACCAAATTACTCAGCCAATTTTTGGTCTAAACTATTGAAATTTTACATAAAGTGTATTTAGACCTAGGGCAACTTGTTAATCGGTTTTTGGATGAAAATTTGACTTCCAAGGGGTCAAAGTTCAAAAGATTTGATCGCTGTGGTCTCTAGCAAACTATTCAATCAATTTTGGGTCTAAACATTTGAAATTTTATATAAAGGGTATTCAGACATGCATTAAGCTTTTTAATCAGTTTTGGGGGCGAAAATTTGGCTTCCAAGAGGTCAAAGTTGAAAGAGTTGACTGTTGCAAACTCTACCAAACTCCTCCGCCAATTTTGGGTCTAAACACTTGAAATTTTAGATGTAGGTTACCTGGACACGAGTCAAACTTTTAATATTTATATACATACACATAAAGTTATAAACAGTACACAGGGCCTGAGCAAAACCAGGCTGAACTGCTAGTATATATATATATATATATATATATATATATATATATATATATATATATATATCAAATGTTTTGTTTAGTTCATTTTTTATCCTTGTGAGTCAGACAATTTTCATTGACTCTGACATCTTGACTTCAACTCTTAATTCAGAGCCATGCTATTTTATCCATAGCAACACTGAGTATTTGCTGATGAACCTGCCATTTTAAACTGGATTGCTTTAATTCATTGCCATAATTTTAGTCTCAAGGAAGCAAATCCAATTACTAAATGCTATTGTTTGATTAACTGAGTTCACATCATTATAAAGTAATATGTGATTTCATAACTGGTGAGGTAAAAGATCTGTAATCTAATGTGCTTTTAAATTCTTTCTCACTTGAAGAGTACCAGGCATTGTCTGGTTTGTGAGATAATTCAACATGTAGCATTTTAGATACTTTGAATTGCAGAAGTTGATTAGAGTTTGGGAAGAAATGGAAACAGAATTATCTATTATATTCTACGAAATATTCTTGAAAAACAAAAAAACAATGCTGCCTAATACACTTTATATTTTTTTTATTTCTCTATTTATTTTCAATTTTGTTAAACTTTTTGTTTTGCTTGTGATTGGCATCCTACTGGACATTCACTCACTATTTCAAAGACTCCATCTTTTTAGAATTATGACCGTCCCTTTTGTACGTATTAATGAATTGATGTATTTTTACTTAAAATGTAGATCTTCTAAAATGTATTTACGATTTTTGTAATGGCCCTGCATTAGGGTTAAAACCTTGCTAAAAACTTTTATTACAAACCAAAAATATTCATGATGTGACTCTTCAAAGCTGAATTTATGTGAAACTAATTTCAATCACTTTGTAAATTTCGCTATTTTATTTATCTTTTTTAAAATAAGACCATAAAGAAATGAAAAAAAAGATAAATTTAATCTGTGTGTGTTTTTTACTTACGAGTTTTTAATTGAATTGAAAAACAATAAAAAATAAAGTTTTGTTGTAAAATTTTGCATCTATGAACACGAACGGATGAATTGATTTAGAGGGAGATGAGAGAGAGCTAGCAAGCAATCAGTAACCCTGTGTCCTTTCTGTGTGTGGCATCACTAACAGGAGGAAGAGAGAGTTACCAAGCAGTAAATCACTTTCACCAATTTCTGAACTTTAGCTTATATCTTGATGATAGTTTAATTTAAATTGTCTCCCATAGAAAATTAGTCAACAAATATTTTATAAAAGGTTTTAGTAATTTATCCTTTTTTATTCAACCACTTTAATTAATCACTGTCAAATAAGCTATTGCATACATATAGTGTAATATAGGACAATAAAATAACAAATGAATAGCACCAAACAATAATTTATTATGAACTGTTTAAAAAAGTTGTTCAAATTAGGTATTGAAGTAGCTGTCTATTGTCAGTACTATGTATACAACATTTCAAACTATGTTGTGTTATTGATTTAAATAACAGTAAATTGTAGATATAACAGTAGATTGTGATATAGGAGTGATAGATGAAAAAATCTTTGCATTTATTCAATTAGATATTCATTTCTGTAATCACTCAAGGGTGTAATTATTTCCCACACATGGACTGTGTTGACGTCTTCAATATCTTCTTCTGCGACTAGAATCTGCATTGGATAAAAGACTGGCACAGTTTATCGTAAGATATTAATTTATTAATCCAAATTATCAGAGGCAGGATCAGTTGTTTTGTTCCATCCTCAACCTATTCCATTTTTATTCTGTTGAATATTGCTTCGTGATTGTCTAATGGCTTTCTCTGTACTCAGTATGATTGCATAGCTATCTTGGATCTTGTTCTTTGTAACAATTCCTTTAATTCTGCAGACCAATTTCTCTGTCCAGACCTGCTGCATCAAATATTCCAAGAAACTTTCCATTACAATTTCCATTTTAGGTTGATTTATGAATAGAGTACCCTCATAGCCAACCTTATGCTAACACTGCCCTTTCACCCACTGATTAAATCTATTTCATATATCATACTCCTTCCAATTCAGAAAGAAACAGGAATCTTAGGGAGATATCAATCATACCAGTTATTATAGGTGCCACAGGGCTTATGAAGAAGAAGCTGAAGTCTTAACTGATTAATATTCCTTGTGAACCAAGTGCAAATGAGATCCAGACAATTGCACTTATGGGAACAATGAGGATACTAAAAATAGCTCTCGGTTGGTTTCAATAAAAATCAGGGCAATGTTGGCAGCTGGTTTGGCTGCCCCATACCCAACGTTACCATCTCCAAAGGAAGAAAATTAAAAAAAAAAAAAAATCAGTCCTATGTATAACCTTTCACTATATTTGGTGGTGAGTTAATAATTAGGAAGTTTTGGGAAGTGTTGAATCATAGTTCCCTTAGTCTGCACTGCCCTGAGATGGTAGTATCTGTCAGGATCTGAGCTATAATTCATATAAAACTTATTATTTGCCGGCTGTTTTGTATGTATATATTGTGTGAATGAATATATATATGTATATTTGGATATATTAAAAACTTGAAAGATGAAAAATTTTACTAAAAAAAACTGCATTTAATATTAAAGAGGGGTTGATATGCCACAGAACAAAAGAAACTAAGCCAAACAAACACATAATCTTGCTGAAACAATCAATCTCCTGTATCTTTTAGCTTATTTCAGGATCTAACAATTCTCCTTTTCAAATGATAATTCAGAGTGAAACTTTGCCTGACCAACCACTGACTAAACTTTGTCTCTTAGTAAATCATTCACTATCTACCTCCGCCCCCATTTCTAATCCGTCACATGATCTGTTTTAGCCAATCATGGCTTTTTATTATTCAGATTATTCAGAATGCTGTTCTCATCTTTGATGTTATTCTCACAAATTTTCAGCTGATCTAACCTCTGACTTTCAGAAATCTGTACAAAATTTATTAAATCCATAGGGTAGATTGTTCTTATTTTGTCAACCATAATTGGGTAAAGCCTTAAGTAATTAATTATATTAATATCACCCGTGCTGAATATTGAACCATAACCTTCCAAAAGACTATCACAATTAAAAATTACTTGACTTCTACCCAGTCATGGTTGATGGAATGAGAACAATCTATTCATGTGGATTAAATAAAGGATTTAGTTGGAAATTCTGTACAGATTCCTGAATGTAACAAGACACATCTGAAGATGATGATGTGAGGTTAAATCAGCTGAAATGTTATGAGAATAAAATTCAGGATGAGAACAGTAATCTGAATAATACAAATTATCAATCCTCATCTAAAAAATTCTGAAACAATCATAACATTGTTTTTCTCTTTAATTTTTAACATTTATAAAACTCTTTATTGCAAAATGTCTTGTTTTTGTCTCCACAATAACACTGTTAGATGGTTAAAGATTTAATGTTAGATTGTTAGCAAGAGAATTACTTGACTAGAGATTTAAAAATAAGATGTTGGCAATTCAACTTAGTTGATACAGTTCCAGGAGGCCTTCTTTCCAGGCGATATCTCCAAAAGATATCTGGTGCTACCAGATCAGACTGTCTGAAGATATTGGCTTCCTGAAACATAATGCACCTAACATTGATGCTTTTTGTTTTTCTACTTCCTTTTGCAAAATTTAATTATGTTCTGCAAAACCAAAAACAAAAACAACAACCCACCTTTTCCCTCTTTTCCATTTCCACTTTTTCTTTCTATCTCTGTCACTTCCTAGCTGGTTTCCTAACTTAAAATGTAGCAAACATTAATACTGTAACCCTTTTCCCTCTCTCATTGCAAAACTCATTCATATTCTGCAGGGCAGGGAACAAAAACAATGAAATCCACTAAAACAACCGAACTGAACACTACAAACTAGCGATTGAAGATATAAAGAGCTTGAAGAATAAAAACCTTCTACAAAATTACTGAATGCAACATGAATACTACTTCGAAAATAACTGGATTTAGCATTAAATAACCCGAAAAAAATTGGTATGCTGTAAAACAAAACAATCAGTCCAAACTAGTAAGCACATGTTGATACAGGTGCTATCACTTTGGGTAAAAAGTGACTTTTAAGCTATTTTTGAAAACTGATTTTGATTGCTCTTAAAGCATTGAACATCTTCATCCACACTAAAAATATAGAAATTGGTTTAGATTATGGCAAAATGTTGTGATATCCTTAAAAAGATGAACTATGTCAAAGAAAATCTTTGTCATGGTTTCATAGCACATAAGTTGAGAGAAAATCAATTGCATAATTGTCTCCTTTTGAAATTTCTTTTGAAATTGACACCCTTTGCCATCAGTGAAACCTGAAAAGCTGTTGTGTGCATTTCTTTTTAGAAAATGCAAAACCTGAATTGCGCCCCTTTCACTATCAAAGATAAACTGTTAAAAAATGCCAAACAAGGCAATGATAATTCTTTTTTTTTTTAATTCTTATTTATTTTGTATTATTTAATGTTATAACTTCAATTTAGTTTTTACAAATAAAATTTTTTTAATTTATAAATTCTAAAAAAACAAAATGCCTTTTACTCTCATTTTTAGGCACTGGTTTGCAGAGGAGAAGTAACTTTCTTAGTCTGCAAAGGTTGTTCTGAACTGATTGTCATGCAACACTATGTGATGCACAAAATGGTGCTTCTCCATAGTGAATGATGATTTGTGTGTGGTGAGGAACCGCATCTTCCTTGAGGTCACTGTTAATATACATGAACATAAATAGAACACGGTTGATCTAGAGAAGTTAACTCTGACTATACATCCTGCGGTTCCATGGATAGCTGTACTTCCAATTGCACTGATTGACTAATTGATGGTTTGGTTTTGAGAAAGAATGACGCTGCACATTATCATATATATTTAACAGTGGGAAGACATAACTGCTCCCATTGATGGGGTACTATAGATTGTATACAAGCAACCATTGGATAATACATAATGATGCTTAATAATAACAGCATCAAGGTTAAAGCTCTTGATATTTTGTTTTATATGCAGTCCAATGTTGCTGTCTCACCATCACGTGATGAAGCAGTTCTTAATCCTAAAAATTCCTCCTAAAGATTCTCTAAATTTACAACACTGAACTGTAGATTACTGAGATCCCTTTCAATTATGTTTCCCTATTAATTGATGGCTGACTCAAGACAAGAAGGTACTTTCTGCCTAAAAACGACCTCATTTCACCTCCCACCCTTATAGGGAAGCAGGTAAATACACTTAAATATTTGTCTATGTGACAAACTCAGCAGGTGGTTGTTGTAATCGATCAATCATGATTACTATTATGAGGTTGTCCTTTTTTATTGTGTGGACAGGCCATTTGGCTGTAATTACCTTATTTAATCCCCAATACACGGTATTCTGCCTCCTTCCTCTCGTGTGCACTTTTTATCAGAGTAAGTGTTCAATTCTTTGCTGGTAATTTGTCTTCTGAACTCCTGAAAAATTGATCACTTGACAGCAGGTTACACAAATGCACAAGAAGATAAAAAATATTTTGAAGACTAACTGCTTAAAAGATAATGAGACTAATTTAAAGCAAGAACAGATTATTATGCATCCATTGAATCTTCCATTTATCAAGGCAATTACTCTTTCAAACTTAAACTTGGCATGTAACATTATTAAGCAGGATACTGGTTTTGAACCTGCATCATCTACAAACAGATTTGAAGCTAAAATAAAAAGAATAAAAATCATTTCAAAAAGAGATGAACAAAGCAAAAACATTTCTTGTTCATAGCATAAGTAAGTCCAAAAGTACGATCACCAAAAGAATTGAATTGTCCAGGAAAGTTGTGATCGGGAATTGGGTCACAGCCGTTTATTTACAACCAGGCTGACATCAGATGAATAAAGGATTGTTTAATATGTTCACTGTTGATGCCAGAAAAAAGACAGACTTGCAGTCAAAGTGAGCAGATGTTCCACCTATTGCTATCCTAGCTGGCGAGTTCATTATATCTGTAAAATGAAATGTGCTAAGAGGATGTTCACATTCTACCGCAATAAATTGTAAGCAATAGAAAAAAAACTTTCCTGTTTCAATTATTATTTTTTATTTTATTTAGTTTTTTTTGCTGCAACATGATTCCATGCATTGGGGAATCAGTAAAAAGCAGGGCATATTTTTACAGACTAAACTTAACTTTGATTGGTGGACCAACAAAGAAAGAAAGCTTTTCACAGACATGCAAAAATGCGCATGTAAAAGGAAAAGTAATATTTTCTAGATTCACAATCTAGATAACAATTACCATTGCAGATTGTGGATTCTGCATACCCTGTTAAAGTTCCATTATGGCTTCAGTCGTCTATGGTTCAAGTCTTCTTGGGAAATGTATGGATCCATATATTTTTCTGTTAGCTTTGCAATACTATTTACACGTGTGTTGCGCTAGAAGCTCATTATGTGAAAGTATTGAGATATGCATCACGACTGTTGATAAATAATAAGCAAACATTCACTATTTCTCTTTTCCAGTTTTACTCATATTACACGTAGTTCAGCTTTTAATTTATCTTTTTTTACAATATACAGTGTTTCAGTTTCTTAACTAGCAGCACTATAGGAGTTTATGGTGAGAGCAACTATGTTGCTATTGTTGTTATTGAGTGAATCAGACTTTTGAACAGCACCTATGAAGATCATGCTTCAGGATTGTCTGTTCTGCATGAAGTCCACCTTGTTGGCTAAAGCTATTCATTATACTTGCAAGATTACACTTGATACTCGGAGCAACAAGGCCCAAACACATAAAATAATGATGGTTGCCCATAAAATAATGATGGTTGAACACTGTTATTCTTGATCCATGGAGTTGTAGTTTCATGCCATTAAAGATGATCAAAGAACAATGATTCTGATGCTGACTCTTCATAGCTTTTCACCAGAGCCTTGCTGGTTGGGTAGCTCTGACACTACCACGTTTTCATCATCCTCCATCATGATGAATGAGAGTTGGATTTTATGTGTTATATTGGTATGGAAGTCTGGTTGGAGCAACTTCATTGCTGTAGAAGTTGGTCAAAATTGGCTGAATGTTTTATGATGAAAAATGACCGAAGCAAAAATATGTCAAAATATTTGTACCATTTAAAAATAAAAAGGAAAAAAGACAACCACCATTTAATAATACAAAAATTTTGTTTGATACAATAATAATAATTCAATTCGTATTAATTTTTCCATTTTACAGCATAGTATATTCCTGCATTGTTATGGCCTTCTTTAAATTATAGATATATGTATTACCCAATACTTCAAACAAACTACATCACCCTTACACTTGCTGTTATATCATCACCCTTACACTTGCTGTAATATCATCCACAAGATCCCATCTTTCTCTTCTGCCCAGTATACAATATCATGATCATCTATTTTTTATGTGTTCATGCATCTTTGAGACACTTCCCTTTCATTTTCAAAATAGCATTTTAATGATCAATGATCAGATGAATATACAATATCAGATCAGACCCTGCATATCAACTGTGATACCTCATTGGCAAGGCTGAATATATGAAAGCTTGATGATTACGGTGGTTTAACCATGCTGCTGAGACCTTAAGGTGGAACGCTGAAGGAAAGTTGAATAAGTTGAGAAAACTTAAATGCAAATCATCAACAATCATCTTATGCACTGGAATTTGAATAGAACCAATCCTCCAGATCACCAAGCTTGAAAACTGAGACTATCGGCTGTCAGGAAACGTTAGACCTCCGACCAAGACAATTAAGATGATGATGATGATGATGAAACAAGTACAGTGGACATATTATATTTTAGATGTGTTCAAGAAACTTGATAATGTGCTTTCAACGTCAATTCTTCTGTTTGTCACCTTCAAGCTTGAAATAGTGTTTTCATCATGTGCTTTGAAAGGACAGATCTTATTGTAGATGCACATAAGTATCTATAAGAGGTCCTGTTGGTTTGTTGTCTTCATGCTTAAGTATTCAATATCATTTTTGCTTGTCTGTTAAGCTGAAGGTTAAAATAGACTTTACCTTAGTCTGTTATACTGAAGTTTAAGATGGCATTTATGCTAGTCTGTAATGCTCAAGTCTAAAACGGTCTATCACACTAAAGTTTAAAATAGTAATCATGTCGATTTGCACCAATCAAGTTTAAAATAGCACTTATATTGGTCTGTCACTGAAGATTAAGATAGTATTTATGTTGGTCTGAAACACTGAATTTTAAAATAGCACTTACATTGGTCTGTCACACTGAAGTTTAAAATACAATTTACATTGGTCACATGCAAATTTGATTAGGCATTTTATGTGCATTTAATCATGTCTATATATATAGCTCTGTATGTTGGTCAGTTGCCTTGTCACGTTTCAACTTGAAATCGTATTTTCATTGCTAAATGCATAGATTGGAGGAACATGTTTCAAGAATATCAGTTCTGTTTTTGCCTTCTTTTTCAATCTTGTGAAATCATTTTATCGATTTTCACCAGGTAAAAAAAAAAAACATTAGTGCCTTTCATCTTTTGCCAATTGTAGCATCAAATTTAAATTTGAATTGTATATTCTTTTAAAAATGTATCAAAGAACCAACTATTTACGCTACTAACATTCCTGCCGCCACAGTCACTATTTTCCTTCACATCAGTTCTTAACGATCAGTTCTAAATTTTGATATCCAAGAAAACAATTTTCACCTACATAAAAATTAATGTTATCTATTGAAAATTTTTATATCTATTTTCGACAATAGAACTAAGTATGTATCTGATATACTTAAACTCAATTGTTTGTTTTGAATAATATATTGCTATGTATGTATGTATATAATATCTCTATCTCTACTATTATATAAAAGAAACTTTGTTAGTGAATTCGTTCTTTATGGGCTCCAAAACGGCTGGGCCGAGTATTTTGAAATTTATATAAATGTACCTTATGTGTTTGGGAGTGTTCTTAGATAGGTTTTGTACTGGAATGCCTCCGATAATTATTGAAAATCAATAATTAAAAAAAAACATTAAAGATTGAACAGTCCGATTTTGATAAAAGTTACCACTTTTACATAGTATAATATCACAAGTGCATTTGAGAAGTTTTATCACCACACAAACAAATGTGTTCGGTGTATAAAATCAATAGCAGGTTCTTTAGTAAGACAGGTGCGTGTTCAAACGAATCTTTATATTTAAAGCACAATTGAACCATGATGCTTGACTTTTGCAATTTAAACTTTAATTCAAGCCATTATATCTAAAAATAATTTTATAAAATCAACATTAGGTTCTCTACAGTGCAATGTAGACTACAATGTATTGTGGACTAAGTCACTGCAAGGACGCGTGGGAAGCTTCCTCCCGGTACATTGCAATGGGTCTCCAACTAGAAAAGACAATCAATTGATTTCATTGAAATGTGGACGATTTCACCGATATCAATACAATAAAAATATGGGAGTGTAAAACATTCATTGATCGTCATTTAATTTTAGCATATTTTATCTTGGACAATTTGTTGTTTTCTCTGAAATGTCACTTCAAGGACATGAATGGGACAATCTTTAGATTTTGGACGTTTTCTCCTTCTTGCTTTCACTTAGAATTTCTTACTTCTTTACTCCTCATTATACCAGGTTGACAAGAAAATTCTTGTGGTTTTTAACATTTAAATTCAAATGAGCATATCTCGGCTCAAACAAAAAATTTATTGATCAAAATAAGCACTATCAGAATCGAAACACTTTTGCCAACGCAAAACAAGTGTATTTATGCCAGTAACGTAAAAATCTTAAGTTTTTGGTGATATATCGCTTAGGTTTTTGAAGTATTTCTCATGCAGGATGCTGTTGAGATGCTTGAAAACATGGTAATCAGTCGGTGGAGAGGTTTGGAAAGTATCGCCGGATGAGGCAGTTTCATAGCCCAATTTGTTCAACTTTGTCTGTTTAGCAGTTGGACATTGTCGTGGAGGCGAATTGGGCCTTTTTTTTGTTGACTAATGCTGGGTGTTGTTGTCGAACTTTCTGATGCATTTCATCCATTAGTTGACAGTGCTTTACCACCGTAATGATTTCGCCTGCATTCAAAAAAACTGTAATGAACGAGACCAGTCGCAGATCACCAAACAGTCAGCATGATCTTCTTTTTGTGCAACTCTGGCTTCGGGAACTGTCATCGAGCTTCGTTGGTAACCACATTTCCTTTGTGTTTAAGAGGTTTTTAAGAGACATAAAACATTACAATCATATTTTCTTTACATCTAATTTGATTTTAATGAGATTCAAACCGTTACTGACATTACAATTAAATTGGAAAAGATTCTCAAAAAGAAAACAAAAATGAAAGTAAAAGGACTCTTGAGTAACATAGGGACAACTAGTATGTATGTATGCATGTATGTATGTATGTATGTATGTATGTGTGTATATGTGTATATATATGTATATTAGTCATCCACATAAACATGAAAAACAATCAAAATCAGAAGAGAACAAAATCAAGGCAGCAGATGTTTAACAAACAAAGGCTCAATATCCTTTTGGATATCAATAATAAATGATAATAAATTGTACTTAGCTTAACACTTACTGAAGTTTCACCGTGTGATAAATCAGTGACTGGTTTTGAACATCTCATATTGTATAAAATTTGACGTATTGTAACACTTATTTATTATTATTAAAAAGCTCTATATGAAGAGAAATTAAACACTTTAGATGTACAAGTTTTTTCGTTTGGAGTCGGTGCTATACTGATTTTGAGAAGTTGAGCTTTGTATAATTATTACAATTAAATCTCTCTCTCTCTCTCTCTCTCTCTCTCTCTCTCTCTCTCTCTCTCTCTCTCTCTCTCTCTCTCTCTAAAAGGCTTGTCTGAAAATACTTGATGATTTATCGTTTAAAAAACGTTTTCCTTATTTGTTATTCTTGTTAGCAATGTGTTAAAGCTAATAGTCTGTGCTTCATGAGGATATATATATATATATGAAATAAAATGGAGGTGGAAGGACCTGGATACTCAACGTTTCGCCCGATTTATGCGGGCTTCTTCAAGAGGGATGGTCATTGACGAGAGAGTCGGAGGATTGGGGCTATATATAATGATGGGGAGAGCAGCGTGTTTTCCTTATGTAAATTAGATGTCATATATACATGTATATACATTTTATGAGAGAAGAACTAATTAGAGTAAACTAGTGTAGTGGATTACGTCTAAAAGATAAAATATCGTAGAGATTAAAAATTGTGTTTGGAAATATAGCGGTGATAGATTAAATAAATAAAATGACACGAGATTACGAAAGAATTTTTTTTTTTTTTTTTTTTTTTTTTTCTTAAATTAGAAATAATTGAATTGGGATAAAATAGCGCAGTAACTTAAAAGATGGTATCTAAAAATAAGAATATCCTATTCTTATTTTTAGATACCATCTTTTAAGTTACTGCGCTATTTTATCCCAATTCAATTATTTCTAATTTAAGAAAAAAAAAAAAAAAAAAAATTCTTTCGTAATCTCGTGTCATTTTATTTATTTAATCTATCACCGCTATATTTCCAAACACAATTTTTAATCTCTACGATATTTTATCTTTTAGACGTAATCCACTACACTAGTTTACTCTAATTAGTTCTTCTCTCATAAAATGTATATACATGTATATATGACATCTAATTTACATAAGGAAAACACGCTGCTCTCCCCCATCATTATATATAGCCCCAATCCTCCGACTCTCTCGTCAATGACCATCCCTCTTGAAGAAGCCCGCATAAATCGGGCGAAACGTTGAGTATCCAGGTCCTTCCACCTCCATTTTATTTCATATCGTCGGATTTAATCCAGCTCAACAATCATATATATATATATATATATATACTAGCAAAAGTACCCATCGTTGACTGGGTTCAAAAACAGCCTACAGAAAATGGACTCTGATTTATGAAAGTATGATAGGTTATGAAAAGGAAGGATTGTAAAGAGATAGCTTCGAATTTGGGGGTATCAAAACCAAAGCAAAATATGATGAAAGTAAAAATAAAATAGATAAACCCCATAATTTATTATACCATACCTGTTCACACTGAAACACTTATCACAATATTCTGTGGATCTATATTAAAAAACCTTGTTAAACTTTGTGACATATTTCCATTCTATAGAGGTCAGTCGCGAACGAACACCCCATAATTTTATTATACTATATTTCTTCAAACTGAAACATAATTATCAAAGTATACTTACACAGATAGATATGAAAAGTCTTTATTAAAGTTTGTGCCTATTTCCATTCTATGGAGGCCAGGCGCGAACACAGACCCCACAATTTTATTATACCATCCCTATTTAAGTTAAAACATACTTATCAAAGTATTATTATGTACATCTATATCAAAAACACTTGTAAACGTTTTTTTTTTTTTTTTAATTTTTTATTTCCATACTTTGTGGACCAGACACGTATGCAAACCCCACAATTTTAATGAACCATCATTATGCCAGATCAAATATACCTATTCCTGTGTCTCGATGCATCTATCATTATATGTGATCAGTTTTCTATAATAGTCAACCATATAGGAGCCTATTCGTGACTAGATACACACAGAGACGTTCAGCTTTATATTATCTATATTTTTATAAAGTAATAGGGTTCGTATGTTTCTGTCTGTGTGTACAGCTCTCCATCATCAACGAAATATAAAGGAGGTAAGCGGGTAGATCTCTCCGGGTAGAGAAACATTAGAACCCATTTTAGGATGTTTCTGTTATAGGAGATATTAGAATCTTTGCCTAATTTCTTTATATACTAGTCTACAAACCACCCCCGTATCGAATGACTTATGCTCATTTGCATATCACATTATATTAAATCTCTTTAACTAATTACCTCGACCTTATTACATATTGGAAATATTCTAATCATTTCAACTGTACTATTTACAAAATCTATTTAACATTTAATTATTTAATATATTTTCATTTAATTTTATATTCGATTTATTTCACTTTACGTATATTATCAAAACAATTCATTTGCGAGGAAAGCTTTATGTTTTGGGATTGTATTGAAAATGTAATGGAAATTTCAATTTCGTTCCGTTTTAATCTTTTATATTTTACTTGCCAATATTATTGAAAGAATACAATTCAACTATCGTAATTTTATATAAATAAACAAAAACAAATATTTTAAAATAAAACTTTATTAAAAAAGAAATAATTTTATTTTTAAATGAAAAAAATCAATTTAGTAAAATAATTGTATTAAACACCCCCAGCCTTGTCAGCAAACCTGTAAACCTATAAAAGTTAACATTTCGAATGTAAACAGTGATTTTTCGATTTTGTTAGCGCTTCTTGCCGCAATTAAAACGGAACTAACTTTATTTCCATTCTATTTTTTAAACAACCCCCAAAACATAACGCTCTCTTCCAGTTATAGCCAATTTTTTTTTAATTAAATAAAACAGGTCAAAATAAACAGATAAGCGCATTTTCTTTTACATTTTTCTTACAACCAACGTTGTCATTTTAACCAACTGCAGGATACCGTTACTTTTGTGGGGTTGTTTTGAAAATGGCACGGAGATTATAATTTCGTTCCAATTTAATCTTTCTGGTCGAGCCTATTTCGAAAGCCTGTCTTATCATAGATTTGAACTACAAATAATTTATTACATTTTGATTATTACTATCTTAAGACTTAAAGCTTATATTTATTTCATTTTTCTATTTATATATTGAATTAGTTATTTCCAGTCTTATTTAAACTTAGTGCTTTCTTTAAACCGGATGAACCTTTTATAAAAATATGAGTTTAACGTAAAGAACACGAACAAGGTTTTATTCAACTGAATTTCTTCCAGTTTACTAACAAAATATATAAATTTAAAAGAGATATAAATAATAAAATAAAAAGGTTATGTAATTTAAAAGAAATACACGTACTCACAAAAGCAGAACTTTTTTTTACACATTTTTTTCTTTAAAACCATAACAATGAGACTAACAATTACCTAGATCTTAGTAATTATTTGTTTTAATAGAACTGTTTTAATTGTACTGTTTACTTAGTTAACCTAAGTTGGTATTACATTTATTTTACATTTACTTTTTTTTTTTAATTATTACTTTTAGACTGTGACGTTTACACCCGGAAGTAATGAGTCACACGTAGGTCGCTTTTATTCATTCCTTTTGGTCAAGATCAAAGTGTAGTATCTGTTCTTCAGATGCTGCACTTCATTTTCTTGTTCTCTTTCGGTGGAGGAGAAATCCTTCACGACTGAGACAATTTTTTATTTTTGTACCTTTTCTCCACGTTAAAAAACGACCCTGGTGTCTAACTCTGTCCCGTGGGGAGGCATAGTAAATAGGTACAATATAATTGTTTATAATTGTACTATTCAGAAATATTATTTATAGTTCGTCCATTTCAGTTAGTATACATTTCCTTTACGCTTAATTAATTTACAATCATTAATATCGTTAAACAATTCCGTTTAAAACCGAAATTATGCCACCCAAACGAAGTAGAAACGAAAGTGAGGAAGAAAGAATGGAAAGATTGGAAGCTAATAGACTAAGAGTTGCTGCAATTCGCTCCAATGAAAACAATTCAGATAGAGAAAGACGTCTAGAACTTAACAGGATACGTCAAAGAGAAAGGAGAGCAAGACTGTCAGATTTGGAAAGAGAAACCCAACGTGAAGCTGACAGAACTAGACATGCTGTAAGGCGGTTAAATTCATCACAAGATGAAATTCAAGAAAGGCAAAGATATGCACTGGAAAGAGAAGCAATATTACGATCGAATGAATTATATGAGGTAAGTAGACGTACACAAGGTGAGTTGAGAGTGGCTCAACGACATCAGAATGAATCGGAAACCCAACGAAGCTTTCGCCTATACCAAGGGCAACAACGAGAGGCTGCATGGAGAGAGAGTATGACTTTGCCCCAGCAATTGACAGAAAACGAGGCAGCTAGACAACGAATGACTGCTTTGAGACACCATGAAATAGAACACTGCAATAGAAAAGGATTGCTCTACAACAAAAATGACTCTCTCACTACAGCTGATATAGGAAAAATGGACAAAGTATGTCAACATTGCTCAGCTGTAAAATTTAAAGGAGAAACCCCTGGTTGTTGTTGTTCTTCTGGCAAAGTTGTGCTTGATAGCTTTCCACCACTGCCTCAGTTGCTTCAAGATTTGCTCTCCGGCAATGGTCCCATCTCTAAAGATTTTCTGCAAAATCTATGCAGTTATAACAATTGTTTTGCAATGACATCATTTGGTCACAAAATTGCGGCAGTACATGGGTGGAATCCTTCTTTTAGAATTCGAGGTCAGGTTTGCCACCAGATTGGGAGTCTTTTACCACCTGAAGATGAAACAGCAAAGTTTATTCAAGTCTACTTCTTGGATAGTCTGGAAGAGGAACTACATAATCGGGGACGTGACAGTAGACTCAATAAAGACATTCTTCAAAGTCTGACTGAATTTTTACATGAGAACAACAGCTTTATTTGTCAGCTGAAAACAACAAAGGAGAGGATTGAAGAAGAACACTTGGTAGAACATAAAGTTGTCATAAGGGAAGACCGAAGGCCGCAAGAAGAGCATCCACGGTGATTCAATGCTCCAACAACAACGTATGAGATTGGAATATTAATGGAGAATGAACCAACAGCTAACCGGGATATTGTCTTGCGTTTTAGAAATGATACATTAAAATGGATCTCCGAACTACATCCCCTCTACGATACTTTAATGTACCCGTTAATGTACCCCTATGGTTCTCCATCTTACAACATCTACATGAAGGCATCCAATGGGCGAAAAGTTACCCAACAGCAATTTTATTCGTACCATTTAATGACTCGGCCTGGAAACTATTTTCTCTGGTACCGAAGGCTATTTCAACAATGGCTGGTGGATGTGTACTGCAAGATTGAAACAGAACGTTTACAGTTCCCGAGGCGTGAGCAACAGACCCTGAGAGCTGACAATTATAGCAACTTGAGAGATTCAATTCTTAGGGAGGATGGGAATCCAGAACAGTTTGGTCAACGAGTTGTACTTCCGGCAACTTATACAGGAGGCCCTCGATACATGTTTGAGCGTCAAAGTGATGCCATGGCATATGTTCGGCGAATGGGCCGAGCCGACCTCTTCATCACGTTCACAACAAATCCAAAGTGGACAGAAATTACAGAAAATTGTCTTCAAGGGCAAGACCCTCAGGATCGTCCAGATATTGTTGCCAGGGTTTTCAGGCAGAAGCTAAAAAAGTTACTTGAATTTATTAAAAAGGGAGGATTTGGCAGGTTGAGGGCTTTCCTGTACAGTATTGAATATCAAAAAAGAGGACTGCCGCATGCACACATCCTCACCTGGCAGGCCCCAGAGGACAAACTTCTACCATAAAAAATGGATCTCTGCATATCTGCAGAGATCCCTGACAAAGAGGAAGATCCTGATCTTCATGCTAAAGTGATGGCACATATGGTGCATGGACCTTGTGGACCATTTAATCCAAATTGTCCATGTATGATTGACAACAAATGTTCCAAAAATACCCAAAAGAATTTCTTCAGTGTACCGAGCAAGGCCAAGACTCTTACCCCAAGTACAGGCGAAGAAAACCAGAAGATGGAGGCCAGACTGGTACAATAAGGATGAAGAGAAATGGTCGGTATGTTAATCAAGAAATAACAAACCAGTGGATTGTTCCGTACAACAAGGTCCTCCTTCAGCAGTTCAACGCTCACATTAACGTAGAAATTTGCAGCTCGATCCAAAGCATCAAATATGTCCTCAAATACGTGAATAAAGGATGTGATCAAGCAGTGTTTGAACTACAAAGAACTGATGGAGCAGCTAACCAACAAGGCCAAGTACAAAGTCACATTGTGGATGAGATCCAGCAGTTCCAGAATGCAAGGTATGTCGGCAGTTCAGAGGCGGCCTGGAGGATATTGGAACATCCCATCCATGAACATTTCCCCCCAATTGTACAACTTTCTGTTCATCTTGAAAATGGGCAGCATGTCATGTTCTCAGCTGATACTGCTCTGGAACGAGCCCAAGGTCCACCGCCTGCCACAACTTTGACAGCATTTTTTCAACTCTGCCATGAGGATGACTTTGCAAGGGGTCTCAAATACGTAGAAGTCCCTGAGTTTTACACTTGGAACAAATCGACAAAGAAATGGATGAGAAGAATGCGTGGGGTACAAGTTGAAGGTACTGAAAATGATGATGTATGGAAGGCACTATGCATTGGGAGAATCTACACGATTAGTCCAAAAGCAGGGGAGTGTTATTTCTTACGCCTGTTGCTCAATGAGGTTGATGGTCCAACTTCATTTCAAAATTTGCGAGCATACAATGGTCAGGTGTTTGAAACATACAGAGCAGCGTGCCTTGCTCGAGGCCTTCTAGAAAATGACCATCACTTGCATCAAGCAGTAGGAGAGGCAAGTGCCACTCAATCACCTTCAAATTTGCGAATTTTAACAGCCTGTGAGCCAAGAAATCCTCTTGAGATCTGGATGGCTTTTCGTGATGTAATATCTGAAGACATTCTTCACAGATACAGGCAAGAAGTTAACAATCCAGAAGCAGATTTTAATGAGGACATCTACAATAAAACTCTTTGTCTAATTGAAGAAAAAGTTCTCCTTATGTGCGGTCAACCATTGGCAAGCTATGGATTACCTGCACCAACGCAAGGGAGAGATGAAAGACTCGCGAGAGAGTATCAACGTGAAGTTACTTATAATCTTGAAGAACTTTCCCTACAAGCAGAAAATATGCAAGAAAAACTGACCGATTCTCAAAGAGAAGTTTACAATTCATTCATGGCAATGTTGGAAGCACAAGGTGAAATGAACAAAAACATGATGTTTCTTGATGCTCCAGGTGGTACGGGCAAGACTTTTGTAATCAATTTGATCCTTGCAAAGATTAGATCCATGAGAAAGATTGTGCTTGCAACAGCATTCAGTGGCATTGCTGCTACTCTACTACAAGGTGGCCGCACTCTTCACAGCACTTTTAAAGTACCCTTGGATACTCATCGAATGGATCAGCCAGTTTGCAAAATTACTGGTAACTCAGCCTTGGCAAATGTAATTAGAGACACCTCTGCAATCATTGTAGACGAAGCCCCAATGACGCACAAGAGTGCTTATGAAGCAATTGACCGAACACTGCAAGACATCACAGGAAACAAGAATCCCATGGGTGGCATTCCAACCTTATTTTGCGGTGATTTCCGTCAAATCCTCCCAGTGGTTAAAAATGGCACAAGGGCTAACATTGTCAATGCAAGTTTGAAACAATCCTATCTCTGGAGGCACGTTATAGTGAAGAGACTGACTACTAATATGAGAACCTATATCTCTGATAACACAGCTGCAGCAGACTTCTCAAAATTGCTTCTCCAAATCGGTAATGGTCAGTTTCCTATCACTTCTTCACCTGACACAATTAAGATTCCAACTGCGCTTGGTAAATGTGTCGGTAATCAGAAGCAACTGAAAGACAAAGTGTACCCAGACCTGCAAAACAATGGAAAATCACCGGATTGGCTTGCTGAGAGGGCTATTATTTCGCCATTAAACAGCAATGTGAATCATTTGAACAATTCAATAATGGATGAATTTCCAGGAGACACAAAGCAATACAAGTCAGTTGATTCGGCTACTAATGAATATGAAGCTGTTCACTACCCTGTGGAGTTTTTAAACTCTTTGGAGATATCTGGAATGCCTCCACACATTTTAAATCTCAAAATTGGATCGCCAATCATGATTCTTCGATCCTTGGAACCGCCAAAAACAACAAACGGAACCAGATGTGTTATCACCAGATTGCACACCAATGTACTTGAGGCCACCATTTCCTGTGGTCCCTACAAAGGCGAAACCGTTCTACTGCCAAGGATCCCCTTAGTTCCATCGGACTCAGAACTTCCATTTAAATTCCGGAGACTCCAATTTCCTGTGAAGGTGTGTTTTGCAATGAGCATAAACAAAAGTCAAGGTCAGACATTTAACACCATTGGCGTAGACTTGACATCAGACTGCTTCAGTCACGGTATGTTCTACGTCTCCATCAGCCGGACAGGAAGTTCAGAAAAACTCTACATTCTGGCTCCAAATCAAAGCAGCAGAAATGTAGTTTACCCTGAGGCTCTTCAGTGAAAAGTTCGAGAAATGGATATGAGGAAAAACTGACATGATCTGATTGTGGAAAGTTTTTAGTATTGAATGTGCAAGATAAAATTTAAGCAAGAGTTGAAAATTACTTCAATGAAAAATTTACTATGTAACATCAAGTAACCTTCCTTTTGATGAAAATGTTTTGTGAAGTTCCTGATTGAATTTCAGTCACTACAAGAGGTAGTTAAAATGTTAATCACCTTATGCAATCGTTGCTCTTACAGCATCAACTTACTGGAAAGGTGCCCACAGATTTTGGTACCCGAGTGCGCAACAAAGCTCCGTGCGAAGCACGGGTATCTTTGCTAGTATATATATATATATATATCCTTTTTTGACAGCATAAATATGATCTACATGCACTGGGTTCTCACTGGACAGATAGTCAACAAGGAATACTATGTTGAGGTTTTAAGGGAGTTCAGGAAGAGATTTAATTGGAAGAGTCCAGCACTCTTTAAATTGGGTCAGCGTAATTTCCACTAGGACAATGCACCACTTCACAGCTTCATCCTTGTCACAGATTATTTGACCCAGATGAGCATGAAGACCGTTCCTCATCCTCCCTATAGTCCAGACCTTGCTCCCTATAACTTTTGGTTATTTCCTAAGCTCAAGGAAAACCTTAGAGGTTGTCATTATGAGACAATTGAGGAGATGAAAGAGGCTGTGACTAGGGTCATTGACACGCTCACACAAATAAACCTCTATAAGTCCTTCCAGAAGTTGTTGGAATAGTACAACAAGTGCATTGCAGCCGGAGGAGATTACTTCAAAGTGGAATAGAGTTTCATGTGTGTACTATCAATGAAAGTGTCTATATGAAAAAGTCTGGAAACTTATTGAAGCACCTTGTGTGTGTGTGTGTGTGTGTGTGTGTGTGTGTGTGTGTGTGTGTGTGTATATAAAACCCATGACTTGTTTATTATATCTATCTATAAAGTTGCCAAAACTATCATTGATCCTTTGATGTTATCATTTTCAAGTAATTTGCATATATTTCTTTTTTAATAATAATCATTCAGTTTTAATCACCCCCTCCCACTTTACCTTTCTGTTCTTCCTGCTCTGTCTGTGAGACCCCAAATTTGCTGACAGCAACCCAATGCAGAGGGGTAAAACCTTCCTAAAGATGGGTCCACCTGTCTTAATATGGGATCTTGATGGCTAAACCATTTATCCACTTATTTGGTCTAGACAGACGAGACCCAATCTAATCAATTAATTTGTCACATCATGTCTTAGTATCTCTTAGTTCATCCTCAACCGTATTATTCAATAAGATTCTTCATAAAAATGAAAACCTTATTTCTTCTTTTTATTTTCTCCAAAAAAGATACTAGGACAAAAGATTATCAATGCCAAGGAGTAATTTTTTTCTGGTAGTAGTATCACTGGTGAGGTGTTTCCTTGGGGGCGGGGGGGGGGGGTCTGTTTTCTTATTCTTGAGTAAGGATGGTACCCACCTCTCACTACTTTTATCAATCATCCTTTATTTACTATAGTGCTATAGAAAAGGTTTTTACTATTGCACCAAGTGTGTGTGTGTGTGTGTATATATATATATATATATATATATATATATATATATATATATATATATATATATATATATATATAACCTGTATATTCCAAATTCCAAGATGTTGTTCATCTTACTATTTATTTCTTTTAGCATGTTAAAATGTTCAATTCTTGAGAGTACCTGTTTCGTAGCGCAGCATAGTTAAAAAATTGACATCATAATTATGTGAATGTTTCTGTGCTACGAAGCAGGTGCTCTCAAGAATTGAATATTTTAACATGCTGAAAGAAATAAATGATAAGATGAATAACATCTTGGAATTTGGAATATACACTTTTTGTCATTTATTTGTATATGCTCTGTAGTTCTATTTAACATACATCGAGCTTCCTAAGAAAAGAATTGGTATGAATAAAGGGTGAAATATAATCGAATAAGCATATTTTCCCCATAAACATATATATATATATATATATTATTTTAATTGGAATTCATTATTGAGATGAGTATTATTTATATTAATTTATTTATTGCGGACTATTATTCTCATCTTTATTAGTTGTTGTTTCACAACGTTTCGGCCAGCTATTTCATTAGCCTTCATCAGGTGGTAACCACGACGGATAGGAACTTCGAATCTCCTAACTGCATTCTCAGCAATCACTGCCATCCGTAGTTGTTGTCGTCTCACCACGTTTTGGCCAAGTAAGCATCTGGTCAGCTTTGAGTAGGATTGAAACCGCTATCTTCAGACAATGTTCATCTGGAACCGTAGAGATTCAACGTCTGTATCAACTGCACCACAGGCCCCGAAGACCAGAGGAATAGTTGGCCAAAACGTTGTGAAACAACAACTAATAAAGATGAGAATAATAGTCCGCAATCAATAAATTAATATATATATATATATATATATATATATATATATATATATATATTTCTGTGGAAATTTTATTTTTCACTTAGATTTCACCTTTGATTTATACCAATCCTTAATTTATGAAGCTCAATGTAATTACAAAGTATATAACAAATAAATGACAAAAGTCTATATTCCAAGTTTTATGATGTTGACCATAAGTACATTGATATTCACAATTCTTGACAGCACCTGTTTCATAGTACAAAATCATTTATTTAATTATTACATTAATAAATGAATCTATTTTACCCTTAACTCCTCAGAAGAAATAACATCTATCAACACACTAAAAGAAAAGAAAATGCATATGAGCATAACTACAAAATCCGAATATTGGAAGAGAGGTTGCAACTACCTTTTAGTTTTTCATTTTATTTCGCCATTTTTCAAGAATTGTGAATGTCAACATACTTAAAGAAATAAATTGTAAGATGGTCAACATCATGAAACTTGGAATATACACTTTGTCATTTATTTGTTATATATATATATATATATATATATATATGAATAAAAATAAAAATACAAACGGTAGTTGACGTTATTAGAATGAAAAAGAAAACCTAAAATAGATAAATGCTTATCAACGTTTCGTCCTTATTTCAAGGGACATCATCACGATCGAGTTAAAAATGCTGAGGAAACAGGTTATTGACCACATACAAGTGAAGAAGGAAGAAAGTTTATGTTCCTCTTACTCTGGAAAAGAATTTAAAATGTGCGTGTAGGTGGGGGCATTTTCTATGTATATATACATTCAAACGTTACCCATATACATGTATACATGCATATTTAGTGGACTGCTAAAAAAAATCATTTAACAGTTCAGTAAATATGCATGTGTATATGTATATGTGTGATGTCTGAATGTATATATACATAGACTAATCCAACCCCCCTACACGCACATTTGTAAATTCTTTTCCAGAGAAAGAAGGAACAAAAAGTTCTTTCCCTCTTCACTCGCATGTAGTCTGTAACCTGTTTCCTCAGCATTTTTAACTCGATCCTGATGATGTCTCTTGAAATAGGGACGAAACATTGATAACCATTTATCTATTTTAGGTTTTCCTTTTCATTCTCATATATGTGTGTGTGTGTGTGTGTGTGTGTGTGTGTGTGTGTGTGTGTGTGAGAGAGAGAGAGAGAGATTTCCTGGTATTCAAAGATATTGATTTTTAAATTGCATTTAATTTATTTTTATTGATTTTTTTAATTTTATTTTTATTATTTTTTATTTTATTGTATTCATTGACTTTTTTTTTTTTTTGTAAAGTTCAGAAAAAAGATTTATCTGGGACCCTTCAAGCTAGTGATTCAGGACAGATACCATTCAGTTTGTCCTATAAGATCTACAAGTATTCTTGTTCAACACATTTGTGAAATATGTCCGTTGTCTCTTTCAGAAAGAAAAAAAAGCATGTTTTCATAATTATTATTCAGGTACATACTGCAAGATAGAGAAGTGAAATTTATCACTTTCTCTTTTGGAAAGCATGAATAGTGAAGGCCACTGAACAAATAGTCAACAAACTAAAGGGGATTGTAAATAGGTTTGTATGCACATGAACGCATGGCAAGGAGTGGGAGGGTATGCAGCTGTTTTGTTTCTCAGACTAGATTGTATACAACAAACGGATAGACAAATATAAACACTACTTGGTCTTTGGGCGAAAAGCAGATATGTTTCTGCCTAGTCTCAAGAGGCCATTCTCCCAGGCTTTACTTTCTCCATCAAAGCGCTCCTATCAGAGAATACTGATGAGTCTGATCTGAGCTATTTTTTCTATTTTTATAACTGTCCAGAGTATTCCCCACTTTGAATAAACTGGATTACTCGTATTAAAGAACTAACCTTGGTGTACATCCAGTCATTGTGGGAAGAAGAGTATATATTTACCTGGAATATCGGGTCAGTATGGAAGTGTAAGATTTCCTCTTGTCGATCTTCAAGAGGTCATCTTTCCTTTTCTAATGAATTTGGAAGAAGTGTCTAGGAAATGTGGCTAATTAGTTGAAATGCCCTCATCAAGGAATGCTGACAGGGCCATCATGACTGATCCAGTCAGTACCTACTCAGAGTGCTTGTTTTTTATTTTTATTTTATTTTTTTCTAGGATCAAAATCATCATGAAACCATCCTTTTAAGTATTACCTTTTGCTTTCAGAAGGTGAGGGAGATTATCTGTTTCATTTGTGGTCAAATGTTATACAGATTATTATTGTTTGCAGACCAGAGTGCCTCTTTTAGGGACCTGTATTCTCAACAATAAACACCAACCTGTATCTAAGTTTGCCCTTATGGGGAGGTAAGTAAAGAAAGGACAAATATAATGGTTGTTTGTTTTGTTTTATGGCATATCAATCCTTTTTTTAAATAGGATATCTGCAGTAGAGCGAGATTGCCTAAATCCATACTGTTTGTCAGAAAGAAGTTTTTAAGGTTTTGGACTATTATTACATTGATTAATGATTCAAAGATTTTTGTAAAGAGCAGGGGAGAAACTTATGAGTGATAATTTTGCGGGTCAGTTCTTTTACTAGAGTTCTTGAAAACTTATCACAGAGGTAATTTCTTATTTATCAGGAAACAAGAATAAGCAAGGCATATGTTATAGAGTTTAAAGAGGAGAGGGACTAGCAAAGTAGATATTACTATATCAGAGATAAGATATGGTCCACGTGCTTTGGAGGTGTGAAGGGGTTTTTATGATATCCAGGACATGGAAGAGGTGATACTCAGATCCTCTAGTGTAGTTTCTTCTGTAGTGAAAAATTATGGAGAACATGGTTTGTATAGTTGAAGGGTGGAGTTTAAAGTGAATCGTTAAGAAAGTAGTTTAGCCTTATCTATTGTTGTGCAAGGCACATCATGGTGATTAGATGATGCGAGAATTGTTGATTGGCCAATTATCATCACATTAGATTATAGATTTCCTAAAAGTTACAAATTCATAATTTCTGCGACTCTGCATTTTCTGTACAGCATCACAAAATTACCACAACTAAGAAGTTGGATGTTCTTATGGCGGTTGAAACAGCAGAAATTTTGCTGTCTGTTCAATAGCAGCTGTATAGGTGTAAGTAAATCATCGGGGGGGGGGGGCTTACAATGGAATTTCCATGCCTACCACAAAGGCATCTGCTTTAACCCATTCAGTTAGCGCCTTTTCAGCAGGGACAGAAAAATTTCCCACAAAGGTACATCGCTGGGATTTCTGAAAGATTCCTAATCAACAGATTCGTGGTATCTCATTGTTTTGAGCAACAGCACTTCAGTTTGAGGTGATATTTTTAACTTGATATCAACCATTGTGAGCTATGGGTATCTATCACATTAGCTCCTGGTAGTGTTGTCAAAAATAGGTTAAGAAGTGAGTCTTGCTGGTCATCACAATCTAAGAGGCAGGTTGGGAAAGTGATGGTCCCATAGATTGATCCTGATAGCTTCAACCAATTCAGCCAGAGTGGACCTGGGAGCAAGAGGTAGCGAAATGTGACTCTCCACCAAATGTTGTTTAATCTCATACCCAAAACCAGGTTGGCATCGACAGTTTCAGTAGTTTATAGGGTTGGGAAATAGAGTAGGCAAAGTAGAATAGTCTGGGAAAGATCGATTTCATATTGGGTAGGTATGGATGAACTACCTTACTTAAGAGTGTATTAAGATCTTCAGTGATGTTAGTGAAAAAAAAAAAAAAAAAAAAAAACCCAGAAAATATTAAAGGTAATTAGAACAATCTGAAAGTATGAAATTTTTTTAGTATTAATAGGAAGTCACAAAAACCTGTTTTATGTTTTCTTTTTAATATTTTTGTTTTTGTTTTTTTATTAATAAGTCGCAAAGAACATTTTTGTTTTTGTTTTTTTATCAATAAGTCGCAAAGAACATTTTTGTTTTGTTAAATTTCTTTTTTATATCAGTCACAAAGTATTTTTTTTTGTTTTGTTTATTTTTTGCTATTTTTGAATAAAATATTATATTGAGCTGTATGATGGAATGAAAGAGAAAAAAAAAAAGTTCACAATTTCTTGTAAATTAAAGAATTTTTCAATAAAATCTTAATTTAAATTCTAAGTTTTTATTTTATTTTATTTGCCTTGAGAATTAATTTTCTGCTTGACTAAAAATTGAAAAAAAATCTGCCTGATTTTGAAATTTTAAAACTAAAACCAAATCTGCATGACAATCTTATACTAACATATAACACACATCTGAAGCAGATTTGTTTCAATCTTGTATATTAACTGATTCTCTAATTGGTTAAAAGGTTGTAATCTTATAGAATACACTCCTTTCATTTCTTTGTACAGTTTCGTTAAACAGTTCAAAAACTCATCAGGTCCATAGTGTTCAATTATGCTATCAAAATCATTTAATTAGAGGCGGGTGGCAACTGAAAAAAAAATTGATTCTGAACTCTAAAGTCAGGTTTAAAAACCAATCTTTGATTCCTGCTAAAATGGATTCCTGTTTTGCCTGTCAGTTTAGAACTTTGATCCCTTCTTACTACCTTTGTTCAAAAAAAAAATATGATATATCTTGGAACCAAAGATTTGAAGTCTGTAACTCAAATTTTAGTCCCCCCTTCCCCTGCCTTATAATTTTCGGTTCCATTATTAGTGTATATTATTTATATTGTTTTAAGAGCATGCTTTTCAAGTCTATGTGAATTCAATGTTTTTTTTTCTTTGCTTCTTTTAGTTTTTTTTATTTTATTTAATAAACAACATCACTTAATAATGATAACACAAAGATTTTTATTTTGTTTTCAATATTTTTTCTTCTCCCATCAACTTCTTACTTTTAGTCTGAATTGTAGTCTGACATTTTATTTCCACTTCAATTCCTAAAGAAATAAATTTCTCACTCCGACATCCCTGTAAGCTATAAGCAGACAGAATAAAAACTTACCATTGCCGATATATAGTCGTTTTCTTTTATTAAAGACATAAAAAATAGATTTGTTATATTATTGTCTTTTTATTATTTATTGCTGACCAAATTGATTCCATTATGCCTTGTTATTGATTTGGTTCAAAAGTAAACGATTATACAGTGGTACCTCTTTACACAAACGTCTCGAATCCTCAACAAATCGGCCCATGAACACATTTTCTTTTCATGGCAAGTGTTCGACTGAGCTCCAATCTATAGTCCTCCTTGTCAAACTTTCACGAAAAACACTCAATTAGCTGAAACTACTATAGAATAAGAGGCAATGAAATGGAGTTTCATTCTATATTCAAAAGCAACTTTATTTGTCATCTTCGTTAGTAGCGTGTACAAGAGAGAAACAGGTTAGTAGGAGAGTTCAGTGTTCATGCGCACTTGTATTTATAGTAATCGTGGAAAGAGTTCCTGATGTGGAGACGAAGATTAGATATAGGTCAGGCCTGTTGAAGAAGAAAGAAAGAGAAAGGTGTTCAGTGTATAGGAGCGTGCATCAGGTAGTAGAGACGCGTCTAGACGGGGCAAAGGGTTAGTGTCTCATGTTAGGAAGGAGTACATGTGTGAAACACACGTGGAAACAAGTTTTGACGATAGCCATGTTGGTTTGTGGTACTCACGTTAGGCCTAGGCCCAACGGCCCCAAGCAAGGTCACCTGCCAGGCAGAGCAGAGAGGAAAGAGAAAGAGGGTTTGCTGATTTCGCCTTTTATGTACTCGGTCACGTGATTGAGACCTAACTTGTGATTGGATAAGCCAGGGAGAAAATGGATTTCAAATCTCAAGCCGCAAGAATTAACTCCTGCTACTGTGCTTGTTGCAAGTTCATCTGCTACATCACTATAAATAATTTCCCACATTTTTGATCTGTGCCTAAACCTAAACATAGATTCCATGAACAAAGCTTCTTTCTTAAAACTGCACGCCTGTGGAACTCTCTTTCGATTGCCTGTTTTCGAGCTGACTACAATCTGATTGTCTTTAAACGAGTTCTTGATGAATCGTCCCCCTAATAATCCAATCTACAAAATTTTCACTACTTATGTTTACTACGCTATAATCACATTGACTAATGTATACCCATTAACCCTTATCTTTGAGTGGCCTCCAGGCCTTGATAAGTGGTGATTCCTGTGTAAAAAAAAACAAAAAACAAAAAAACAAATCAAATGTCTCAAGTGTAAGAAGAAGTAGATAAACTATTGATCGTGTGGATTAATGAAAAACGGTCTGCTTTAAGGAACAGGCAAATGAATTAATTGGATTTACATTAATTTCAATGAAAATAAAAAGTATTTTGACCTATGAATGTAACTCAAAAATGTATTAAGTTTCTTACACAGGGATACTGCTGTATATAAGATGAATTCAAATCCTTCATTTATGCATAAAATAATTCTACCGTACAAATGGGCCTGTATTGGTTCATTAATCAGTTTTTTGTTTCTCATTTGAATCTTAGAAGAAGACAAGTATTTATATAATGCTTCAGCATGTCAACTGCTTTTAGTCTTGTGAATTAAAATATGAACTCATTTTAGTTATTGGTTTTTTTTTTTTTTTCATTGATACAGTGTGTCTCTTAAGTCAATATATCATCATATTTGGTTTAACGTTTATTTTACATGCTGTAATGTGTTGGACGGCTTTTTAAAGTTTACTTAAAACCTAACCTATCTCTGGTTAGGGTTTTATTTATCCTTCTTTTTTTTTACTTATAAAGAAAATCAATATTAATAATGAAAAAAAAAAAAAATAGCCCAAATATGCATTGTATGATATTGAATACCCCATAATGGGAGGCATGGATGTTATTCATCTTTCACAACCAGGGTTAATAATGCACAAAGGATACTTTTTTCTCAAATGGTAGCTGGAATCTGTCTCTATGGAAAAGAGATGATAATAATTTAACTTAAAATATAGGCATGTATATTTTTCTTAAAGCATTGTGATTAGTATATAAAGTATTATAATAAAAAGTTATAATTTTTTGCTATCATTTTTTTTTTAAATATATACAAAATATATTAGGAAAATACTAGGTATAAACAGGTAATGTTTGTTTTGTTAAGGCTTTATAGTATATACTAGCAAACCACCTGGTGTTGCCCGGTGTTATTATATTTTAATTAATACAGAAACTGAGACATGTGCATGCGAATATTACGTTTGTTTACTAAACAATTCACTTCTTGTAAGTAAAAACAACAAAAAATACTCGAGCTGAGACTGAAACCAAAACCAGTGAGTTAAGTATGTTAACCATTAGACTAGCATCGCACAATCTATAAATAGTGTTTTCTACACATACTTATTCTTAACATAAAGGAGCTGTCATTTTTTCCAGCTGCACATGCGCATTCCTGGAACAGTTGACAGATAGATAAAAAAATCTGATGATCCCCACATACTAATTTTTTAATTTTGAGCCCTTAGTAGCCCTTTCCTTTTTTTTCCGGATGCAAATGATTAAAAAGTTTTCCACATGTCTGAATCCCCTATATACCAAATTTCAAGTTTGTAGATCAAAAATTCGTTGAGTATATAGGTTGAGAAGTGTCCTCACACATACACATTCTCACTTTTATAGATATATAGCTTAATCTACTTTAATCAAAATACATGTTGAAATATACTTTAGTTCTGGAATTAAGTTATGTTAGAAGAAAATCTGTTTTGTTTTAATTAGCTGTAATTAACTGAACGAGTTACCTATTTCTCACTTAGCTATCTGTATTTCTCTCATTTTCTCTAACTCCATGTTTATTCAACCACTGACATTTTTTAAGGTCACTATGTGCATTTAGAGAAAGAATAACTCTCTTTTTTTTCCAATATTGTTTTCTAACTTATATTTATCTCTTGATTTTAAACTAAATAAAGTGACATAAAAATGGTGCAAAAATGCTGTTTGGAGAATTAATTTTACTCATCCTGAGATGGTTATTCTTCTAGCTTAAATTTCTAAATAAAATTCCAGCAATTTCGCTTCATTTTTCAAATTGCTCAAAATGAAACGTGGAAGTAATTCTAGTTAAATTGCAAGATTTCGTACACAAATTTAAAAATAAGTATATGTGAATGGATGATTCTGACTATGAAATCAACATTGTCAGAATGTTGCAGATTTATGCTTAACTGGCATATTTCATATTGATCAGAAATCTACGTTTTTTTTTTCTTTTGCAATGGAGCATTTTCCATCTAATATGGCTTGCCATTGACTTCATGGGAACAGATCAGCTGATCATATATTTTTATGATTTTCTAGCTTTTGTTTGCCGATCTTGACAAATGCTTTCATATCAATAATATTATAGAAGTTATTAGTAAATCTTATATAAAAATATGTGCATATATGTAGTACAGATTTTATAGTTACTTCAGTTTTTATGATAAAATTCTGTAAACATAAACACACATACACATCACAAGTCCTTTGAGCTTCAAGAAACAATCGATACCCCTAGGAAATCTACAGTGAAGCAAGGATTACATAATATCTTTGAACTGGCAATGCTTCAGTACAGAGGCAAGGAGAAATCCAAGATGACAAGAAACAATGTCAGGATAAGCAGAGAAAGACTAATATTGGTTCAAGCCTTTTCTTCCATTAAACTAGTTGCATTTGCAATCTCGCATACCTTTCTCAAGGCTGTTAGTGAAAGTCCATAGCCCACACATGTAACCCACTATACCATGCCACTTATATATATATATAGTTTCAATATTTACTTCAACAGTGCTTAGTATAGAAATATACATATGACAAATGAACTAATTAGAAACGTTTATGCTGTATTCCTGAAGGTAATCTTCAGGCTAAATCCATGGATAATCTCTTTTATAAGCAAACAGTATATATTCAAACTCCATTTGGTTTATAAGAAAAGTTCATCAATTCATAGATGTTTTCTGTGGGAACATAGCTATTTATATCCAGTGGAATTAACATATCTTTTTTTAGTTTATATAATTCTATTTAATGCAGTCAAGAAATTAAAAAAAAAACTGTTGATTATTTGTTAAAATTTTTTGTTTCAATATTTACTCCAATAGTACTTAGTACTAGAAATATACTTATGGTAAATAAGCTACACAGAAACGTTTTATTCCTGAAGGAAACCGTCAGGCTAAATGAATGTATTTACATTTTATTGTCCGTTTTATAAGAAAATTTGTGCTCACTCAAATTCACAGGATCAACCTATAGATACTTTCTGTGGGAAGATAGTGGAATGCAAATACATTTTCAAGTTAATGTAATCTCATTTAATGCAGTAAAATAAAATCAGTTCATTGGTTGTTAAAACTGTTTCTTTTTTTTTCTTTTTTACCATTCTAATCTACAATGTTTACTGCAGCAGCGCATTAAGAATTTAATTCTAAAGCAAGGAATCTTATTTTGTTCATTACTTTAAAAAATGTTTATGGATTATGCTTATTAAATTTATAAAGAAGGTTACGGTTATCTATATATTAATACGATTGCGTGTGTGTTATTTTCTGTGTCACGTTTACATCCGGGTCGTTTAATTGTTATGTGCTTCCATTTCTTGTCATAAATAATTTTACCAAGAATTCTTAAGTTTTGGTTTCAGTTATAGCTGATAGTACCTAAGTCATCTATGTTTTTTATAAATAATTTTATCACAAATTCTTTATAAGTTTTGATTTCAGTTTCGATTATAACTGATGGCACTCCAGTAATCTGTGTTTTTTTTATGAATAATTTTATCAAGAATTCTTCATAAGTTGGTTTGATTATGGCTGAAGAAACTAAAGTTATATATATCCATATATTTTTTTCATAAGTTTTTATTTCGGTTTCGATTCAAGCTAATGCACCCAAGTCATATGAATATATTTTTTTTATTTTTAAATCGCAACTTTATAATATATAAAAATCGATAGAACATTAACTCTATAATAATATATATGAAATCTGCAAGAATTTAAATATCATATTTAAGCATACTTTACGACCGAGCTTTGCTGGGCGTTTGTGCTAGCTTAGATAAATACTTTTGCAGTTTTAACAAAAAGGCTACAATAATATCAGAGCGTCTCCATTTACACTGAACATCTACAGATTGCCAACATCAATATATTACGTATGAATGAGTCCCCTGTGGAATTTCCACAGGTCTCGCTAGTTATTAATGCAGTTAAATATTCATATCATGTACTGCATATATATATATATATATATATATATAATGTGCATGTGAGTGTGTGAAGTTTCTTTCCACTTAATTGTTAAGACAGCTGACTATGTTGCCTGTTTCATAAGATAAATAGGATTTATTTTGCAGCTTGTTGTATAGCTGTTGAAGTTGGCTGTTTGATTAGAATGCCTGAAAAATAGTTAAAAAGTGATTCGTGTCCAGGGTTTGAATCGTGTGACCAGCTAAATAGTTATCTCCCACATTGATGGTTCCAGATACATATGGGAATAATAAGTGAATATTATTAAATAATTATACATATATATTGTAAAACTGATTTTCGATTTTTGCACACATTAAGAACAATGACCTTAAGAGGTGTTATGCTAGATTATATAATCCCAGTTGTTGTTGCAACAGTGTTTATTCTGATAAGGGTGAGCAGGCTTCTTCTCTAGCTTGCACCATATCTTGAAACATGGTGATCCTGAGCAAATTTGCACAAGATGGCTAACCAATCATGACTCCAATGTCAAAGGTCAACCACCTGTGAACCTAAGAGTTTGGCCAAGTCCTCCTTGATGGTTGTTGTTCAGTGAACAGCTGTCCACTGATACGTTTGTACCATCCATGCAGTGAGGTAGGCAAGGTTATATCGCAAATTAACTCTCCTTTTAGGTGTAGAGCTGTATGCCTAAACCATCAAAGACATTGCTGCAACAAAACAGATCGCAGATTTATTAATTAAATATAATATGCAACAAATAAAAAAACAGTTCATTTCTTATTTAAATTGTTTTAATTTTTATCGTTTGCCATTCTAAAATCCACGTTCACATTAACGGAGAATTAACAATTTAAATCTAAAATTAGAAATCTCATTTTCTTTGTTACTTTCTACTCGGTGTGTAGTTATTTCATCGAATTAATCATTTTATTGTAATCCTCATCTCCCCTTCACTCATTGTTAATAATTGAATTGTGAGCAAGATTTTTATTGTCTGCAAAGCAAGAGATTTGCATTATCCATACAATTTCGATTTTCAAGATTATTTATAATTCTTAAAGTCACAACTTAATCATATGTGCCAATATGTGGGTTGCATTGTAATTTTAAGAATGTTTCTCCATAATGGGTCTTGCTTTTCTTAATGGCATCATGCCACAAGGGATAAATAAAACAAAGAAAAATAAAATGGTGTCTTTTCTGATGAAGTCTAAAAGTACTTTAATTTATAAACAAATGAATGGTTATTTTTTTTTAAATTTGCGTTGAATTGGCTTACTAAACTTATATTTTGAATTAATATTCTTATTATAATGTTAGCGCATTGAACATGTTATTGAGTAATGTTTAAGAAAATAAATTGTTGAATTAACATTGTAAACTTTATTGCGAAAAAGTTATTTATTATTATACTAAAGCTGAGTCGGCATTTGTTTTCTTAAGAATTTTTTCCTATATATTTTAATAACATAAAATTATATGCTAAAATTTTCCATGGTTTTGGGATTGAGTTATGCTTTAAAAAATTGGTTTTAATTGTTCTAATTAGCTTTAAATTACAACTCAGCAAATCACTCATTTTTTACTAGGTTTCTGCATATCAATTTTTTTCTCATTCACTGTATTTTGTTTGATCGTGAACTCTTTTTCTAACTCTCTTTCCCTTTGTTTATTAACAGTCAATGTAATAATGAAAAGAAAGAATAAAAAGGTTCGATTAGTCCATTGGAAACAATAGGAAATAACACTGCAAGTAGTAAAACTATTTAACTTGTAGACGAGACAGACAGGGAGAAAAAGAGATAGCAGGAAGAGAGATGTAGCGAGCAAAAAGACAATTTGTGATTTTGTTTTTTTATTTTAATTTTTATATTTGACTTTGCAAACTTATTTTTGTTCATGCCAACCAAACAAGCACAATTGTTTTTAATAATAAAAACAGGTGTTTCTTTATAGACATGCAATAAGAACATTGAATCAGGATCATATAGACAAATGAATCATTAGATTTACAGAAAACAAATCTACTTACTATTGAACGTTTTTATGAAAAACTTCCAGTCTTTTCGTTCGATACATGTGGAAAATAATCTTATTCATCTGTCATTTATTACATGTTTGTTCACACACACACACACACACACACACACACACACATATATATATATATATATATATATATATATATATATATATATATATATATGTATATAAATTTAAAGGAGATTAAAACAATAGTCTAAAGAGCTGAGTGTATTTTAATGTAACAGTGAAATTACTAGTTTCATTAAAATACAGGAAAGAAAAAGTGCTCGTTGTAATTTAGATATATAATAAGCTCGATAGGTAAATATCCTAGAGCTAATTCAATATTAAAAGTAATGTGATTGATAATTTAAAATTTAAAAATCAAATTATAATTAAATTAAGAATCAGTCTCACAAGAAGGAACAACAACAAAATCAATTATCTGTACGATCGTTTCGGAAAACCGTGTTTTTATTGTGGTAGACATCAAGTTACAGACAATAATTATTACATATAGTTTTTTAATAAACAAGGTTTCCTCATCAGCAAATTTTAAAGGGTTTTTATTAAATCTAAAAGACACCATAAATAAACCTAGCATTAAAAGTCATGCAGATGTATCTTTTAGTTTTTCCTTCTTGTGAGACTGATTTTTAATTTAATTATAATTTGTTTTTAAAATTTTAAATTATCAATCACATTACTTAATATATATATGTATATAATTTGAAGTTCCTATTTTTCAAAAGTAGGGTAATCAGTTAAATAAAACAAGGTTAATACAAGAGTGCTCAATACGGAAGTAGAGCAAGTTACATTTTAAATTTGTCTTTACATAAGCAGTAATTCATTGCTACATATTCATGAGCATATTTCGGTCTTCTAGTATTTAGTAACTAGAGACCTCTTCAGGCAACAACGCTTATTTTCGAAAGCGGAATTCTTAATCTTTAAGAATTCCACTTTCGAAAATAAGCGTTGCCGCCTGAAGAGGTCTCTAGTTACTAAATACTAGAAGACTGAAATATGCTCATGACTGTGTAGCAACAAATTACTGCTTATGTAAAGACAAATTTAAAATATATATATGTGTGTGTGTGTGAATGAACATATAATAAATGACAGATGAATATATATATATATATATATATATCATCCACAGACAGTTTCTCTTTATCACATTTCTTCAGTGTGGTTAGACTAGCAACTACCTCAGGTCAGTTTTAAAAAACTCCACCACCTAAGCGGCAGTTGGCACTCCTAACCATTATGCTATTTGGCTACTGCTAAGATGGGTATATGAATTAACAATGTTCAAACCTTATCCAAACGCCTAAGCTCCATTTGTTTACACAATGAGCATCGCTTAATACATAAGTGGTAGTTTGTTTATCACTTCCAAATATGATCAATCCAAGATAGGGAGCATATATATATATCAAGGAATCGTTTATTGCTTTGCTATTAAATCACAATAAAACAGTTGATAAACAAATCCATACCTGAATAATGGTGAGGACCTAAGGTTGTTTTGTTTATATCTAGATCTAACACTAAGAAACTCCCACTTTTATACCATTAACGTGTGTGTCTCTACTAACAATACATTTGGTTATGAGCATGACATTGATGTTAAAGATGTACTAAAAAAGCACGTTGGATTGCGAAGGATCTCCAGTGTCATTGTGAAGACATAACGCCAGCCATCAAATCATGGTCCAGAGAGAAACCATTAAAAAAAAAAAAAAGGAAGGTTAGTATTATCAATATTTTTCTCTTTTTGATACTGAAACCTTAATTAGATGAAAACAAATTGATTTTCTAGTTTTAAAATCTGATTGGAATATTAAATATGGAATGACCCTGTGCCAGACTAGTCGGTTATCTTAGAAGAAGTAAAAAAATATATTTGATCCATGGAGAGTTGTAGAACAAAAAGCTAATTAAGACAGAACAGCATGATTCAGAAATCAGGATATGATGTTAACTTCCTCCTTGCTCTCAACTTGAATATGTCTGGTGACAAGGTTTGTTTTTATATAAAAAGGAAATTTTTACAGTTACAAATGAAAAATAAAGGAAAACTTTTTTGCCTTTATAAACTTGTGTTGTTTTTTGTTTTCTTTGTTACTAACAAACTGGGCATATAACGATGACTTTCTATGTTATTACAACGAACATAGACAATAGACATGATTATACAAAGACTATCATCTAATTAGCAAGAAAACCTGGCATTACCCAGGATTGAATGAAAAACTATCTCCTTTTTTGTTCTTTTCATAACACTTTTTTTTTTTTTAACTTTTCTATATTATATTTCTTTTAATCTGTCTGTCTGTTCCACTTTTTCTTAGAAACTACTAGATTGAGCTGAGTGAAATTTCTCTGGACCTTTGTTATGATAAGGTGCAGCAAACTAAGTATTATGGTATTTGTTCAAAGCAAGTTAAGGATTAATAGGGATTAGTATTAAATGTGAAAATGAGCACAAATTGAACTATTTTCAACCATTAATTTGGCATAAAGCATCCATTCTAAGTCAATGGTCTATAACTTTTGGCATTTTTAACTAAAAAATCTAGTTAATTCTTCTTTATTAGATTTTATGATATTCAATTTTTTGGAGTGGTGCA
Organism: Euprymna scolopes; assembly: GCF_053919585.1. Lineage (NCBI taxonomy): Eukaryota > Metazoa > Mollusca > Cephalopoda > Sepiida > Sepiolidae > Euprymna > Euprymna scolopes. The sequence continues at coordinate 116,189,851 of NC_136483.1, forward strand.
CAAAAATGTGCTCCACATTGATTGAGTATATGGTGGCATTAATTGAAATAAATTTTAGCAAATTTATAGTTTTAAACCTTCTTGAGGCACACTAAACATTTTCCTGAAATACATGAGGCCTCCTGTGCACTTTTGCTCCAAGCCCTGAACTTTTTATTAACATTTCTATTATGTTTTAATTCATTAAAGTAAAGGTCACTTTATTTTAATTTGTAGAGTATTCTTTTCATTCTTTTGACTCTCAAGTATATATCCGACACAGTAAGACACACTTAATAAACTGAGAACCACATCTGTCTATATAAAAACATATAAGATATTAATGGATATATATTCAAGAGTCAAAACAATGAAAAGAATATACTGTTGTCACAGCCCTAGTGATTATGTAGTTTCAATATATATATATATATATATATATATATATATATATATATAGCGTAGGACAGAACAAGTAACTATTTTATACAACCATATAGCGTAGGACAGAACAAGTAACTATTTTAGTTAGACTGGGTATGTATGTATTTAAGTATTGTTGCCACATCTGGATTCGTACACGAAACACTAGCCTCTCTCTCTCTTGGACAGGGTAAAATAAAGAATTTCTAACCTGATAGGTTCCGCATTCTGTCAAGTTCCAGCCCCTGTTGTATGGTCGCAGAGTTGCCTTCCTGTTTTACAAGTGCTTCCATGGAATGCATTCCAATGAACTCTCTGCACTTGTATCACCCCAATGTAAAAACTTCCAACCCACATGAGCAGCAGCATAATCCCACCCCTCGTCTTGCTGACCAACTTCCCACTAAGCCCTCTCCTCTAATGAAAATTAAAAGAATCCAACTCTTTTCACATTTTTAGTGCCAATTTGCCTTGTTTGGTATGAGTAAAAAAAGAAAAAATGATAATTTGAATAAGTGCCAATAAGTCATATAACAGCAAATGACGACTGTATCTCTTTCCCACAATCTTCTGTGATGCTTACTAGCATGGGAATCATTTTCTCGGCATGTTTGGTGTTGATAACAAAGCTACCATAGTTCAAATCCTTGAAAACAGTCTTAAATCATATTATTTTAGCTCAACTATTCTTCGTATCAGCTAGGGTTAAAGCTTCTTTTTAGTGCAATTCATACTAGGATAACTTCATTCGGTCTCATGACATACCCCACAAAATTAAATGTCTTTTCTTAACTGTTTTGTTTCCATTTCCATACTTTGTTTTACTATAAAGTTCTACGTTTGATATTTTTGTTGACCACTCAAAATGTATTGCCTATGTTTATAGTCACTTTTGAATTTCCCAAAGTATCCCTTTATTTTTTACATTTTTTTTTTGCCATTATTTATGAATTCATCTATGACATTGCCATTAATAATTTGATCTGGTAACTGGTTCAAATAATAATATTACTCTGTTATCAGGAAAATTCAATTGGTTAATAGAACCAGGTGTTGAAATCGGCCTAGAAAATATAACCTTCCAGATTGACGAGAAATATTTAAAAATCTAGACTTTTTAGCACATTAAAAAAAATGGTTATAATTTAAATGTGCTTATTTTTGCATTAGATACTAATCCTTATTAATCCTCAACTATGCATTAAATGAATGCCATAACAGTTTACTGCACCTTATCATAACAAATGTCGATACAAAATTTCAGCCAGATCGGTTCAGTAGTTTCCAAAATGGGACACACAGACGTAGAATAGAGATGTTAGCTAAAGTTTCTCTTACTCTATTTTCTAATGCGTTTCAGTACACTATCCTTTATTTTTCAGGATGTTTTATTTCTTTTAGCCATGGGCTTTTTAGTATGAGCTGCAGTTTCATATCTGCCGTTTTTCTCCAGGTCAGGGTTAGTCCTTACAAGCGCTTTCAATATATGTCTGTATTACTTGATAGTCTACTAGGGAAAAATAGTTCACTGTTGATAGCCAACTCTTTCCCAGACAACACTCACAATATCTTGTTTTTGGTGTTATCTCCAACTGTGCTAAACGTATCAGCCATCTTTTATTTGTTACCATGCACTTTCATTTGGTCAATAAGATGTTAACACAATAATCATTATTTTAGCAGTGTCCAGGGATTTTTTTTTTTTTTTTTTTTTTGCATGAACCGTTTTATTTTGTAAATGCTGCAGAGTATGCATTTTGTGTCTTGAAGAGATCAACTGGTGCCGATAAACTGCTTGCCGCTTGATGACTAGTTACCTGTAGCTTACCAATCCGAACAACCTGAATTCTTGCTGGCATTGTTTTTGCAGTTGCAAGACAAGAAGTTGTTTTTATCTGTCACCATGTGTTCTCATTTGGTCGAAAAAATGTTAACACAATAATGGCAGTTCAAAGCTTTTATTTTACTCTTGGCCAAGGACTTTTTTAGCATGAGCTGAAGTTCAAAAGATAATGTTCTGAACGCCTTCAATACACGTCCATATCATTCAACAGTTTACTGGAAAAGAAGTTGACCACTGTCCAACAACTCTTACCATGACATCACTCACACGATCTTACCTCAACCCCCACTTTTATTTTGAAAGTTTAATTAAATCACCTCACATTCTTCTCTCTCTTTAACTGCGGAAAGTGTGAAAAGCAGACAATGTTCCACTTTTCTATTATTTCAAAATGATCCTGTGAACCATTTTGCAATGTTTTATTGATTTTTTTTAAGCCACTGCAGTGTTGGCATCTTTAAAAGTGTGAAGTGCTTCCAAACATCTGTTCCTTTCTTTCTTGATTACCAAGTGGTGAGTGGGGGGATTATTTGTAAATACCAGGTTGATTTTGTCAAAAGAAATCGGATTTCAAGCTGTCACAAGACCTTCACTGTTAGCAAGCACAGTGGTATTTTCAACTTTCATCATGCTCCCTCCATCCATATATATATATATATATATATATATATATATATATATATATATATATATATAGGAAATTTATTACTGTGAGTCCAGAATGAGTTTACAAATTGTTTCAACTAGAGGAAAATCCTCAAAGAGAGGAAAAATCCAACTAGCATCATCAGAATTCATAGATGGACTAAGTTATAAAGTCAAATAAAAATGGAAAGATCGTAGATAAAGGGGAGTTAGAAAAGAAGGGGGAGTGGTGGGGAGAGGACGTTGGAGTTTAAAGTAGTAGGAGTGTATTAAAAAAAGAGAGGGGTTTATAATTAAATATTAATTATGTGTAAATTCTTATATACGTGTTTTTTAACGGTTTAAACTTAAAAGACGCTACTTTTGTTGATAACGGCATAAGTAACAGTTAATTTAAAGGATCACCATGGCAACAGGTTGGAGAGTTAATGTTAGTGAAGGAACGGGTTGAAAATGGGGTTTAAAGTAATTTAGCCGGGCGGGGAGAGATTGAAAGATATTTATTGTTTATAAAATGGAAAGAAAAAGAAAAGGAAAAATAAGTTAATGAATTATACTTTACAGGTTTATTTTAATAGTGTAATGATATATATAATTAAATATAATAAATAAATTAGCCGGGCAGGTAGAAATAATACGTTACAGGTTTATTTTAATAAAATAAAATAAAATAGGTGAAGGAACGGGTTGAAAATGGGGTTTAAAGTAATTTAGCCGGGCGGGGAGAGATTGAAAGATATTTATTGTTTATAAAATGGAAAGAAAAAGAAAAGGAAAAATAAGTTAATGAATTATACTTTACAGGTTTATTTTGATAGTGTAATGATATATATAATTAACTATAATATATATATAAATAAATTAGCCGGGCAGGTAGAAATTATACGTTACAGGTTTATTTTAGTGAAATAAAATAAAATAGGTGAAAGCTTAAGTAAGTAACTTAAATAATAGAAAAAAAAAAAAAAACATTTTTAATAAGTAACACACAAATATAAGCACATGCATAAATATGTACAGCAAATGCACATACGTAAATGGGGGAAAGCACATGCGTGATCACACACATATATATATATATATATATATATATATATATATATATATATATACATATACATATATACACAAACATACATATACAAACACATATATATATATGTACACATACACAGATACGTAAAAATACACGCATATATACATATATAAACATATATGCAAATACACATACATCCAGATGCAAACACTTACACATACATATATATATACATATACATATACATACATATATATACATATAAATATAAATTAGCTGGGAGGGGGGGGAATTGAAAAATATTTTATAAATAATTTTTAAATTTTCAGGCGTTGTAGTTGAAGGAAAGAGAGAAAGAGAAAAATATAAATTAATGAATTATAAGTTACAAGTTTATTTTACTAATATAGAAATAGGTAAGAATATCAGTAAGTTAATCAAATAATAAAATTCATAAAATTATTAGGGAGATATTTATAATAAGTGAATAAAACACATACACACAGAAAAACACACACACAAATATACATGTAGAAGATACGTAACCAAATACAAATATATATAAAAAAACACATACATATACACACATGTAGAAGATACGCACAAACACAAATACATATATATACATACATATACACACACACATATATATATACACACATATAAATACATACATACACACACATATACATACATATACAAACACACACACATACACACGCACATACACATATATATATATATATATATATATATGTGCACATATATATACATATATATATATATATAAATTAGCTGGGCAGGGAGAGATTGAAAAAATTAATTTTTTGTTTTTAATTTATTATTTATAGTTTTTTGAATTGTCGGGCGTTAAGTTGAAAGAAAGAAATGAGAAATAGAAGGGTAAATAGGTGAATTATACGTTATAGGTTTATTTAATAAAGTAAAAAAACTAAGGATATCAGTAAGTTAATTAAATAATAAAAATTAATATAATTATTAATAAAATGTAGATAGTAAGTAGATAACAAAAACACACAAATACATACACATGAGTACACATGTAAAAAATACACACATCAATGGGGGAGGAGCATGTGCTTGAGTATATGTACAAACACAAATACGAAAAATATGTAAATAAGCTTCGTGTTAAAAAATATGATAATTATTATTGAAAGAATTAGTAAGAGGTAAATATAAGAGAAAAGCGTATTATATATGTTATATGTAGATGGTAAATTAAATAATTAATTAAAATAGAAGGTAAGTAAATGATTAGTTGTTAACAAGTAGATAATAGACCGAGAGGCAAGTCGAAGGATACCAATTGTGATAAGTACGTAATTGAAATAATAGAAATCGAGACCTAATTATGGAAATAGCCAATAAGAGACTATGGGGCGAGAACCTTTAAATAATGACATAAGGAGTGATTAAGGCAAAGGGGGGGGTACAAAAATGAGTTTGGTAAAGAGAGATGTAGCTAAAAAATGGTGGGATAAATAGGTGGGGGTTCTGTGGAGGGGTTCTTTTAAAATGAATGGGGGACTATATAGTTTAGGTTGTAAATAGGGTGTGTGTAATTCGTTAGTGTTAGATTTTAGGGGTGGGTTATAGTTATTATTAGAAGGGTGAGAAGTTGCTTAAGAGGTGGGATTTATAATGTTTACAATTAAGTGAGGTTTCAGTTTTTTTATTTAGAAGTTTATCTCTATCTCTAAAATTAGTAATCAGTAATTTTTCAGTTAAGCATAAATAACATGGGGAGTTTAGTGATTTACAGGTACTAGCTCTATTAAGAATTTCCCAGCTAATAATTGGGGTGAGGTTGTTTCGGGTAAGTAGTAGATAGTGGTTAGTTAATGAAGTACTATTTGGGTGGTTGGGGTTATTTAGGGAGCATTTATGCATTCTAAATCTGTCTTTGAACGTGGTGCTTGAGAGGCCAATGTAAAATTTTTTGTTTTGTGGGTCTTCAGCAGGGGCAATAGTTGCTTTGTAAACCACATTTGTTGAGAGACAATTTTGCTGGAGCGGGCATTGGGGTTTGTTAAGGCAGTTACAGTTATTTTGACCATTGTTATTATAGTTGTGGTTATTTAGTATTTTATTGTTGTGTTTTTTAATTTTATTTTCTAGATTATTTGTGCAACTGTAGCTAAGCTTAATAGTGTTCTTATTAAAAATTTTATGTAGAATATTACTAGGGGGGAAGTGGTGATTAAGAAGCATGAAGAATTTTTTACCTAATTTAGTTTTTATCATATTATTATAGGGAGGGTTAAACCAGAGGACTTTGCGGGATCTGTTATTCCTATTTGTATTGTTGGGTTTATTAGGGTCCAAGTATGTAATATTAGGGTTGGAATATCCAGATTCCTTTAAAGCATTTTCAAAGAAGGGTTTGTGTAGGTTAAAAATGCTGGAGTTAGATGAGTTTGTGCTAAGCCTTTTTTCTATTGATTTAGGGATATGTTTAATAATGTGTTTGGGGTGGTTGGACATAGGGTGTATATATAGGGGGTATGTATTATTTTTAGTGTATGGTTCATAAGTATTATTAGGGAGGTTAAAGGTAACATCTAGAAAATTTACTGTTTTTAAGTTGGAAATTACTTCAATCTTTAGATCCATATTCTTCAGTTCCCTGATAATGTTCTTTTTAATGCCTTCGCACTTTGGGCCGCTTGCGTTTTCAACAATGATAAGGCCATCATCTCTGTAAAGTCCCACGTTGTTGTTGGGGATAAATTTTGTGATATTATATAGGATGAAAAGGCCTACTAAGTCAGTAGCCTCAGCTGCATCAAAAGCACCCATCGCAAGGTCGAAGGAGGTAGATTGGTCTTTTTTAGTCCATTGAGAGTCCTGGCTTAGTAGGACAGATTTACGGCATTTCAGAATGATGTCAGTTTCAAATTATACAGGGTGGAACAATAAAGTTGTCGCCCTAAAGAAAGCAACACTACAGTTTTATTTTTAAATTGTTATTGAAAAAAATCAATTCAGGTAACTTGATTATGTAGTAGAGCTGAGATCTATTCAATGCATCTGCCTTCAGCCTCAATCACTGCCTTTATACAGGTTCAAAACTGTGAGCATGCTTTTCCACAAGTGCTGGTGGGAAATCGGCAAATACTCAATTGATGGCTGCAATCAGACTGGCTTTGGTGTTGTGGGAGGTCATGTTGGTGATGTTCTTGACATAACCAAACAAAGCAGTCCAGTGGGTTCAGGTCGGGGAAGGAGGAGGGGCCGGTGAAAGAAGGGTACAAAGTCATAGCACTCCTTCTGAAGCCAAGCCTTGGTCTCTTTGGACTTTTGGGCGGGCGCCGCATTCTGCTGCCACATCCAGGGCCTGCCAGCAGCCACCTGATTGAACTAGAGGATCACCACACTCTTCATCACATACAGGTACACTTTGGTGTTGATTTTCAAGCCGACTTCTAAGATGTGAGGTGGCATGATGTAACTCTCACTTGAAACCACACCAAAGACCATAACCGTGGCTGGAAACTTCATTAAGATGTGTCTTCAAGCATTGAACCATCCGGATTTGCATTTTGGGAGTGCCAGCAATGGTCCTGTTATAACTTGGATCGGTAGAGAGTATGATTTGTACAGCGATGCATCTCTGATCTTGCTCACTGAACATTGTGTCACTCTTGTAATTTGTACACAATTAGCTAACTAGTAGATGGTCTGCAACATAAAAAGAAAACCGATTTTCATCAAACAGAAATGGAATCATGTTCTATTTTCTATAGCGACAATTTTATTGTTCCACTTTTTATATATATATATATATATATATATATATATATATATATATATATATATATATATATATATAGGATTCACTCATAAACAAATTAATTGAAATTAACCAATCATTATGGATTTTAAAACATACCACTTATGCATAAAGATGGCTAATGTGGGCTTTATTTTGTTTAATTTAGTTTTAAAAGAGGAGGTGGCAAATAAATTACAGTGAAATGTTTCTTTGATATATATATATATTTATTTAAGTGAAATTGTCTGTGTGTACATTTCCCTTCAAACTACTCCGTGAATTTTCAGTCTACAGGCTCGAGCTTTGATGGAAGAGATATTGAGGAAGGAACACACACACACACACACACACACACACACACACACAGTGACTTTTATATAATAGTAGAGATAAAAATGATAGCAATAATGAAGAAAAGTATCTAATAGTTTACATTGTAAAGAATGCCATATCATTCTGACCAAATTTGACATTTGTATGTCCAATAACTTAAACATCATTAATGCACAGCCAAACAATTTTCGTATTTTATAAAAACAATTTAAAAACTTAATTTATAATTGTTTGGTAACAAACGTCTATCTTTTGAGAATGCCAACTTTTGGTTTTTTCTTTTTTTATATCTCATTCTCTCTCTCCCTCTCTCTCTCTTTCCCTCTGTTTACCTATGAATGTATTTTATTCAGAAAAAATCAATTCTGAAATCTTTCCTCACTTGCTTCTGTGTTCTAACCACTGAGATGCATCCTTGCACAATAAACTAATCCTGAATAAATAGGAATATTATTTTCTCCATTAGACAATGAATAACAGATGCCGTTCAGCATTTATTTCTTCAAGATATTCAACAGCTATCTCTCAGCAGACTCTATGGCTATTACTCAACGATTTGAGGTGACATCAACATATCTTTGCCATGGTAACAAAGAGTGGCTTTCAATGAAAAATATTCCACTTGCCTGCCATGTGTTATGAAGTGTATTTTCTCTATCAAGTCGTAATATGTCCAATCAGGTAGAATTAGACAGTTTATTCATTTTCCTCTTTGGGCATCTCTTATTTTAATCAATAATCACACTTCAAGTTTGAAATAATAATAACATTTTCAAAATGGTGATATATATATATATATATATATATATATGTATGTATATATATTTATATATTTAATGTCTATTTTACATCTAGGCATGTGCTGGGATTAACCTATATCTGGCAAGGTATTTTTTTTATTCCACTCTCTTTTTCAATTCTGTCCTTATCACTTCTTCCTATGTTTTTCTGCCAACTAACCTTACTACCTTAATTGTTCCACATATGCTAACTCAAGAACTCTCATCCATTCTTTCGACATGGCCATACCAACAAAGCGTCCTGTTTTGCAAACCTCTCTGTATACTCTCCAGATTTAATAGGTTATCAGATCTAAGCCTGTCTTTATGTCACATTGCACAGCTATTATATCGTTTTTTTTTTTTTCAGTTCAAAATGTGGCTAAGAACAGTTAAGATGCTGAACTGCTCTGGGTCTGACAATCTATGGTGTTTGCTATGGAAACCATGATTAGATGTCAATAATGTCAGCGTTGGCAGTGGATCGCCAAGCTTAGTAAGCTTTTGTGCAAGATGCGGTGAATTCATTGAAAGGGGCCAGCTGTACCAATCTGGAGGTGAATTCCATCTTAAGACAACAGACATTATATCGTCCTCCCTATCATTTCTCTCCATGCAACACATGTCTTCAACCCTCACTAGAAGGTTTCATCCTCATACATCATCACATTGCATACACGTTTGATATACTCTTTCCTTGGTCGACAGTGGTAACACTCTGTTAGTAAAGTCAGAATTTTCCTAAACTTACTCTAACTACTTTCAATTCTTGCAATTATACTAGTACCACTTTTTCCTCTACTTCAATGGTATCACCGAGCTTATAAAACTTCTAAATGACCTCATTAGCTTCTTCATCCGATTATACTTTTCTCATATCTGAGTGCTTAACCTTCTCCATTGCCTCACATTTCTTGCACACAAATTGGTTATCATCTCTCAACCTAGCAGTAATTCAACTGCACTTGTGTACCCTATGCTTACAGGTGCCACAAAAAACTGAGTCGCATCAAACTCTCTTTCCATAAACTGAGCAGAGGAAATGTACTTTTTCTAGAGACTTTCCAGCATTGCAACCACTGATCATTTCTTTGTTTCCTGATAACATTCTCTCCCAGACCTTTAATTTCTATAGCATTCCTTTAAGTCTTCAATTCAACAAGTAAACAATATTGGCAATGACTCCTCCTTCTCCCCCCCCCCCCAAAAAAAAATAAAAACCATCTCGGTTAACGACCCTGATCAATAGTTTGTGTCCTAGTTAGAATGTGTTCCCATTTCTCAGGTTCATTTTTTTTTTTTTACTCTCACCTTTGTGTGATATTACAATTGAAATGTTTGCCTATTAAAAGTAGAGCTGACATTCTTTGGATTGAAGTATGAAAAACTAAAAAATAATAAAATAATTTTCAAAAAAAGATATTGATGTTGACTGAAAGATGCTTTTATTCTGTGATGAAAATAAAAGAAAGGAAGTAATAAAGGAAATTCATTTTTATGATAAACAAGCATTTCCAGTTCGAATTGGGTTAGCAAATAAAAGCCTGCTTGACCTTCTAACCCACTTATTCTCCATATGTACACACCCTTTTGTGAGCAATTTCAAAATTGTCCATAAATAATTTTTACATGCATCCATGTGTCCCTATAAACAAATTCAGTTAGTAGCTATTCAGTTGTGTAGCCATGAGAGCAGTGTTAGATACATCTGTTTTTAATGCAGAGAAAATTCAGTTCCCTCCAAAGAACATTCTGGATTGGGGCAAAAATAAAAATTCCTCCAATTTAAAAGGATTTCTTTTTCACTGATTGACGACAGAACAATTGAACTGTAGTATCAGAACAGGTACTACACTTTGCTCTTCAAGTCTAATCACCCTTAATTTTGAAATCATATTTTGATTACTAAACAATGCAGCTGGAAATAAGTAATGAGTTTTTTTATGCTCAAACATCTCTTGAAGAGATTAAGACATCCTTGCCCTTCAGAATGGGATTAAAATGTAATAACTGCTAATAACTGTTCTGTCAGAGCTCAGTGAATGAGGAGAGGTCTTTCCAGACCAAACCAATTTTTATTTTTGTTCTCATCCAGAATACCTCCCCTCCCCTTTTCTTTTTTTGGAAGTTAGATTTTTCCCACATTAAAATCCAACCTCATAGGGAGGCAAGAAAATAGGAACTCTGTCAATCAGTCTTTCACACTTAAGATTGAAATAGCATTTTGTCAGTTTGTCATACTTAAGTTCAAAATAACATTTCCTGTGTCTGTCAGCCTGCCAGATTAACATATTCATTGCTAAATGCATTAAAAAAAATTTATTTTTATTAGATGCATCCAAGTATCTTATTAAGAGACTCTGTCCATTCGATCTATCTGTCCAGCTTGAAATGGCATTTTCATAAATAAACGTCCCATCTATTCTTGTTTAGTCATTGCTTCCTTCTATAATCAGATAATAACATCGATATTCCACATGTATGAGAGTGTAGGGGTGCCTGAGAGCACATTAAAAGCCAGGAGAGAAGATATCTCCATTCAGCCTTTATTTAAACAGAAGTAGGAGTAGGAAAATTGTCATATAAAAAAACCTTCATTGTTAGTATTAGTTTCAAAGAAGTTCTAACGATATTCCTTTGTTAGTTGAAAGAAGTCAAATTTACTAATATAAGTAGTCATTTTGCTGTGAAAAAAAAAAAGGTGGGCTCCCTCTACCGAGCTAGAAAACTTCTCTTAACTGTCAATATCATATATCTGTAGTGGGGACAGGATGGTCTGCTTGTGTGATAGACAATCCCGTCCTCATGTATATGGTGAATGTATGGTAGAAGGATTTAAAAGCAAAAGGTCGCATAATGGCGACGAAAACATACCGTTGTATATCAGCAAAAGAATGCAGATTTATTTACATAAATTTACATTAGAAATATAAATAAGAATAAAGATAGAAAGAATGAGAGTTCGTTGAGAATAAAAGTTTGTTACTTGCGAGAGGCTGACAGATAGTCAGGAGCGCTGTTGGTGGGCCGATGCTCCCACCAGGAGCGACTCTTCATTACATGTTGACTGCTCGAGGGTTCAGTGGAAAAGAATGAGATATAGGAAGTCACGCGGCTGTGTCACTCTTCAGTTATCAGAGTTAAAGAGTGACAATCGAGTTAGTCTGGGAATTTCCATTCCTACATATCTCTACAAAGTCATTATTCACCTATGCATGGAGTATTGTTGCCACATCTGAACTAGTGCACCAAGCACTAGTTTCTCAGTCTTGGATAGTATTAAAAAAAAAAGAACCTCCTATCTAATAGGTCCCACACTGGTTACCAAGCTCAAGCCCCTGTCCCATCACCATAATGTTGCATCTCTGTGCTTGTTTTACAAGTACTTTAATCAAATCAGCAAAATCCCACTATTCCATTGTAGATGTATCAAAATGTTGGGAAGCTTTCTAATCTTTTAGCTTCTTTCCTTGAACTGCTTGTTTTTTGAATTCCTGTCATGATTCCTGTTTCATGACTGTACTAACATGCAGAAATTTGAATGTAGTGCCAATAAACACCTCATTGTACAACTCCCCACTTAGTATGCTCCTCTTAATCTGGCCTCTAATTCACAGTATGTGCCTTGTTTGGGGTGAATATGTAAAAAAAAAATAAAAATATGATCGTTTGTTACCCAAAATTTGTTCTAATTATTTTTACATTTGATCAATTGATTTGTATTTATGATAAAAGTTAAAAACAAAAGTTACCACAAATTACCATCTAATGATCCACAGGATGGACTTTCAGTAAGACAAATCCCATATATGTGATCTTAATAAAGTTTGCACTATCTCCTCTTTTGCAACTTTCTTTCTTAAAGAAAAAGGAGTCTTGCTATCAATCTATAGCAGACAATATAAAATATGCTTTAATCGGTTGATAACTGTTATCTTAAAGTTGTGTACAAAATTGTCTTATTTTTATCAGGAGTTATCTGCACATATTGCAGAATTTGATCTATAATGTGTTAAGCATCTCTTGGACCTCTTGTCTCTGATTAATTTGATTAGCTGACTGATTGACCTGAAAGTCCAGAGAACAAATGTCATCAATTTGGTGGCTTACTTCTTTTTCTGCACTCTTCCACTATTCTTTCTAGACAAGACCAAATGCACACAAGCCTTCAAAATACTGTGATCACTCCATTCAGTCTCGAAAAACAAAGGATACCTTCCCATAGGGGCAGCTGTGTGTGTAATTGTGTGGCAAGGGTTGCAAAATCCCCCAACCACACCTCTCCTAAATTGGCATTGCTTGAGTCCAGTGGCAGAAAGAAGTCCAGGATGACTGAAAATAATGCTGAGATAAGCGGAGAGCACATACAGCACATGGAATACCCAAATGGTCATTTATCTGATACTGGCCAGTCTCATCGTTGCTTAACTTCGGTGATCTGATGAGAACTGGTGTGTCAAACATGATTATGCCGTATACTGCTTATGTGCTAATTGGAATATCACATAGAATCAGTGAACCTCCTGAAGGAGGCCTTGTTTCTAGAGCAACAGCCCTCCACACATCAGAGGCCTCCGGCACGGTTTGGCACAAAGGGCTGCTTTACAAACCTGCTTGTTATGGAATTGCCTCTTTAAAACTATAAGGAATCAATTTAGTTTGTAGAATTGTGTTGAAAGGTGTATTACATTGGTTGGGGACTCACGGCTCATTTAATAATAAATATTGTCATTCAACGAGCTTTGGGCCGTTTTAATGTTTCTTATTGCATTCGTTGTTTCACTTAATGTTGGATAATGCTCTTCAGAAGTGTCTATCACGCCATAATTTCTTTTGTTATCCTTATAAAATCTTTCATAAAAAATTTGTGCAGTATTGGAGAATATTTGTTTTTTTAATTTGAAGTTGTTGTTCTATTTGTATTCTGAATGCACCAACTTATATATTATTTGGATTATTCAGACTACTGTTCTATTCTTGAGTGTTATTCACACGACGTTTCGGCCAGAACCCTTTTTTTAATCCACAGGCGTAGCATGCTCTCATTTCATCAGCCATGACCAAGTAGAAGTATTAAGCAATCTGCAATGCTATTCTTAGTATACCCGCACTGAGTATTGAACTTTAAATCTCCAGTAAAGTGTTGTGTCGCTTAAAACTGAACTTTATCTAGTACTACATCTGTTACAAAAGTCAGAGGTCACATCAGCTGAAACATTATGCAAATAACACTCATGATGAGAACAATAGTTCGAATAATGTAAATAATATAAATTATCAACCCTTATCTTAAAAATTTGGAAACATAAACCCAAACTTATGTTTTGGAGTTTTCTGAAAATTTCATCATTGGCATGTACGTTTTTGAGAAACAATCAGTGTATAAATATTAGCTTTGCTTCCAAAATCTATTCGATATTAGCTTATATTCTTCTACTATAGTGATGTGTTTTTTATGTACAAACAAAAGCCTACTCCGTTTGATTCAGCTGTCTCATTGCTCAAAAAGAACATTTTGTAGGATTTATTGCATTCTATTTAACTTTATTTTTAATTTGGTTTAAGAAATCTCTATTCTATCCTATTTTATATTTTGGAACAATGTAGCATTATAACCGAATAGTGCGAGTTGAATTTGGATTGCTTGTGCATACGTAGAAAATTTTGTCCTCGGTTTTACATGTATCAAGTATAAGAATTTTGAAATGATTCCTTGTTTACATCTGACATATCATACATACAATTTTCTAATTAATTTAGTGGGCAAAGCTTTTAAAGTTTGCTTGTCCAACCTGAAATTAAGCTTCATCTTTATATATGATCAATACTCAGATGATCACCCAAGATTTCTGTATGAGGAGTAATTAAAATTGAAAACTTGTTTTTGTCATTCATTAAGATTTAACTTCAATCATTTTAAGTATTTTTAACATTTAAGCTAAAAATATAAAATTTTCCGGATGTCAAGCTAAAGAAAAAAAAAATGCTTTGGATTCCATCTCTGTAGGGACATGAGGCGTTGAAGGTCCAAAGAAATTAGTCTCACAAAACCAGCTTAGTGAAGCTGTTGAGACCAAAAGTAGTAATAAGAATTATACTGTCTGACTAAATTAGAAAATTTCTCCCTCGCCTCTCTCTCTCTCTCTTCATCTTTGTCTCTCTCTCTCTTCTTACCTCGAGGAAACCATTTCTTCATCATTTTGTCAGGTTGACATGGCAGAACGTGAACCGATTAAAAAAAATTTTTTATCCATAAAAACAAGTAAGTCTAACCTTTGATGAAGGAATTTTAATCCTGAAATATTAGGATGAACACACAAGGTTCCTTAAATAAATTTTCAGACTTTTTTTCATATGGACATTTTTATTGGTAGTTCATACACGAAACTCTAGTCCCCTTTGAAGTAATCTCCAGCTGCAATGTTGTACCATTCCAACAACTTCTGAAAGTCCTCTTGTGTGAACATGACCCTTGTCACAGCCTTTTCATATCCTCAATTGTCTCATAAATACAGCATCTATGGTTTTCCTTTAGCTTAGGGAATAATAAAAAGTCGCAGGGAGCAAGGTCTGAACTATAGGGAGAGTGAGGAACTGTCTGGATGCATATCTGGGTTAAATAGTCTGTGACAAGGATGAAGTTACCTCTGGGATAAACTTTGCTCAAATCTTCATCTTCAGCTCTTTGGAAATAATTGTTTGCACAGTTCCCACACTTACATCAAACTGTGCACTTATTGTCTCTATGGCTACACCATGGTCCTTATCCATGAAATTTTTTGTTTGGTCAATCAACTCTGGTGTTCTGACTTCCTTACTCCTCTCACCATTTCTCACAGATTCCCTACCTTCCTTGAATGTCTTATGCCACTCAAAAACTGATCCTCAATTCATACAAGATGGTCCAAAAGTAGTCTGAAGCATTCCATACGTTTCTGTGGCATTTTTTTTTCAAGTTTAAAATAGAATTTTATTGCATATCGTTCTTCTAAAGTGTTCTGATGTCCAGATTGCATTTTTGAAATGTGAAAATTAGACTCGAGTGTATTCCAATTTCTGCTGATGCTATTCATTTGAAGCTGAAATCATAAAAATTGGTCAATTCATGTCATAAGATGTATAGCAATAACATACTGAATTTTCAAAGGTCTATGACAATTTTAAATCCCTGTACAAAAAACGTCTGGAAACTTATTGAAGGCACCATATATATATATATTACTAGATGTACTTGTGTCCTATTATTGTGCAATGGTGTTGAGTACAGTTCGTTCTAAGTAACAGTTTTCTGAAGGTTGAAGATGCAATCTCCACTACAAAAAGAGATAAAAGAAAGTGAAAACTGTGGAAAATGTTTGTACGAAGTGGTCACATCATTCACTCATGATATAGATAAGCAACTATGCTGTATAAATTAACATGCTACAGACTTTCTGAAAGGAGATAGACTTCCTCTGCTAGGTTAGAAAACTTTTCACATCTGCCACTATCCTATATCTCTATAAAGCCACAATTCGCCTGTGCACAGCATTTTGTTGGCATATCTGTGCTGGTGTACCAACCACTAGCCTCACCCTCTCTTGGTCAGGTTGCAACAAATAATTTCTAACCTAATACATTCTGCACTGTCTGTCAAGATTCAGGCCCTGTCACAGTGTTGCATACCTCTGCTTGTTTTACAAATCCTTCCATGGAATGTGCTCTGATGAACTCACTGCATTTGTACCACGCAACCACCCCAATTAGCAGAAGCCCCGAGATGACAGAAGTTTTTCTACTATGATAGGTTCTTGCCTTTGGTATGTCCTTCTTGCTCCCTGTTTCCCCGATTGTACCAACACGCAGAAATGTAAATCTAATGGGAACAAACATCTTGCTGCTCAACTCCCCATCCACATTAACCCCTCTCTATAAATTTAATCCCTATTACAGTAGTTCCTTATGCTTCAATGCCAATATGTCTTGTTTGGGGGGGTGAATAAAAGATTAAAAAAAAAGAAGAAATTCTATTGATTGCATTGATTTCCTCTAATATTTTTAGAAACAGTAGATTATTCATCTTTAGTGAAAATGGTGCTGCTGAACTAACAGGATTTGAACACGGCTCACCCAATTATTGGGAGTCATGCTGGTATCTATCTACTTTAGATAAACAATAAGTTTACTTGACTTTATCTTGTGTTAGTTGTAAGTAGTTGTTCTTGTTTTTGTAGATAGACTTTAGAGATGCTGGGACAATATTTAGCATCAACTTTCTGATATTTCTGATCATTAGACAATAGCAGTTTTTTTTTCTTTCTTTGCCATCTTCCAAAAAGGGCTTTTGATGAAGAAATAGATTGCTACAATCTTCATATTAATCTTGTAGCAAGAGATGTGCAGCTACTGCAGGCAAAGAGCCAGGAGATGTGCAATCCTATCATCAAATCAAATCTTTACTACTTTGCCATTAAATTCTCATGAAAGCAAATTTTATATTTAATGCATTGTCCAACATAAACGATTATATTATCGTTTCTAAATAGTGATATTTTATCTGATAATATAAGGGGCATTTTCTATGTGTGTATATACATATCTGTCTGTTTGTAATTCACATTTTTTAATGTAAGAAATACATTTCAATATCGAAAGATTATTTTTTTTAGAAATGAATGCCATGATCAGAAACAGAAACCGAAACCTTGAGATTTTCAGTTTGATGGAATCCGAACTGAGTTATTTAGATTTTCTTGATGTGATAGATTTAGCATTTATATCATTACAAAACATTCATTCAAACATAAGCGATAATAAAAAATATATAAATAAATGATTAAACTTGAATAGCGCTGGAAATTTTTTTAATAATCCAAAACAATTTATTTTGCTTTAACTATGTGTTAGCATTGAAAACTATTCAATATATAATATTTATTAAAATTTGAACCTGTGTGTTTGTGTGTAATAAATATATATATATATATATATATATATATATATATATATATATATATATATATCTGACCTATTCTATTAGATAAAGGAAAGCCATCTGTATGTCCGGATAAAACTCAGAAACTACCAAGATACCCTTAGACACCTTACATATTCCAATTCAGTATAGCCCTAATCTCATTATGGTTAAAAATAAATTAACTCCAACTGTCATTTACTTCAGTTACCAGGGACCAAATTAATGCAGGGGTGGTTGGAAGGAGGGGCAGAGAAAATTACTTTGATTGTTATTGTTAATTGTTTGTAAAATAACACCAAAACTAGGTCAAACAGTCTGCTGCTGGTGACGTTTTCTTTTTTCGGTACTTATGCAGAAATAGAACCGTTCTATTGGTTGCTGTTTTCAATTTATATAAAACGTACCAAATGAAAGTTTCTTGATTTTTTTTTTCACACACATGCTGGCCAATTTTTTTCAATTAAAAAAAAATATTATTTCTGTTATTAAAAAAGATAATTTAATGAAAAAATCATTTAAAAATGAAAACTATTCTTTTATTGTTGTTACAAAGAAAAAAACAATAATTGTTGGACATTTTACAAAACCTGAAAAAGATTCAAATTCAAATCAAGAAGAAAAAAAAAAACACTCACTAAATATTTATTTTTTTGATAACAACTGATAGCAAACAAAAAGTTTTATTTGATTTTTTTTTATGATTTTTTTAATCAATAAATAATAATAATAAAGCAATAATAGCAAACAAATGTTTTCTTAATGATTTTTTGTGTAATCATTAGTGATGGGACAATTCCAATATTTTTCACGATTCCGATTCTTTATAAATCTCTAAATATTTAACTATAGACTTATTTTTCCCAGATTACCATAAAAATGCAAGCTTAATGTGGAGATATTTTCCTAAATGAAAAAATACACTTGTGGCGATCATCTATTGATTTTAGTTTTACTAATAGTTAAAAATCAATAAATATTTGTAATTTCAAAATTATTAACAGCAAAGGAAGATTTTGCTTTAAACACGTTTGAATAAAAAAGACAAATGAATCGTTTTAGCAGTGGGGAATTTTTCCGATACTGATATCCCCAAATGTTCTGATTTTTTTGATTCCTGATTCTGATAAATCGTCCCAACACTAATAATCATACATTTTTTCTTTTGGCTGCTGAGATTTCATTTGCTCAGCATTTACTTTCAAAATATAATGTAAACTGTCCAAAAATATTCCGACGATAGCACTGTCCCCCCTTTTTTCTAGCTTTCTTTTTCTATTTGTTTTTTTTTTCTACTTGCATTGAAGAAGTAGCAAAAATTTGTATAAAGAGAGGCAGTCTGAGGAAGCAATGTGTTTAGAAATTAATGTAACAGTGAGAAAGAAGGAAACAAAGAGAGGTTTTCAAAAAAAGATGTTACACATGTTTTATTTGTTTTTAAACTCTCTTATTTTATATTTGCTGTCAAAAAAGCATAGGACATCTGGTATTGACTGGTAGAGGATCAGAAAAGCAAGGTCGATCAAGACGCACTTTGATGGACAATTTGATCGATTGAACAGGATTATCAGCAAAAGTTGAGCTGTTTCAGGCTATGGATAGCTGTCTGCATTGGAGAGCCGTGGTCACCAATGCTGTTTAACAGCAAGGCCACTGCTGCTGCTGATAATGATATTTCATTTTATTATCAAGCCCTATTAAGTCTTTCTAAAAGAAAATTTCCAGATTTCCAGAAAGATACATCTTATAATTTCTAAAGAAAAAATTTCTCTTTTCCAGTTTGTCATCGAAATCTAGAGGGACTGAAAGAATCTGTTCCAAACCTACACAGTAATAGCAGATTGGACGATATTCGGTTATTTCAGACAGCTGTAAAACGGCAAATAGCTTTAACGAATGTAAACAAACCCACATTTATTTAATTATTTTAAATCTTAAAAATACCCGTAGAAAAATTAAAAAAAAAAACCTCTTGAACTTCACTGATGATTGTATCCTAAAAAACAACTTAGGACTGATATCTGTCTGCACTACCATACCAAATTGGCACTAACCCTAGGTGGGTTTGAAACCAGTTTCTTTCAAAGGAGGAAGTGTATTTTTTTTTACTTTCTCTCCACCTCAGCAGTCACCTTTAAGACTTGTATAAGATTTTGGGTATGCTGAAAACGAATATTGCATTTAAATTTGGTGCAGACAAATAGTTTTCTGAATATTAAGACATTTATCTAGTGTGTTTTTACCAGATGCCATGTTTTTTTCCCAATTGAAAAGTACTAATGTGCATGCGTGTTACGAAACACCTCTCCTCCCCATGTTAAGAATGGTGAATACCATTGACATTTATCAAATAATACATTGGAAAAAATATCTTGATATCCAAAAAATTACTTGTCTGCGCCAAATTTAAGCGTTATATTCGTTTTCAGCATACCCAAAAACCTTTAAAAGTCATAATTTTAAATGTAAGTGTTAAGGTGGAAAGAAAGTAAAAAATTACCGAGGAAGTTTCATGGGAGTATGAAATTTACAAGCGATTCTCAGTTGCATGACTATGTTTCCATGACTATGTTAGGTTTCTGAAGCTCTTGCAGAGAGGTATCGATGCCCTCCTACACACAGTGCCTATATTCCAAAATGGTCACTCATCTGGTACTGACCAGGCTACATGTTGCTTAATTTTGGTAATCTAATGAGAACCATTGTCTCAGAATAATTATGCTCTTATATTTGGACTTAAAACGAGTATGATTCTTCCCAGTCTCAAGAAACCATCTTCCCAAGCATTGCCCCTAATTTGAGGAATAGGGTTGATTTATTGCCCATTGTATGAGGCACCTCTAACAAGAAATGCCGAGTCCAATCCAGGCTATTTTTTTAGGCTTTTCATGGTGTCCACCAGAGAAGCTGGATTACCTACATGAAAAAAAAAGAGACCTTGTGTCACATCCAGCCTTTTAAAGTATTTGAATGTTAGGACTAATGGTAGTTATATCTAATGACAGTGATGCGTCTTGGTTAAGCTGAAACATATATGTATGTTTATATTAAAAATAATTTTGTGTATATATATATATATATATATATATATATATATATATTAGCAAAGATACCCGCGTTTCACACAGGACTTTGCTTTATGTTCAGGTACTTGCTTCGATGGCACCTTTGCAATAAGTGGATGTTGTAAGAGCAACTATTACTTAACGTGTTGAAGGTGGTGAACCCCAACTTAGTGTGCACCATCCCTAGGTAGGGGAGTTTATGAAGAGATGCACCAAATATGCCCTTAACCTTTCACGTTGAAAAATGGTGTGCACCATCCCTATGTTGGAGACCATCATCATGTCAGGTTTGGTCATGATCGGTCTAGTGATGTCGGCTGCAAGAGAGTATATATGCATAGGCTATGACCTTGATCTTTGACCTTTACTTTGGAAAAATGGTGTGCACTATCCCTAGGTGGGGGACGATCATCATGACAGGTTTGGTCATGATCCATCCAGAGGAGAGTTACACACACACATATGGACACTACTACTTTATATCAATAGATATGAATGATTGCATTGTTGTAGATTCTTAGATGCAACTCCAATGTTTATCAGCTACATATGTGTATACATCTTTTCGTTGCGATTTCATTAGAAATCCAACATTAACGGGTCAAATCTTACAATAAAACCCAATATATATATATTATATATATATATATATATATATATATATATATATATATATATATATTATATATATATATAATATATATATATATATAATATATATATATATATATATATATATAACTCTCTAGATTATGCACGTGTGTGTACATACGTATATGTTTTTTTTTATTATTACAACCTCAAGTGTATTAACTTAATTCGTTACAAATTGTTTCAGGATAAAAATTATCCGTCCATATCATCAGATGATTCAAGTTAAAAAAAAGTTTTAACTTTAATCATCTGACGATATCGACAGATAATTTTTATCCTGTCTATTGAAACAATTTGTAACAAATTAAGCTAATACACTTGAAGTTGTAATAAAAAAACATATTTGGCTCTACTAACTTATTGAACACTCTTTATCCTTGTTTTTACTATATATATCTCTTATATATATATATGTATATATTAATTTTATATTTCTACTTGTTTCTGCTTTCATAATCATTATGAATCTGTATAAACTTTATTCAAT
The DNA here is from genome assembly GCF_053919585.1 of Euprymna scolopes. Taxonomy (NCBI): domain Eukaryota; kingdom Metazoa; phylum Mollusca; class Cephalopoda; order Sepiida; family Sepiolidae; genus Euprymna; species Euprymna scolopes. The sequence goes on from NC_136483.1 coordinate 116,211,847, forward strand.
TCATATTTGTAGGTTATTTTAATGCATTAAAATGCAAAAGTTATTGTATATTTTGCAAACCTCTTTCCTCTGATGAGAAGAATTGCATTTTTCGAAACTCTGCAGAATAAGGTCTTTCAAGTTTATTTTTACTCCTTGTTGAATAATTAAAAATTCTATATATTTTCGTTTCAAGTTTTTTGAAAATTTGAATTAATTTTCAATAATAAGATTTTTCCATTACACACACACACTATATATATATATATATATATATATATATATATATATATATATATATATATATATATACCCATATCCCTGCATTGCATAGGAAGATGATCCTTCAGCAAGTTTCTGTATCATGTCTTCACGGATTTCCTTAGATGTCAAACCGTTATTTTACAGATACTTTAGTCCTGCTCAGGCTTCTGTCTGTCCATTTATGGATTTATTGCACACTCTTGTCCATTTCTATGCGCTTCACCTGCACAAAAATTAAAACAAATCTGAATTTGTTTTCTAGTTTTATAAGAATTGTTACTCTGTTGCTATAGCAATAATCTTCAGTTATGTTTCTTCTGTTTCTTGGTAAATCTTGGAACTTTTTGAACAATCCTACTAAAACAAGTGTGTTTGTGCCTGCTTTCAGGCAATTGTTATAACTTTTCAGAGTGCATCCTTGGAAGAAATGGATTACCTGCATGAAAAACCTAAACATCGTATCGTATGAACCCAAAAGTTCTATTGTTGACATTGGTTAATTCGGTATTTTGCTAGTCAGAATTATTTCTAGAAAGAGATCAGGTACTTATAGGAGAGACCACATGAACGTTGCCTACATCCTAAGTAAAAGTGATTTTTGTTGGATTAATTGGATTTGAACTTTGAATACCCAGGTCGGTAATTCATGCCGTTAACCACTCAACTAATACCTTGTATTACTTTCAATCTTTTACTGGAAAGTGGGTGAATACAAAGCTTGCAGTTGAAATAAAATTTCATGATATTCAGTTTAACGCCCATTATACATGCTGGAAGGTGTTGGATGACTTTAAGACATTGATTTCCAAACAAAATTATCTCTGCCCGTTTCTTTATTTATTCCTCTTTCTCTTAAATCTGTTCTTATCACTTCGTCTCATGTTTTCTTTGGCTTTTCCCTTGCTAACTCAACTGTTCTACATCTACTAACCCAAGAACTCTCACCTATTCTTTCAGTATAGTGATACCTTCAAAGTTTCCTGTTTTGCACACATCTCCCTATACTGTCTGTATTTAATCTTCCTCCGAGGTCATCAGATCTAAGCCTGTTTTTAACTCGCATTACACATCAATTGTATCATTTTTATATCGTTTCTCTCCATGCAACGTACGTCTTGAAGCTTCATTGGATAGCACACTAAAATATTTATACTAGGACAGTATTATATATGCAACTATTAGGTCTGTGTGCCCATCAGATGATTACAGCCGTTTTTTTGTTTTTGTTTTTACCTTACTTGCCATGTTCCAAAGGAATAAATTATGACGAACTGCACATTTGAACATGTGACAAAAAAAATATGTACCCTTACGATGCAGCTGCTACAGGAAAAATAGCCTGGAGGCGTGCAGACATATTGTCACACATTCAGGTATCAAAACTATAACTGAAAACGAGAAAAATTCCCTGCATAGTAAACAAATTATAAATTTGTCGACCAATGTGCCTTTGTCTTTCCTTGGCGGATTTCTCTTATTACTCTTCCTTTTCTCTTTCCTCCTATTCAATTGCAAACATAATTTGGGTTAATCCTAAAAGAAGCTGAGAATATAATTGACTATTTATAAAATTTCACTATTTATCTACATGTGTGGATGCTGGGCATCGAGTTATTTTTAATTTCTATCCATGTAAACTACTGGTGCTGCTCCTACTGCTATTGTTAAAAACAGGCAATGGATTTCCTCGCAAGGAATTTTAACTCGTCATAATTATCAAAAGTGTATTTACGTGCGGTTAATGGGATGCGATGGGCGATTAAATATTGTGTGCACTTTACATTCGTAGCTAGAGGTTAAATTTAATTAAAGTACTCTTAAAATACAATAAAGAATCAATGGGATTTGTAAATGATAACATCCCCCTTTCTCTCCCCCCCCCCGTTTCTTTTTTCCTATCTCTATTTTTATTTCTCTCTTTCTCAATCTTTTATTCTCTCTATTTTTATTTCTCTCTCTCTCTCTCTCTCTCTATATATATATATATATATATATATATATATATATATCTTGCTTAGTTTCTCTACGTCTCTTTCTCTTTCTTCTCCTTTTCTCTATCTCACTCTCTCTTTTCCCATCTCTCTATCATATTCTCTCTCTTTCTCACTCTGATTCTCGATCCTACGCTTTCTCTCTTAATTTCTTTCTTGAGCCTTGTCTCTCTCCCAATCTCTCTTTATACATAGAAGTATTCCTTTTATCCTAATCTCTCCTTCTCTCTCTCTCTCTCTCTCTCTCTCTCTCTATATATATATATATATATATATATATATATATATATATATATATATATATATATATATATATATATTAGTGTTGGGACGATTCCTAAATTTTTTTTCCGGTTCCAGGAAAGTGTTAATTAACGATTCTGATACCAAGTACGATTCCGATTTCCGTGGAATCATTGTTTTGAAATATATCATTATATGACTGAAAGTTTTTGTGTAGCGAAAAAATTTGGTACAGCGAATAAGTGGAAATACAATTAAGGGAATTTCGAAAATGATTTGATTTTTTTCGTAAAATTTCTTTCATTGAAGATAAAAGTCAAAACAAATATTTTAACCATGAATTAAACATGCACCATGAAATTAATAACGATCAATTTCAGGAGTTATTTTATATATTAAAAAATATATTAAAAAAAAAAAAAAAGTAAGTCATGATTAATTCAACAAAAATACAATAACATCAAATTTCAAGGGGAATAACATGTTTTGTTTATCTTTTGATATTCATTTTTTTTTGTTTTATTTTCTCTTTATCTTCGATAACTCTTTGAAATTTAACTTCTTTTTTTTTTGGTAGCTTCAATCGCTAACTGATTTTTATTCCACTTTCTATAATATTATTTCTAAATGAAATTTAAAAATAACTAAATCTTTGATTAAATTTTTAGCCTTTTATATTCAATCGTCTCAAATTATTCCTACTTATTTATTTGACTTTTAAAAAAATATATTTAACAATAATAATGTTATTTTTTTAAATCTAAATAAATTGGTTTATTTCTATATTTATTTTTATTATATAATTATATACTTATCGTCCTTTAATGTTTATTCTTATTTAATGTCTTATTTTACTTCTTTATTTCTAAAGAAAAAAGTAAATTTTTGGCAATTGTCTATTTCTATTGTTAATTAAAAGTCATTTATTGAACTTTTGAAATCGCCTCCGCCTTAATGCTGTTTCTGACAACATTTTTATTTTTATTTTTTGTTAGGGGTTGGGAACCATTTACCTTTGCTCACATCACGACTGTGATACCAGGCGTCGGTGAATGTCGACCAAGCCCCTACAGTCCTTTAGTTGAACGGCTCTGAGTGACTAGTTAGTTTGCAAAGTTAAGGTTCAAAGGATTTTTTTTAAGTTAAACTTTTTTTTTTAATAAATTTTTCACATTTTTTTTGTTTTTGTTGCGCAAAGAAGTTCCAAAAAGAAATGTTTAATTGCTTCATTCGCAGAATATTTTAATGAAATGTAACTTTCTAAAAAAGAATTAAATTCACTTACCGTATTTATTTAACAGATAGCAAAATGATTGTTTTCTTTTGTAGTTTTCAAAAGACCTTAAGCGGAACTGTCAGTCAGCATATGTAGTTCTAACGTTTTTGTTTTTGGATACTTCAAAGAAGCTGACCTACTGTCAAAGTTTTGCGAACTGATACCATGTGATCAGTTTCACTTTAGTTTTAGAAATATTTCCTGAAACAGTCTTCGTTCATAAAATATAAAGTACATAATTGTTCTATAAAACCTTTTATTGTTTAAATAATTTGACTTTGCTTGTTTAATTTTTTAAAAATATAAAGATTGACGAGACATTTTTCATTTACTAATGAGATTTTTCATTCATTTACTAATCGAAGAGTGTCGGTAAAAAAAAAACTTGCCAAAAGATAAGCACCCCCTTTTTGGTGTTTCTATGTTTTATTGCCGAAACTGGAGACACCATTTTATTTCGCGCACCTGTCGTTCAAATCCAAGGCAGAAATCAGTATTTTAAACTATGACTGAAGTTAGAAATAAATAGCAAAAAAGTTAAACTAGATATTAATTACTTCCGGAAAGAACTATGAAAAAAAAGTAAATAAAGAAAGTGAAAGAGAACATATATCCGTAATTGTTTAATTGGAAATGTTTCGATTTAATTAATGAAAACGGGTATATATATTTTTTTATTAAAAACAGAAAATAATTTATTTTATTATGAATTATGAATGTTTTATTCATTAAAAACATTCATAATTGTTTAAACTGGGCGAGTGCCATTTGAAAACCCAAAAAATAAAAATTTATCAAAAATAATTGTAAAAACATTTATTGAAAAGTTTGCGTAAGAAAATATAATTAAAAAAAAAACAATTTTGTGATGAAAGCAACATTGGATTTTTATAACATAGTTTTTTTTTTTGTTTGTTTTTTTTTTTTCGAACAAATAGATAATTTTAATGAAGTATATCTTTTGAATTAAAACAACTTTGAAGGGTCAACGACAAATTAATTTAAATGAAACCGAAAAATCATTATCTAGTTTAATTTTGTTATTTATTTCATGCTTCGGCCATAGTTTAAAATACTGATTTCTCCCTTGGATTTCAATGACCTATGTGCGAAATAAAATAGCATCTCCAGTTTCGGTAATAAAGTGTAGAAATATCTCCCTTTTTTTCTAGTCACCAGTTGGAAAAACTACTGATTTTTAACATGATTTACTTGCAATGAGAGCATTGTAAAATCTTTTTTCTCTAAAGGTTAAGTATTCATTAACTTTTTCATGGACTTAACGTAGTTAGGCTGTTTTATACATAAATAAACTTCGCTCACAAATGAAAACAATGTTACCTTATGGCCTCTAAAGTTTCGCAACAGGGCAAAGAGATAATCATAGGCCTCGAATTTTCGAAACAGACAGACAGCACCTTTGTATGTGACGGAATAATAAGAAAACTCATTAAGATGAATAAAGATTACCTTTAAAGTAGTTAATAAAATTCTTGTATATCATATTAAATATGTTATGAAAAGTTCTATGACGTTTTTATCATAAATTTTTGACAGCAAAAATCTCACTTCAAACAAACAGTTCAACTTAAAAATATAAGAGAATCGTAATGAAAGAATCGTAAATTTAAGGTATTTTTTAACAATGCAATTCCAATTCCCCCCAAATACACGATTCTTATGATTAACGATTCCGATTAATCGTCCCACCACTTATATATATATATATATATATATATATATATATATATATATATATATATATATATATGTCTTTATACAGAGAAGTATTTCTCTAGATACAAGGGTATTTCTTTGAAGTAAGCCAAATCTCCCTGGAGCTACCATAAGTATTACTTGGGAGACACATTAATGAATACCATTAAAAAATTAGAATCAGTTACACTGAATTCAAACTCAGTTGGATCTATTTTGTATATCTTCTTTGTCATCTTTCTTTTGTTTAACATGGTCAGCTTTTATTTCACTGCAATACCCACGTTTTATTATTTTCTGAGCTTATAGAAAACCTTACACATGGACTGTGGTATGCATTGTCTATATTTTTATATACCCAAAGCCCACCTAGGCCAGATGAAGTATAGTTAATTGTCAGCACTGACCACTTAGCACGTCTCATATGGATAAAGTCAAAGCTGGAAAACAGACGCTGAAATTGTTTCAGTTTTCACACATGATGTCGCAACAATGGCAACAATGTGTGATCCTCTGGCTGTGCATTGATTCCATGATTCATACCGTCTGACAGAAGCAGAGATCACCAAGGGAGGACTTTTATTTAGCCTTTCTAGACGGTTCTTGTTTTATTTATGAATCTGGTTATTGCTCTTGTTGGGTCAAAGGTGTAAACCTGCATAGAGAGATTATTTTGTGTGTCCCAATGTGAGCATACATATTCTAGCAGTTGTTCTTTATATCAAGAGAATGGAAACCCAAGACAAGCAGTGCGCTCTACTTCAGCTAAAGGAGGCTGTCAGAACTGTGATTCATTTCTATTGTACTCTACCAAGCATGTTTATATTTTATAATCTAAATATTCATTTACTTTTGTTTTTATCCTTATGGTTAACTGCCCTCCTCATCAGTCAAGTCTCATGGAGAAACTGATTTATTCTTCAATAATCTGACTGTACATAATAGTATAAACTAGCAGGAAGACCCGATATTGTTCGAGATTTACTGAGAACGACCATGTCTTTTTACACTATGCTCATAACACCATATTACTTTTACTTTTGGTCTTTCTGTGTCCCCTCCCAATTTCCCAATATATTCGGAAGAAACTGAAATTTTGAAAAATTTGCTGAGTTAGTGTCTTATTTGAAGTTTTGAGAGGTTTCTGGTTCCATAGCGCACTTATAAGGGACATGTAGAGATTTGGAACATTAAAACGCATCTAGAGATCCAGGTCCACCTCGATTGTCTTCCCCAGAGAATTTTATACATGTTATTTTTCATTAAAATGGGAGATATTTAAAGTTTTAAGAGCAGTTTTGCCCCATAACTTCATTCACTTATAATTTTGGAACCACTTCTGTTGTCGTCCCCAGAAAATTTCACACACAAATACACTTTTAGTGTTCTAACCTTTCTTTCTATATGGAATACACACAGACATTGCCATTTATATAGAGAAATAAAAACACACACATGAATACAATATATCCGTAAAATCCCTACATTTTGATATTTCATGTCCTAAATGATTGTTGGTAGAACAAATGGCCTCATTCACCATTTATTAGGTATTTTTTATTATCTCTTTGGGTAACGATCCACCCTCCTCATCCATAAAGCCTGATAGAAATATATCAGTAAAATCCAAAGCTATGAGTAAAGATGAACAAAAACATGTTGACTTCTCTTTCTTTGTACCTGTGATTTTTATGTGACAAGCCAAATAATGTTTTAATCTTTAAATCTAATCTTCCTATTGTTAAAAATAAGGGATAAAAAATTAATTCTCTTATTATCTACTTCATAGGCCACTAAAATTATCCCCCTCTCTCGGCCAAATCCGGTTTGCTAGATAATTTGGTCCAGCCTGTGAGTTAATCAGAACCAAAACAAAATGGAGATTGGAAGCTATTATCAGGATTATTATACTGAAGTTCTATATTCATTATAAATTTCGTTTTAATAGGTTTTAAAACAAAAATCATTTTATTGAAAACTAATTTTTTTAAAGCTAGCTACAATGATAGTGAAAACATTACCTTGCCCTACCGCCAGTGAGATACACTGCAAGAGCCACTCTGTTTCATGGGAATAATCCTTAGAATGACCCATTTTAGGGAAACTGGATTCTTCCTATGAATTGACCTTGTCTAAGTTTGCCACTGTGGGAGGCAGGTAAAAAAATTCTTTAATAAATTTGTTGCTTTCGTTTAATTTGAAAATTAATATTTATATATTTTCACAGCCAAACAATGTCACAGCTCGCAAGAGCTGCTCAGTTGGCAGAGTGCTTGCAAGAGTTGCTCAGTTGGCTGAGTGCTTGCCTCATATGCAAGAGGCTCAGGTTTCGAATCCCGAGTTTGGACATGTTTAACTGATGAGCCCAAATGAGGGCGAAACTTGAGTCTTGGACTTCTAGTTTGTTGGCTGTCATGGCTCTTGCGAGCTGCGACGTTGTTTGGCTGTGGAAATAATTATATAATTTCTCACATTCTGAAAAATTATACATATATATATATATATATATATAAGAGAGGGGTATACACACACCCACAATCACACACAGAAGGAAAAAGGAAAAACAACACTATAAAGATATACACTAATATATATAGATTTAATCATTCATTCAATAGGGAGATTACATCAATTAGGGGTATGGGATACATATGCTCTTTATACCTAAGTATTTCAAAGCCTAATGCTTCTCATCAGAAGAGGAGAGAAGGTTGCTAGATAACATATTAGAGATGTGACGTCTAGCAATAACTACATAAGGAACGAGATAGTGAGCATATGTATCCCATACCTCTAGTTGATGTAATCTCCCTATTGAATAAATGATTAAATTTATATCCATAAGTATATATCTTTATATTGTCGGTTTTTACCTTTTCCTATATGTACATAAGCTCCACCTCGATTGTTGAGCTTTATAATGTCCTGATAAGTCTCCTTTTAAAGAATTTCTCTAACGGTTGTTTCTCCTATATGTATATATATATATATATATAGAGAGAGAGAGAGGAGAAACTAATATTTCTATATGAGACCCTCCATAAACTATTTGGTCAGTATTTGTTATATGCTATTCATTATATAATTTTTAAATTCTGACATTGATTGACAATCAGGTTTTTAAAGAATTACATTTAAAGGATTTAACAAAGTCAGAATATATTGTGATGTTACTCTCTCTTCCCCTCCTTTTTTTCTCTCTTTTCTGTCTTGTCTCTCTTTTTTGCTTCTTTCTCTATCTCTGTCACTCTTCCTCTCTTTCTATCTCCTCTCTTTCTCTTCTTTTTCTTCCTACTCTCTCTTTCTTCCCTTCATTCTTTCTCTCCCATTTCTCCTTCTCTCTTCCCCCTCTCTCGCTTTTTTCTTTCTTTTCTCTATGCCCTCTCTCTCTCTCTCTCTTTCTCTCTCTCTCTCTCTATCTATCTATTTACATTTTTTAATTAATCTCATCACTCATTTTATCATTCGCCTTTTATTTACATTATTCATCCTTCCTCTCACTGTCTAAAACATTTATGCGAAGTGTGGACGGTGACAAATAAACAAGCAAGATAACAAACATTGTCAGAGTTTTAGCAGTATATATAGATAGATGGAATCAGCTATGCTGAGTTTAAATACCATCATATCTAGTATGTTCAAATATTCACTCATACCATTGAAAAAGGTATGAATCCACAAGCCCTTATAAAGCAACAACTTGTGTTCAAATAATTTTATATGTTGAATCGTTCCTAATGATATTGTTTTAGCATTGAGTAACCTAAGAAGTGCTGATATGTTGTAAAACAGACAAATCAATTAGTGTATTTTATGCTTTATTTTGAAATTGTCAATGTTTCTTAAGATCACAACTTGTTAAAATGACGGTATAACTTATGTTGAAGACATACCGCATGATTGTACAAAGGTGATGCATGTGTGTGTGTGGGGGGGAGGGGGTAAAGTTATAAACGTGCACATGTGCGCGCGCACACACACACACGCACGGGCGTGCAGTTCATTAACACATTTCTTAATGAATGTTTCATTTTTTTAAATTTTACTACATTTCATCATATGATTCGGTTCTTTTTATGCAAATAATTTTAGTTTCTTACATTGTTAGAAAATCTCCGGCTTTAATGAGTTTTCTCATTTTTAGAGCAAAAATATGCATCTTTCTCTTTTTTCTCTCTCTCTCTCTCTCTTTCTCTCTCTCTCTCACACACACACACATTCTCTTTCTTTGTTCAACAATTTACTCATTCTGTCCCCTTTCCACTCTTTTTTGTCTGTTTATTTTTTTTATTCCTTCTCTTTTTCTTTCTATTTCATCATCGCTTATCTCTCTTTCCATCCCTTCATCATCTCTTGTCACATTGCCTCCACCCTTTCTTGCGTCTTATCTTTCTCTCTGCTATCTCTCATTTCTCTCCTTTAATCATTTATTGTCTCTCTTCCTCATCTTTTATTTCCCCTCTATCTTCTATTATTTCTCTCACCATCTATCTTCAATTATCTCTCTCTCTCTCCTTTCATCTTCTGTTATCTTTTTCTCCTTCCATCTTCTATCTCTTCCTTCCTCCATCTTCTCTCTGACTCCGTCTTCTATTGTCTTTCTTCCTCCATCTTCTATCGTCTTTCTTCCTCCATCTCCTATTCTTTCTTTTCCTCCATCTTTCTTTTCCTCCATCTTCTTTATCTTCCTTCTCTTCTATCTTTTTCTCACCCTCTTATATCTCTCTATTACCTTCCTATTTCCATTTGCTTTTCCTCTCCTTTCTGCATCTCCTTCTCTCTTTTTTCTCCTTCCATTTCTTTCCTTTGACGTATTTTACTTGTAGCAAATGTTGAAACATTAAAGTGTACAAATACTAGTCACTATTTAAAAAAAAAAAATCAAAATCTCACCCCACATGCCTTACTATATTCAAATCAATCATGTGTATCATTCTTTCAGCAACATTGCACCCAATAATACTACTACTACTACTACTAATAATAATAATAATAAATAAATACCACAATCATTATTAGTTTTTTCGCAACGACTACTCTCTTTTTCAAATTCAATACTGTTACGACACTATTGTCACTAATACTATTACATGACCCTCATACCAATTGTGACCTTTTTGACTGACATGAAACTGTGTCATTTACTGGTGCAGTTTGATTATATGAGTGTTATTGGTATGCTTTTGTGTTGATTTTTTTTTTTTTTTTTTTTTCATGACAAAATAAGATGCATTGCTAAATTTAGGCAGGCAAGTGAGTGGGCGTTATTCTCAGCTGTTCGATGTAGGTTCAGTGTTTTGTTTTGTTATATGTGACTACTAAAAACAAAGCAATAAATAAAAACAATGAATATGAAGAACGTAATGATGCATCAATTAGATATGCACATTGGTGATGAAATTGCTATTTCAAACTTAAGCGTGACAGACTGACGAACCAACAAACGGAGCATGTTATAGACATGCATAGACACATCTAAACAAAAATAGCTTAAAAGAAATAAAAAGAATGAAATAGAACATGATGACATTTAAGATTGACAAACAGATCTGTGAACGCATCTAAAAATTTAGAAAAAGTATTTTTCTTATTTATTTTTAACCAATACTTCAAAAAATATAACCACCCCCCAAAGAAATTCTTCTCATATCCATACATAAATCAACCATAAGTACACCCTCGGGTATTCCAACAAATTCCTACTTGTGCAACATATTCTCCACACGTATCCATTCCTGAAGGGCTCCAACTTTCCACACTACACTTCCTCTTAAATGCTCAGAACTCCATAGTACATCCTCTCCCTAAAAGTTAAAACCGCTACAGTACACCCGCTTCTAAAGGTTCCACCTATTCTTGAAAAACTCAAATTCCTGCAATATTCCTCTTTCTAAAGGCGCCAACCCCTATAGTATACCTTCTCAATATACACTCCTAAAAATTCTAACCTTTGCAATACATCTCCCTCCTAAAGACTCTAACCTCCACATACCCATCTCTGCAGTACACCCATTCCCTACAGTATACTCCACTGCTAAAAATTCTAACTTTACAGTACATCCCCTCGTAAAGGCTTTAACCTCTACATTACACAGCCACAGATCCCTTCTTCCACAGTACACTTCCATAGATCCCCATACATAATCATCTTCACAATATACACCAACACATATTTACTTTTACAATACACTCTACCCACACATTCACAGAACATCATCTCAATTTCCCCCTACCCCACTCTTGCAAACAAGTTAAAAGTGCCTGCCGTTCGAATTTTGTTTTCTTACATTCAAGTCCATGGAGACAGTACTCTGAACGTTGCCTTGAACCATGTGAATTTGAAAAGGTTAAACTATGACAGAAATATTTCCCTGAAGTTTACACACTGTTAATCTGTACTTTATGTGTACATAAATCTCTATCTGTGTGTGTGTGTGTGTGTGTGTGTGTGTGTGTGTGTGTGTGTGTGTGTGTTCCTTACTCATAGGTTTCGAAACAGCTGAGCCTATCTTTTGCAAATTTCACACAAAGGTAATTTATATTTCTGGCAGTGTTCTTAGATATGTTTGGTACAGAAATTCATCTGATAAGTATGAAAAATCGAAAAAATTCGATCTTAAAAATAGTCTTTTTTCTCTTATAGATGAAAAAGAATTTTTACAAGAGAATATTTTACCTTACACTGGTGTAACCTTGGCCGATGTAATGTAAAATATTTCCCTGTAAAACTTCTTTTTATCTATAAGAGAAGAAAGACTTTTTAAGATTGTCAAGCCCAAATATTGTTGTGTGCGTTAACGTGGTACTGAGTTGAATTCAACTTACTTGTGTCGGGCAGGTGCGTAAAGGTTACTGGTAACACATCAGACTCAGTGATTTCCATTGACAGAGAATGCACCTGCGTGCTAAAAAGTGAGTCAGTGCGTTTTAGGTGCAGGCCAGTTAAAGGGGGGGGGGGTTACCATCCCCAACACATACACCCTGATATAAATAGAAACGCACATTGAGATTTTTGGGGAGTCAGAGAAAGGAGACAGTTGATTGAAGTCAAAGTTGAGAGACAGTTGATTAAAGTCAAAGTTGGGAGACAGTCGGACTTTAGTTAGTTTTGAAACCAGAAAGGCCAGAGGAAAAATGCATCAGCAAACGCAAAAAAAAAGCTTGAGTCAGCAATGCGAAGGGTTCTTCCATCCACTCGTAGATGAAATAAAGAGATCCTTGCCAGAAAATCGGTGTCGTGTTTTCATCTTAGATGCTCTTTACAGCTCATTGACCAGTGACGGGAAGAAATCCTTTGCAGAAGACACAAGATAACAAAAAAATGTTATGGTGAATTGTAATGCTTATATATGCGCACACACACACACACACACACACACACACACACACACACACACACACACAGAGTTAAGAACTACTAAGGTAGATACACAACTTAAGGGTCCTTAAAGGAGCTCGACCACATGTATACACACCCAACTGTATAAATGTATATAAACTGTATATTTTGGGGAAAATGCACGTGGGCGAGCTTGTGAAACGATATATACACGAAACAATCACAAAAAAGGTCATTAGAACACCCACACACATGTTAGAGTGAGATGCGCATAGACACTTTATATACAAGGAAGATAGAACATATCACGAATTAGTTATATAAAAAAAAAGGCAATACACAACATATCAATATCAGCTGATGTAATATTGTAAACAAACACGGACATCAATTTGATGAACTACATTATCATTATTATTTTAAAAAATTTTTTGCGAATTAATCCACCAGGTAAATTACTCCTCATAATATATAATAATCAATAGAGTATTGATTCTATAATAATACATACACAATCTGCATAAATTAAAATATCATGTTTACGCGTACTGTATGACCAGGCAACGCCAAGCATCTATCTAAAGGGTTTTGCTCATCTTGCTTAATGGTGTATCAATTTTTAAAGTCATTTTATGTTGGGAACCATTTTTCTAAAATAATGTTTTTTTTGGAAATGAATATCGAAACCTGAGGTTACTCACCTTATTTTGCTTGTGAAACCCTTGAGTTATTTTATCTGTGGATTCCATATATTCATATATAATGTGTTTTTTAAATAAAATATTTGTTTCTTGGTTAATAAAAACTAACAATGAATCAGTTTTGTTATATTCATAACATAAAATCCAAATCCTGAAATTTTTAATATATATATATATATATATATATATATATATATATAGTAATTTATAAAATATATATGGCGATTAAGCTACACTGAATATTCGGCGTTTCATCCACTATAGGATTCGTCAGGCTTATGCGCGAATTCTGTGGTTGTTTCTTGTTTTTATATATGTTGAGGATTTTTAGTTAGCCAATCAGCTTTCTAGTATCCACCGCGCCCCTTCCTATCAGCCAATGGACATGCATTTTATCGAACAAAGGATCTGTTTTACAACTAGGTTAGTGGTTTAAGGTAGACGTTTTTCTCCCTTTTTTTTTTTTTGTTTAAATATATATAAATATACCTATGTGTACACACATACATGCACATATACATACACATACATACATATATATATATATATATATATATATGTGTGATCGTTTATGTATATTCATGTTTATTTAATTTATTTATTTGTTTGTTTTCTATTGTTATTGTTAGTTTTAAAGCTATTTTGTATCGCTATCCTAGAATAAGTTTTATTTTGTGAACACAGTTGTTTGCTATTTCTCGTCTACAGTTTAATTGATTTGGGGGTTCTTTAAAGTACAGGATAGCAAATTTTTCATGGAGGCATAATTTACATGGGTCGTCTAAATGTCTGCACGTGGTAGCTTGTCTTATTATTTTCCATTCGACTACCGGCGAATGTCCGCTTTCTTTGAGTTCCCAGTATTTATTCGCTAGTGTTGTTTTTATACGGTGTTTTTTATTTTTGAATGTACTTTTGCGGTCATAGTATCGGGTTTTGAAATCTAAGGAAGTCATGCCTACATTATATTTCTTGTTATTCGGGTTTTCTTTCGCAAATATTGTTGCTTGGTAAACTACGCTTTTTGTTAGACATTTATTTTGGACTGGGCAAAGTGTGCGGTTACTAACTAGCTCTACCTACGTATTGAGAACTTTTGAAGTAAATACTTAAATTTTACGCATAAATCTAAATTTATGTGAGTAAATGAAGTAGTTATATATATATATATATATATATATATATATATATATATATATATATATATATATACTAATTAGTTATGTCATGGAGCATCGGTAAGATGTCAGATTTTCTTTCACTTTCTTTTCCACCTTAGCATCACGCCGTCACGGGTTCTGTCTGCCTACTACCACTTTTTGTTTTTAGTATCCTGGCTCTCCACCCGGTCTGCCTACTCTTCTTTTGATCCCCCGTCCCCACTACTACCACTTTTTTTTTAAAATACCTCTCTCCACCCTGACTTCCTACCTTTCTAAAAGAAAACCCTCCACACCTCTCCACACCCGGGCAACACCAAGTACTTCTAAATTGAGACCTTACCAGTGGATACAAGTTCATGTCATGTTCAAGGAAGATTCTATCAGGTCAATGCAAATGTTTTTGTGATTTTAAATCTCATCTTGAAGATGAAAAGCTAGGTATTTGAAAATCTTTATTAATAACAATAACGACCTTTGCTCTCGATAACTTGATTACATCTATCAATGAGCTTATAAATGCGTCACTTGTAGAATTCTATGGGTTTTAATGTGAAATATTAATCTAACTCATGTTTAATCTCCTCTCATGATGCTAACCTATGCCTATCTGAATGGTTTTATAATTCTTGCTATGTGATAATCTGAGGGAGCTAGGTCAAGAGAACATGCAGGATGGGGCAAGACTTCCCAACCAAATTCTCTTAGGAAATCTGTGGTCAGTAGTGCTGTGTAAGGACAGGTATTATATGATGAAAGTTTTCAAGTCAACATGGTTGAAAATATTGCAGGAAAATATGAATGATGCTTTTATAATCTCAAAAAAAAAAGTTATAAATTAATCATGGTGATGTGTTTAAGTAATAACAATACATATAAAATAAATTACAATGGTTGAAAAAGCAACTTCTACAAACGGGCAAATACTTTTGCATCGACTTAATGTTTAATTGTTATATTGGACCTTAATCTGTACTACCACTCCGAGTTAGTGTCGACCTGGGAGTAATACAAACAAGTAAAGCATGCATGATCCCCCGTGAGTGCACAGTGAACGAGGCATAAAAAAAAACGACTAAGTTCAGCATTTCTCTCCCTTCCACCCCCATTTAGCCCCCCAAATCCCCAGGGGGCGTCAAATTCTGGTGAAAATCAAACGGTGCAGTTTTAGGCTTTGACATATGCAACTTTGAGTTCTGCACCATGCAAAAAAAAAGAAATGACTAAGTCCATTATTTGCACCTCTCCCCATTTAATCCCTAAAGTCCCTAAGACTTTAACATATTTAAATTTGAGTTCAGCACCATGCAAAACTGCTAAATAGATATAGAAAGTTTTGGACAAATATGCTAAAATAGTCACAAAAATGGAGTGTTTTTATTAGCCCTAAAAGAGCCCTTGAGGTCCACCCAAGAGTTATTGTGAAGTATAGACAAACAAAATTATATAGAAATCAGTTATTTACAACTTTTCAGAAAGTTTTATAAAAATCTAAGCCATCAATTTTTTTTAATAAGCACAAAAGTTTCAATTTTAGCCATTTTAACCTGAAAGCCACCCCTAGGAGGGTAACTGGAGTTTTCCTGGAAAATCCGTTCTGTTACTTTTTTACCCATATGTTTAATGTTTGTGCTAAATTTTTAAAAAATCCAAGGCGTAGATATTGAGAAAAGTGCGGACAGACAAACAGACAAGAGTGAATTTACAGGTCCACCCTTCCTTTGTTGGGGGGGACCAATAAGATTATAATGAAATTGCTTGGGTTAGTAGATCTAAAACAGCTAAAATAGCAGAAGAACAAAGAAAACATGGGAGAGAGAGATAAGTATTGCGAGAAAGACGGATAAAAATCTGGTCAGTCTAAAACGTTGTCTAACACATGTCTGATTGTAAAATAGATGTTAACCTGAACCTGGTGATATGATGAAAGATGAGGGGGAAAATACAAAGAATTGTTAGGTTTTGCCTTTGTGAATCAATACGGATGCTAAATTCTTTATGTGCTCCTGAACATTGTCCTTGTTTAGGATCAATTAGAATGTATTGATTACTGGATTCATTCTCCCCCCCCTTCCGAAACTGTCCAGTATTAATGACTTTCACTGGTAAAGCATGGATGGAGAATGACAAAGAAATAAGACTAATGGTCGATGGTTTATTGAAACTCCTAAATTATAAGTTTTCTTGCAAAGGCAGGAAGATATGGCAATTTATAGAGATTTTTAAACCACTCCTCATAAATATACCCTGATAAAGGTCATACTGACCGAAATGTTGGTTACAGAACTCTTAACCATTTAAATGTTTTTCCTTTACAATTTAACAATTGGTATAAACAATAATAAATAATAATAAATATTTGGCTTATTTGAAAACTTTACTGCAATTTTACACTACAGTTTATCAGATTTTAGAAGTGTTTTAATTGCTATGAAGTCCTATCTGAAAAAATATTAATCTCTCTATATATATACTAACAGGGCGACCAGACATAAGACAGGATTAATTGAGGATCAATAAATGTTTCATTCTCCCATACTTTTATTGTAATTGAAATCGGTGAAATCACCCAGTTTTCAATCAAATTGATTGATTGCCTGTTCTAGTTAGGGACCCCTTCTGCAGTGTACCGAGAGGAAGCTTCACATGCCTCCCCACAGTCACTTAGTTCACAATACATTGTAGTCTACATTGCACTGTAGAGAATATCCTGTTTATTGTATAAAATTATCTGTAAAATATGGCTTAATTGAAGTTTAAAATACAAAAGTCAAGCATCATGGTTCAGTTGTGCTCTAAACAGAAACATTCATTTCGAACATGTCTCTGTCTTATCAAAGAACCAATTGATTTTATGAAATTATTGTTACATAATCACTTGAATCAAAGTCGAGTATCATGGTTCAATTGTGCTCTAAAAAGAAATATTAATTTTGAATGCGCCTCTGTCTTATAAAAGAATCTCCAGTTGATTTTATAAACTGAGCCTTTTTGCTTGTGCAATAATAAAACATTTCAAATGCACTTGCGATGTTAGGCTGTATAAAAGTGTTAACTTTGGTCAAAATTGCACTTCCGTCTTCAGTCAGATTTTTCTATTGATTTAATAACGGTCAAAACACTTGTTTGGAAGGAATAAAATGTTTTAACAGCTCTGTGTATGCAAATTATTTTTTATCATGGTAAAAAATTAAAATAAGGCAATGTAAGAAAAACAAAAGAGGGTTACGACTGATTTCTTTCTTTACTTGTCAGAACTAAAAATCGAGCAATAAGTAAGCTATATAATATGGTGATGATAAATTTGTGAGAATCAGAAAAAAATTAAATAAGTAAATGAATCAACAAAAAATATTTACTTTTAGTTCTGTTTTTTTTTTTTTGTAGTAGTTGTAAGTATTGCATATGCAAAAAGTGCAGTGAAATTAGTTGAGAGAGGCTAAATAATTTGTGAGCAAGAACTACACTTGAACAATGGAGATGGATGAAAACTCAGATGTGAAGAAATTAAATCTGGATAGCAGAGCTATTAAGATTGTCAAAAAGTTTTTTTTTTTTTTACTTTGTTGATACAATTTGAACACAGGGTGGAGCAGGTGCTGGTGTGATTTGTAAAAATGGAGTAACGTTCAGGAAACTTTTGCCATTATTAATCAGCAGAGCATAATCAATGTTGACAAAGGTAAGAAGCTATCGTGCATGTGCATGCAGTGTGATGATTAGGCTATGACAACAGCATATTCTTTTCATTGTTTTGATTCTCGAGTATATATCCAACACAGTTAATCAACCGAGAACCACATTACTTTATATAAAAGCATATAAGATATCAACGGATACACACTCGAGAGTCAAAACAATGAAAAGAATATGCTGTTGTCATGGCCCTAATGATGATGTATGGAAATGAAACCTAACTAATGAGGGTTGAGAACATGCATTGCATGAAGAGAAATGATATGATGGATGTGTAATGTGAGTCATAAAGACAGTTTAGTTCTGATGATCTTAGAGGAAGATTAAATCTGGACAGTATAGGGGGATATGTTTTGAAGAGTAGATTTTGTTGGTATACCCATGTTAAATGGATGAGAGTTTTTGGGTTAGGAGATGAAGAACATTTGAGGTCACAGGTTTAGTTCAGAGGGAAAGGCCAAGAAAAACATGTGAGAAGATAATAAAATTAGACCTGAGGGGAATAGGGATCAATTAGAATCTGGCCAGAGATGCGTTACTTTGAAAATTAATTTGTAAAAGACACCCAACACGTGTCAGCATGTAAAATGGACGTTAAACTGATATGAATAGATGATGATGATGATGTAAGTACGTCTCGAAAACAAGATTATATTTAATATAATAAAACAATCCCTTTCCTTATAAAGACGAGGTCCTTGTGACGATGTACATGGTTTCAAGCACTTTTATAAATGATAGAGAGTATAACTTGTTTATTATCGGGAACTAGTTGGCAGTAAATGTTTTTTAGCTCAATTCTTATTATTTATCAGGTACTCTGTTATTGATGGTTGGTTGGTTGTTTTTGTTTTACGACATATCAACCCTTTTCAGGTTATTTAATGCCGAATCCAGTGATTTTGAAGAAAATTTTTTTAATAGAATATATTTGTTTTGTTTTTTTTTTGTTTTTCAAGCCAGTCTCTATTTAACCCATAGTTGGGACCCTAACAGGTACTACCACTCCGGGTCAGAGTGGACCTGGGAGCAATGGCAATTAAAGTGTGGCTCAACACTCTCCAAAGCCCATAAGCTGGGAGCCTCACCATCGGATATAGTTAAGGTCATATCCAGGACCTCTACTATTGAGGACCCGTATGTATTTTTAATGATGATCAGAGGAGCACAAGACACCATTCCTAATGCTGTTTAATTCTAACATCCAAGACGTTCTATCTAAGAGAAGAGGAAGAGTCCTAACCACTTGGTGAGAATGACATGAATGTTCATCAAGGTAGAAAAAGGAGGGTACATTTAAAGGGACCTATTAAATCTTCCAAATAAACAACAAAAAACCTTCTGATGAAAGTGCTTCAGATGGAACATACAACAAACTTGGATCCGCATTTCACTACTCCCCCCCCCCAATACTAGGAAGATCCATTCAAAGGGCTACAACTTTTGCCTATTTTTAATGAGCAAAGTTAGAGTGGTTAGATTTTTAAAGTTAGTCTTAAATAACATCTGACAAATCGATATTTGATTCTGCATAACATTTTCTGCATTTTTATTTTTGCACTATGTTCTTTACACAAATATAATTTATATTGCTTTCAATTTCTTTCTGAAAGTACTTACTCTGGCTAAGAATACTGCTAGAATGGATAGATTTTCCCTTACCCAATTAAACAAAATCGTGGGCCTGAGCCCTTAATAGTTTCTACGTTTTTCTATCTATTTGGGCCGTTTATTTTATGTTGATTTATGTTTGTCTGTCTATTTGGACTATTGAACTATTTATTTCTTTAAATTAATTGTTTATCAAAATACTAATTAAGATATTTTTTCATAACTTCCACTTATATGTGTATTTATATTACATGCTAAATGGGGGGAGATTATTTTTAATGATGTAAGGGGCCTTTCATTATTCATTAAAATTAGATCACTGTTGCCATTTTGCTTTCTTATTTTCCATTTTTAGATTTATAAAAATTCACATCAGTTAGTGACTTTTTTTATTTTCTTTCTTTTTTTTTTTACGATTTTTGCTACTGTATTGATGATGTTAATATATTTCAAACATGAGCAGAAAAGATATAAAAGGAGGGTTCCAGAGACTAACTAATAAGTCTTCTTCGCTGAAAAATAAACATTGAGCATTTGAAAATGTTCACAATAGATAATTTCTGGTATAAACTGCTTGAAAAACATACAACTAATACTTGATTTATTTTAAAATCACCATAAGTATATATTTACATAAGTAAACTATTGCCATTTTTCTAGAATGGTCAGAAAAAATTTACATATTGCTGTATAATGAATAAAATATAAGTACTGAGAAAAATGCTGCTTTTATTATTGATAATAACATGGTTGTTATCGATTTTGAAATTACCATATGTACATATTTACATAGATACAGTGATATAAAAAAAAAACGCATTTTGTTTGATATTAAATAAAATACAAGAACAGAAGAAAAATGACTTGCAAAAAAAAAAAAATACAATACTGTATATTTTCAGTGAGACAAAAAATAAAACCAGTTTTCATCGACAAAAAAAAAAATAAATTCAGAATTTTCTTTATCAAAAAGAGCTGATTTAGGGACATGAAAATTCAATGTGAAAACAATTTTTGCATATTTTTCTGCTATACATGGTTTTAAACAGATTTTAATAGGGATCACTAAAAAACAAAACAAAAAAAACATCATTATATGCGTTTTAAAAATTAGATGTTTACTGAATGAGCTACTGATGGTAAAAGTAAAGTTTCCAACAATTTAATCTGTTTACAATTTTAAACAAAACTGTGATATTAGTATCATTTTAATTCTTTGGATTACTGTTCTCATCTTCAGTATTATTTTCACAACTTTCAGTCGATGTAATCTCAGACCTTCTTCAGGTGTATCTTGTCAAACTCAGCAATCTTTCTGTTGAACTCGTGAATCTGCACAGGATTTTGAACAAGATCCTTTATTTAATCCACGGGTGTAGCATGCTCTCATTCCATCAGTCATAACTGGGTAGAAGTTCTAAATAATTTGCAAAGACCTATGGCACAGTGGATAAAATACTTGGCAAAATTCAATTGTAAAAATCACACTCTTCTGGAGGTTGAAGGTTCAATCCTCAGTGCAGGCAGCACTCAAAATACAATTGCGAATTATTTAGGTTTTCTACCTAGTCATGGATGATGGAACGTGAACATGCTGTTCCTACAGATTAAATAAAAGGTTCCATCCAAGATTTCCGAGTTCGACAGAAAGGTTCTTGAGTTTGACGTCTTCAGTGCTATTTTCAGTACTTTCAGTCGATGTAATCTCCGACCTTCTTCAGGTGTATCTTGTCTAACTTGGCAATCTTTCTGTGGAACTCGGGAATCTACACAGAATTTTGAACAAGATCCTTTATTTAACCCACGCATGTACACCTGAAGAAGCATTGTAGAAATAACACTGAAGATGAGAACTGTAGTCTGAAGAATCCAAATAATACGAATAATCAATCCTCATCTCAAAAATTCAGAACCGTAAAACTTTGATAAATCATCATCATTGTTATCATCCATTTTTGCTGTCTTCTTGGTCAGGAGTATGTATGGGATAGATACACATTGAATAATTTTCTGTGTTCACCATCATATTCGATTTAATTCCCATTTTACATGCTGGCATGTGTTGAACAGCTTTAAGAAATTGGCTTCCAAAGTAAGCTATCTTTAGTCAGGTCTTTATGTATTCTTATTTCCACCAGGTTCATTTTTATCACTTCCTCCCATGTTTTCCTCCCCATCCCCTGTGAACTGAACCTGCTACTCAAACTGCTCTGCTAACCAAGAACCTACTTCCATTATTTTAACGTGGCCATGTCATATCTTTCTATACTATTCAGATTTAATAATCCTCTGAGGTCATCAGAACTAAGTTTTTCTTTATGTCTCACATTACACATTCATCATATCATTCTCGTATCATTTCTCTTCATGCCACACATATTCTTAACCTTCACTAGCTATGTTTCACTTCCATACATCATCGCATTGCATACACATACCTGATAAACTGTGCATAATTGGTTAGTAATGATAGTAGTTAGTCAGAGTTACATTTTAATATTACAATATATTAAACCATATTATAAACTATAAACAAGGGTCCTTCCATAAGTAAAGTCTCCTTTTATTTAACTCAAAAAAGTTGAAGAGCTACAAAGATGAGAGTGCTTACATTAAAACGAGCAACATTTTGTGCTCCAGAATTTATTTTTTTACATAGTCACTAACATTCTCAATGCAGTTGTTCCATGAATTCAGCAACACATATCTGCTTCTGATGCACGTTTATGACAGGAGGTTACTTCCTTAGAGTATTACACTATCAATATATGCAATAAAGAGATGAAACTGTCAGGTAATAAATGTATAAGTTCAATCATCATAATAATGCAATTTGGAGTCTCGTCTGATCTATTCGGCCTGCATGAAAAATAGGAGGCATTACTTTTGGAATGTCTCTCATATTAATGATATTTTTAATCTCTATATTGGATGGAAATAACTTTTGAAACATTCAATCATTTTATACATTAGGATTTATCATATCTGTTTTTACGCAAAAACATTATAGATTAATTCCTATTTCAGCCAACAAAATTACTTAGAGTGAAATGGGTTTCGGCTTAATTAATTAATGGATAATGTTTTTCTTTCTTTCCTTTTGAGTGTATGGGTTTGTGCGTTGAGGTAACCCTCAAAGTGGATGACCAGCATCACATCCTTTAGGAAATTGACATATTTACCAAATGAACTGTGGAGGATGAATTTAAAGTTTAACACGTCTTTTTATTACAGTAGAACCCCGGGTTACGGCATTAAAAATCAGTAACAAAATACAGTACAGTATATAATACACATGTATATAATCAAATAACATTATAAATAACACCGCAACCAGGGGCTGGAAAAACATTGTATTCCACATCGTAAACTGAAAAAAGCCATATCCTAAGGCCACCGTATCCCGAGGTTCTACTGTATTTCATTAGCTCTTTTTAAATGAAATACGATTGTAAGAGTTCAATTTAAATCATTATTAGATTTTTGATTAAGTTGATAAAAAAGACAAAAAATAGAATAAAAACACTTCCAAGCAATGCAGAGTATATCTATCTATCTATCTATCTATCTATATATATATATATATATATATATATATATATATATATATATATATTTAAATAAGGGAGTAGTCACCAACAATGTGTATTTTTTAACATTATTTTATTATTCCGTGTCTTGGTTTTTCATTGGGAATTATGTTTGGATCATTGTAATAATGTTTTTAAGTCATTGAAATCGTTTTTACGCACGTTTCAGACCTTCTGTGATGCGTTCTCGTCAGAAATTATTTTCAAATGTGTTGGAGATGTTAAAATGGCGATTTTCGTAGTTAATTTGAAGTTTTTCCAAGGGGTGGAGGCTTGTAAGTGTTTATTATTCATTGGCATGCTCAATTTTTATTACTTTTTTATTGCTCTTTTATTGGGCTTTACATCTCCAACACATTTGAAAATAATTTCTGACGAGGACGCATCACAGAACGTCTGAAACGCGCGTAACAACGATTAACCAAGAAAAACCAAGGCATGAAATGGTAAAATAATGTTAAAAAATATACATTGTTGGTGACTACTCCCTTATTTAGATATACATCTTTCTTTCATTGGAATTTCTTAACCCATTTTATATAAATATATATATATATACACACAGACATGACAGAAAAGAATAGACACTAAGATAAATATTTTTCCTAAGATTCATATACGCTTATTTATATTTACAGAAAAGAATAGTGCTGAAATAACTTGGAGTATCTCATTAAAATTGCATATGGCAACATCGAAGAATGCCACGAACCAAAAGAGCATCAAACCTGTTAAAATTTCTGCTAGAACAGATAAAGGTTATCTTAGTCAATACAAAATAGCCAGAAATCTTTTACTACTCTTTCACTACTGTTTATAGAGTGATCGTACAATTCACAAGAGAGGACAAAGAGTGCACAAAAAATCATTTAGGTCGCCCCGGACCCTCTGAAAGAATCTTGCATCTTGTGAAAAGAAATATTGAAGAGGATCCTCAATGCAAAGCCTCTGACATTGCAACGCTGTCAGGTATCTTCACAAGTTTGGTTACTACTTTGTCCTGCCAATATCAAGAGCAGAAAAGATTGGGCTCGTGAGATGGTGGAAAAACCTATGACCTTTTGGACCAATGCCATTTTCTCTGATAAGTCACGATTTGCAATATTTCCCAACAGGGTAAAGTATAGGTATGGAGGCTCCCTTAACAAGAGTTTGACTTAAAAAGACTGCAGTCAATGCTGAAACATCAGGGTTTCTTGGTTATGGTATGAAGTGCAATTTGGAGTGATAGTCTCTCAGACCTGGTTGAGTGCGAAGGAAACATCAATTCTGTTAAATATGTTTCCATATCGCATGAAGAACTCTTACCAATATTCTCAAGTGGTAAAATGAACCAAGTTAACTATTTATGGAAGACAGAACTTGTCACTCTGCTAGGGCGACACAAAATTGGTTGAGTCAAAATGGGATTAATAAACTTCAATGGCCAAGTCTGTCCCTGGATATGAACCCGATTGAAAACCTTTGAGGAATATTAGACCAGAACCTTCGTAAAAAGAAAAGGAAACCATCTTCTAAGCCTGAACTTTTAACATTATTGCATCAGACATGGCAAGAAATTAAGATGATATTCGTCAACTGATCAATGCCATGCTTAGAATGGTCCTAGCATTAAAAGCAGCAAAGGAAATGTTAGCCAAGTATTAGTTATTAAATTTGTGACCATTTATTTTTGATTTCCGTTCTATAATTGTTTATTGAAATAAACTGTTTCTAAGGGTGTCTATTCTTTTCTATAATGTCTCTAATTATATATAGACCCTGCATTGTTTGGGAGTGTTTTTATTCTTTTGAATATCAACAGACAAGGCTTGTTTCGTTTTCATTAAGACTTAGCAGTGTGGCTGTATACAGCTTTCATGCTGCTTACCAGATATATATATATATATATATAACTAGCAGGACTAGTTAACCGGCGTTGCCCAATGGAAGCATGACACAAATACAGAACAGAATCATTAAAGGACTCCTCTCAAAAACAAATTAAACTGCGGTTGTTGTTGGTGGCCACTGCTATCTATAGGAAATAGCAGACACTGACGGCTGTGGCCCAAATGAAATAATCTAGTTTCCACTGTCAGACATTGTTTTCCAGTGGCAGCTAGTGGAAGCCACTGCCTGTGATTGTTAGAATCTGTAGGTACTCGCTGATTCTAAAAAAAAAAAAAAAAAGCGTTTAAGGGAAAAACATCATTACATACTTATTTGTCATGCCTAAACCAGTATAACTTTAAAAAAATTACGAAAAATAGTCCATTAGAAAAATAATAATATGTAAAAACAAGTTTTCAAAATTAGGGATTTTCACTGTATATTAACTCATTCGATTCAGCGAAATCAGTGGTAGATTACTGCCTTCTACTGATGACAGTATCTTTCAAGTCGGCCATCGTTTATCTTCTCCGTATACTGCACGCATTTTGTTCTTAATTCCTTAACTACCATAGAGAAAAGTAGGTAGAGACTGCAGACGTCAAATTTTTTAAAAACTTTCACCCTAATTTTGACCTCTTAACAGTTATTGTTTTGGACCCAAATCAAATTATAAAGTTAGATCCATGCCCAAGTAACCTATATCTAAGATTTTAAGTGTTTAGACCCAAAATTGGCAGAGGAGTGTGGTAGAGTTTTCAAAGGTCAAATCGTTGAACTTTGACCTCTTAACAGCTAAATTTCTGTCCGAAAACCAATTAAAAAGATTTTCCCAAATCTCAATACCTCTTATGTCAAATCTCGAGTCTGTAGACCGAAAATTTACAGAGTTATTTAGGCAGGCAGACAGACACACACATACATACAGACATTTTCAGTTTTATAGATATATATATTATTAATTGCACATTCTTTATATGAATAGAGATATATACTTTGAAAGAACGAGAAAAAATACCTAAATATTTTTTGGAATATTAGTTATGCTCGTCTCCATTCACGGTATGGAATTCAATCATCGAAATGACACTTCGTTTGATATTTGAATTTCACATAATCTGTTGGGTTACATGCCACTGATATGCTGCATAACTCCTGTGCCTTGTTGGTCAGGGTCAAGTGCTTTTGAATGTAAATAATACT
Organism: Euprymna scolopes; assembly: GCF_053919585.1. NCBI lineage: Eukaryota > Metazoa > Mollusca > Cephalopoda > Sepiida > Sepiolidae > Euprymna > Euprymna scolopes. Next base: position 116,238,488 of record NC_136483.1, read on the forward strand.
TATAATAAATGTACAATTATCAAGTTTCGAAAGTCATTTATATTTGAAACTAGTATTAGTAATTGGTATTGGATGGGTGACATTTTATTAAATTTCAATATATTAGTAATTATATTCTAGCAATCCATTAAAAAAGTGTTGCGTCTATATTATAACGAAAAAAATATTGAATTTCAAGTAAAACAAACAGTAACTTTATAATTGTCATCTCACAAATAGTAACATATCCAAAAATTACAGAAAATGATAAGGTCAACAAATAATTATTCATGAAAAACAGTTCTGATAAGGTTACATGCTGGGTTGAACATATTGAGTCACATGACGTAAGCAAAAGAGGGAAGTAGCTCAGTTGAAACACCATGTGTAGCAGACGTAATTTATTCGGAAAACAAAAATAAACATAACATATATACATAATTTGTGAAGTTTTTAACTGTTTAAATTTTTATTTATAAAAAATAACTGATTACATTTGAGAAATTGAAAACTTAATTACCTCCCTTTAAAATTCAAATCTGCAGATTTTGAAACCAAATCGCTAGATTTTACAAATGATTTTTTATAAAAAACTAGCGGGGGTACTCGGCTTTGCACGGGTGTTTGTAGGTGTGTGTGGTGTTAAATAAAAAAGAAACCGAGGTGGGGGAGGGGATCGAACCCGAAGCCCTGAGGCGAAGTTTGAAAATAAAATCGGCCAGCCAGAATGAGTTAGTGAAAGATGTTTAAATTTATTTAAGTAAGAACCAAATTGACAGGTGCGCGCCCGGAAGTCCTCGAGCGTTACGACGGTGACGTCAATGACCAGGTTTGTTCGTTATAAGCGAAGTAAAAAAAGAAAAAACGTTTTAAGTAAGCGGGGGGAGGGGGTAATCAAAACATCGAAAAGAAAACACAAAAAAAACTATCGTAAGGCAAACGAATGATGAAAACAGAAAATCGAACATGTGAAAAATGGCTTAAATAAGCCGGTTCGATATTAAAATTTAAAAAATCGGTGGGTACACGGGTGTTTCTGGGTGTGTGGTCGGGGGTGGATAAGCGAAGTAAAAAAAAAAACAGAAAAACGAACGTTACGTGAAAAATGACTGAATAACACTGGTTCAATATTTAAATTTGAAAAATCAAAGAAAAAAAAAAGACATCTCACACCACAATTCGAACCCAAAACGTTTAGATAATGAACTAACGTGCTAATCGACTGACCTAACGCGACGTACATGAAATTTGTTCAGTTTTTCAACTATTTACTTTAGTAAATCAGGTCATGACATCATTTGGCGCATGCGTAAAACCGCTCGTCGTCACGAGAAGACCGGTTTTGTTGACCCCCCCTCCCCCGGCCTGTCGAAAATTGTCGATTTCGGGGTGAAAAAACGAGCCAAGGATGGGGCTTCGATATGATACCGAGTTTGTGAACTTTCGAAAGTTTTTAGCGGGCACACAAACATACACACATACATACATACATTTTCGCTTTTATATATATAGATTATTTTTCTACCTTATTGTTTTTCGTAATTTTTGGATATGTTACCATTTGTGTGATGACAATTACTTAGATAACATTTGTTTTACTTGAAATTCAATATTTTTTTTGTTATAATATAGAAGCACAAAAAATCTCATAACCTTTTAACTGATATGGCTATGATCTCTGCTTATGAAACTCTACTTGTTTGGGTTACAGATCTTGTTTTTGCATAATATTTTGATATAACATTCTTGCCTCCAAGTGGTGGCCTGAAGAAATAGGAATTGAAATACAATTACATTTGTGTAGTGTTACAAATTTGTGACATATAATCTAACCACACATTCGAAAAAACATTAACAAAAAAGAAAAAAAAATGAGTCTTTTTTCTGAATTCACTCAAATATATCAAAGGCACAAAAGAATCAATGAAAAAAAAAGCACAAGGCGGAATAATTTTCAAATAAATATTTATTTTTAAGATTAGAGTATAGAAATACTAAAAATAAAATGAAACTGAGATTTAACTGCAGGGAAAGGTGTTTCTAAATATCTATAATATAAATCTCACCTGTCTATTTAAATGCATGCATGTATATATGTATGTATGTCACTCAAAAAATTTCGACAGAGGCGACGGATTTTTACGCGATTAGTATCATTTTAAAGCTCGACCCTTCAGATGACAAATATCAAAAAATTGGTCAAAAACATTAATTCCTTCACCCTCAACTTTTCTACAGGGAGGAGTCGCTTTTTTCGAAAGTCATTGCCTTTTTTTGATTGTCTAGCCTTTATATAAACCTATGTCACTTCTGGTTTCGCAATGGGTGCAACAGCTAACGCGTCACGTTTTATTTTTTTCAACTTTCTTTTCCTTCTTCGCTGTACAAGTTTTAGCCTGCTTGCCTACTACCAGTATTTTTTTTTTTTTTTTTGCTCAACACACACCTCTGAACACCGGGCACCCAGCCTAGTTAAATATAAAGAAGTGTGTGGCAGCAACTAGATGAAGAAGTACTTAGCTTCTTTACCGATGACGTAAGGATTCAAAGATAATAAAGTTCATCATCGATAGCTTTTTAGGGCAATCTCTAACAATTGCGCTCTCAAAACAAAGATGGCGGAAAAGGATACAGTTGATACAAAATATGGAACAGGAGTCACCAAGCATAAAACGAAACATGAAACCATACAGAAACACTCCATTTCAAAATCTACCCCAGTTTGAATATTTCTTGTGTTAATATATTTAACGTATCATTTCAAAAAGAATATATCATTTACAGAAATGTGAAAAAATAAAAATTTACTTCCATTTTTTGTTTTGTGATGACACAAGTGTTAAAACAACAACAACAAAAAATTAAAGATATGTAAAAAAAAAAAATAATAGTTTTGTTTTTTTTTTGTTAAAAATAAAAAAAAATCTTTACTTAAAGAAAGATAAAAAAAATAAAAGATTATTTTTATTGTTAAAACTAAAAAAAAATATTAAAAAAATGTAAAAATTAAAAATTATTATTTTTTTTATTGTCTCATGATAACACAAGTAATGTCAAAACAAAAACAATTTCTTGAAACAAAACACCTCTACATGGCTTCGCACTTCCGCTCCGTATTTGTATCAACTGTAGCCATTTCTGCCATCTTTGTTTTGGGAGCGCAATTGTTAGAGATTGCCCTTTTTACAATCTGCTTTTTTAGGTTTTGTTGTTTAACTCTGCTGGACGATAGGGTTTTATATCTTCTCATTCATAGAAACAGCTTATAATATTGTCTTTCTTTTAGACTGAGTTTTATTCGTCGGTTAAATTCTTGTTCACTAAGGCATATCGAAACATTGATATGAACAATACAGGTTTGAAATTTGATTATATTTGTGTAGTCATTCAATATTCTATGTTCATGATTGTGAAGCTCTACTTTGTAGTAAGCAGTTTTGAAATAAATATAGGTAACTATACCGATAAATGTTTTAATATATAATGCTGACATTTATAAGTCTATAATATAACTAGCCTGGGTGCCCGGTGTTGCCCGGGTGTTTGGGGGTATGTGTTGAGCAAAAAAAACAAAAAAAAAAGTGGTAGTAGGTAGGCAGGCTCGAACCCATAGCATGAAGGAGGAAAAAACAATGTGAGATCTTTGCCGTTGTGTCCATCGCCAAACCGGAAGTGGCAATAGTTTAAATTAAGGCTAGTCGATCGAAAAGAGGGGATGACTTTCGAAAATATCAGCAAAAAAAAAGGCGACCCCTCCTTGCAGAAAAGTGCCCAGTTGAGGGTGAAGGAATTAATATTTTTAGCCAATTTTTCAATATTTGTCGTCCAAGCTTCAAAATGATACTGATCTTGTGAAAATGCGTCGCCTCTGCTGAAAGTTTTAGGCAGACATACATACATACATACATATATACATTTAAACAGACAGGTGAGATTTATATAATAGACATCTGGCGACATCTTTACTTACAAAGGCGGGCCATTTAGCACACTAACAGTGCTATTAAAGTGACAAATTCATATACAAAATAGAAGAACCTCAATTTTTTTTATTATACTAATCGACAAACTGTAACAGCGGGCGGACACGCGTATAGTAGCTGTATGCAAATGACCGAGCTGTATGTGAGGTGAGGTCATGGCAAAAAAGAAGAAAAAAGATTATAAAAAGAAGAACGTGTGTGCAGGTCGAGGGTCATGTTAGAGACATGTGGATGACGTCACAGTCGAGACATGGAGAAATAAAGGTGTGTGTGTGTGCATATACATAAACTCAAGCACCTTTAAATCAATAAATGGTATGATATATAGTTATGAATAATTATTTTATATGCAAACATTTAACGCTATATGTTTGTTTGACTTATAATTAACAAAAGTATTGTTTTCGATACATTCACAAGCAGGATATTATGTTGATAAATAAATAAGATATTTTATCTCTTAAAAAAAGTATAATTTTGAACATTTTAGCATAGGGAAGCATTTTTACATGGACACATGATCTCAAACTACTCTTAAATGAATATTTGTACACACATACAATGATATCATCTCCCCAGCTGGCAATCAGGTTTGTTAACAAAGTTTTCTGTGACTAAGGCAGTACTGCCACCCCATGGCAACATCAGCAGCGTTTTCCACTGGACAGAATATTAAAAAAAAAAAATGTGCATCGTCACCGTTTCATGTTTTATTTAAATGCATTTAGTTTCAATCATTGATGACTTCATATGTCGTCAATTATGACTGAAACACAAGAATGGTCATTTGTCACTTGTGTTTTATCTTCGTTTATGTGTTGACCAAAACTAGTTCGATACCTGTTGAGCTGTGGTTTGAAGACATTGTGAAACACTTTGCAAACACTTTGCAATAATGCATGTTTTTAAAAGGAAGAAAATGACTGAATTTCTATGAAACTTATGACATCCGACACCAGAGTCTAAAACTCTGTGGATCTTGTTTGCTTGTTTATCTTGTGTGCATATTTGTTTGTCACCGTGAACACTAGATGATGTCACCCTTTTGTTACTTTGTCATTTATGATGTGCTAAACGATCTTCCCTGATGTCTTTCACGCGTTTTAATGGATGACATCAACATTTTGTAATGTCGTAAAGGATATCTTCTATACGCATACATGCGTAATCGTAGCTGCAAACGAACTTATGAAAAAGAATTTCAAAAACTATCCGGCGAATATACTCGGTGAACCAATTGCGAGAGAGATACAAACAAGTGTGCTTAAAGGAACACTTATAATCTTAAAAAGTTCTCTCTGTTGAAGTCTGACATCCAGTGGAATGCCCCAACCCCAGCAAAAACAAACAATAACAGAAAATTGGGAAAAAGTACAAGCACATTTATTGTCTCTCTTACACACACACACACACACACACACACACACACACACACACACACACACACACACACCATTCGTGTGCATGTTTTTAAAATAACTAATTTTCATAATTTAATATTTGGTTATAGAAGGCAACAGGAGTTGCCAAAAATATTCATTCTTGCAATGGAAAAATTAAAAATAAAATAATACTCTACTTAAAAAAAAAACTTACACTATACTTATAAAAAAAAAGGTGCTTATGCACTTATGTTACCGTGCTATTTTTCTAAATATTTTTAAGTTAAATTCAAGTTTTACGATAACCTTTTTATTAAACTGTTAGGTGAAGGTATAGAATAATTACAAAACACCTTCCCCTCCACATGTTAAGAATGGCTTTCTGGTAACGTTATTATTGTAGCACGGTAACAGAAGTGCATAAGTACCAGAAAAAGAAAGTCAAATCAAACCAGAGGGATATAGAACAACTGAGTTGTAGCAATCTGTAATTGACTTTTTTTTTAATTTACTTTTTACAATAATATTTTACAACAAATATTCGTGGACAAATATATATATATATATATATATATATATATATATATATATATATATATATATATATATATATATATATATATATATATATATATATTCAAAAGCTAAATTGGACCAGCAAAGTTTTCATGCACAAATTTTTTCAAAAAGATCTTTAGAGCAATAATATCTGCATTTGTAAAATTAGTAAACAAGATCATGTGTATCTGTGTTTTTCGCCACTATGTAACTTGGGTGAAGCTAGTAAATAATAGATGTCGCTAATTCATGTAGCACTTTACTGCAGTATCACACAACAACATCCAATCGTCATAAGTCTCGTGTAAGAGACATGAAATTAAAGCCATTCTTCTTTTTAAAACTTTTCCATGGTCATATTTTTATGTGAGCAAAGAAAATATTTTTCCTATTTTATTTAACGATTACTTTTACTTCTTTTATCTTGTTTTCATATTTTTATCTTTCCTATTCCCCCCCCTCTTTTTCTTTTTTCTCTTCATCTATTTTTTTTCTTTTCCTCTTTATTTCTTTTTTGTTGTTCTACATTTTTCCGTTTTTTCCTTTCCATTCTTGCTTTTTTCTTTCTTTTTGTCTTCTATTTTCTTCTTCATCTATTTATTATTATTATTATTATTTTCCGTCTTCTTTCCTATAATGTCTGCAGGAAGACAGTTATGCGCTTAAAATTGAATGAATGGCGTTTCGCAGCATCGACCTACCGAAAGCATTCCCCCCACGCTCTCTCCCCGAACAAAAAAAAACAAAAAAAACGAGGCGGTGGAGGGAATCAGTGTAGTGCAATAGTATCAGATACACAGAGAGAAACGTTCAGAAAGGAACCTGCCTTCCACTGTAGTAATGGATCAATACCCTTTAGCAATACTACAACAAGCCTACAAAGTGAACTATCTCAAGCAACGTGCATTGGACAACTATAATACTACGCTACTGCTGCTGTTTATTTCTTCCATCGGTGCTACGAAAACTATCGTCATTATTCATATCTACAATCAACAATGCCTCTATCGTTATTGTCGTTCCGTATTGCCGTGACCATCTTCATTAGTAACACTGATTTATTAATTTTCGTCACTACTAACGAAGTCCACGTAGGAAGCACCGGCAGTCATTAAAAGACTATCTTCATATTATTTACCTTCTTGCCAGGAGGTTAGACACAAGGTCAAGTGTGGGTTTGAGAAACCAACGCACTAGGATAAGCGTACACTGGCCTACAAAAAGAAAAAAAAAAAAACCCTGAGCAGCCATGTTGGCATTACCCAGAAGGTGCTTCTCAAGCTATTAGTAATAATCTGATCTCTTCCCAGTTAGAAGGTAAAGCCTGGGATGGTGGACCACCTAGGACCGAAAAGAACCATACTTCAGCTCAACAACAACAAAACCAATGTCGGACTAATTTGTATTATAATTTTATGATACAACATAAAGTACGATCTTTATTATGACGTCGATTTTCCTTTCTGTGTTCTTTAATAAAAGAGTGGGTGATTAACTTAATGGAATCGCTTACCTACTATGAAATCAGCTATGTTGAATTCAAGTCATATCAGATATATCATTTACATACTAATAGTATTCGAAGCCCAAATAAGATCTCCTCAGTATGGCTAACTCACAATTGCTTTTATGAGAAATGGTGAACCTTCTCCAAGTGACGTTACCTCAAGTAACAGCATGAAGCTGGATACTCCACCAGACTAGATGGATTCTTGTCCTGGAATCCAGTAAGAACAAGAGACCAAAAAGAAAGCTATACTATAATACTTAAAAATGGTCCACTAGGGAGAGGGAAATAGTGTTCTCCACTTTTTTACTAACTTGGTGTTTAAGAAGTAAAGGAGAAGTTCAGTGGAATATTCGAATATCTATGTGTCTCATATAGAGATCGAGTGTTAGTCCCAGTAAGGGGGGGGGCTTGATTTCTGAGAACATCGACTGAAGTAAAATGAAACAAAGAGGGAAAATACTGGTGAAAAGTATAAATCTAGAATTTCCACCCCATTTCTCCAGAGACCAGATTGTGCACTGATATAAGGATCCTCATGACAATTTCCTGAGCTTTACTATTTCTGTGTTGACTCATGACAAATTGGAAGTGTTCTATTTGTGACACCATCGCTAGAAGATTACTCTACCTGGTCAATGGTCTCCCTCTATTCGATTTGTTTTTTTCAAGATATTTCTCCTTTTATAGAAGCATTGCCTTCATCATGGTTGAGGAAATCCCCCTATATAGTAACCCTCCAAAATACCAGAGAGATGCTAACAAGTGCTACACCTTGCACAAGGATGGCCTGGAATCCTGCAAGGCAGAACTGTTCATCTCACCGAGGTAGTATACATACCAACTTACCTGAATACATATAACACCTTGTATTCTCAAATGATCACCCATCTGGTATTGGACAAGTTTACATGACTTTACTTCTGTGATCTAACGAGAACTGGTGTGTTACCATGATTATGCCATATGTAAAATAGGTGTTTTTTGTTTGTTTTTTTTTATGTGAAATACTAATGATACCAAGGAAGAGATGGTGCTAATGTTAGGTTTAGGGTTAAAAGTGGATGGAGTATATTGAGATAATTCCTGGCATTATTTCTAACAGGCCATTACAATTGTTAAACAAGGGAAGAGTCTATCAAGTGTGATGATATATTATTTAATTGGAATTCATTATTCAGATGAGTATTATTTATTAATTTTATTTATTGCGGACTATTATCCTCATCTTTTCTTAGTTATTTCACGGCCAAATATTCCTCTAGCCTTTGTCAGGTGGTAACTGCGACGGATAGGAACTCTGAATCTCCTGACTACATCCACTGCAATTACTGCCTTCCGTAGTTGTTGAGACGATGACAACTACAGAAGGCAGTAATTGCAGTGGATGCAGTCAGAAGATTCAGAGTTCCTATCCGTCGCGGTTACCACCTGACGAAGGCCAGAGGAATAGTTGGCTGAAACGTTGTGAAACAACTAAGAAAAGATGAGGATAATAGTCCGCAATAAATAAAATTAATAAGTGTGATGATGTATTGAAGTGAGGTTGGGGACATGCGTTGCATGGAAAGAAGTGATACGAGAATGATATGATGGATGTGTAGTGTGAGTCTTAGAGATAGGCTTAGATCTGATGACCTCAAAGGCAAATTAAATCTGGGTTGTATAGAAAGATCTGTGCACAATAACGACTTCGTTGGTATAGTCACGTTGAAAAAAAATGGATGTGAGTTCTTGGGTTAGCAGATGTAGAACAGTTAAAGGAGAAGGTCAACAAAAACATGGGAGGAAATGATAAAAATGGACTTGAAAGATAAAAACCTGTCTAGAGATAAGTTATTTTGGAAATCTTTCTAAAAGCCGTCCAATAGATGCCAGCATATAAAACACATTAAACAAAAGAAGAAATGGAGATAAAAAAAAGTTTCTTGGAGTTGTTGGCAAGGTGGTTAATAAAGTTTTAAATAGATGGCTGAAAAGCGGCTGAGTAATGCCGAGACATGTTTGTTCTTTTTAACAATTTTAAAGATGTGCTTTGTCAAATGCAAATCGCTGCCGACAGTAATGGCCCAGTTACTTTCAGAAGAAAACTTTTTGATATTATTTCAATGAGAGAATATGTGGACACTGGATTTTTCCTCCCCAAATACATAGTCGTACACTTGTTCATAGTTGGCTTCAGTTGCCAAACTGTGATCCATTGGTGCACTGTGTCCCGGTCTGATTGCAGGAAAAATTTATGGGTGCAAGATCTGTTGCTTTTATTTCAATATACAGCTTGAGTTCAATACATTTTCAGTGCATGAGCGTATATCGTCATCATATCCTTTAGTAAACTTTCATGTTTACTAAGTACACAACAGATGATGAAACAAATTGTAAATATTTTCGTACAAGAAATTAAATGAAAAGACGAGGGGGGGGGGCGCAAAACAAAAAATAAAAGACTCTGGCAATACCATATATATATATATATATATATATATATATATATATATATATATATATGCATATCCCTTTTTCACTTAGGTTAACTTTTATTGCTTTCTTTCATGTTTTTTCTGTGAACTGAACCTGCTACATCAACTGTCCTACATCTACTAACCCATGAAATTGAACCCCAAAATCAACAGAGATTAGACTATTCCTGTAATGACCCGATCCCTGTTGATTGGAATGTAATGCTGGTTCTGTGGAGTTCTAGGAGGTCCATTCTCTCAGGCTTTGCCTTCTCTCTTTTGTAAGGGGTTAGTTTATTGCTAATTACCTAAGGCGTCCTTACTGGTGAATGCCGACGGGGCTGCCCAGCCACTTTTTGCAGGTCAGAATGTTCCTCCTTGGGGGCACTGACAGCTCAATCCCATTTTCCGATCCTGGTGCCACAGTTCTTGCAATGGAAGAGAACTAAATACCCTACTAACCTATGAAATCACACATTCTTTCAATGCAGCCATACCATCAAAATCTCACATTTTGCACATATCTCTGAATACTGTCCAGATTTAATGATCCTCTGAGGTCATCAGAACTAAGCTTGTTTTTAAGACTCACACTACACATTCATATCATTTTCATATTATTTTTTTCCATGCAAGGTATGTCCTTAACTCTCATTGGCTAGGTTTTATTTCCATACATCATCACAGTACACACACATACTTAATAGACTCTTCCTTTGTTTGACAATGGTAATGCTCTGCTGATTAATTAATAATGACAGAAGTTCCCTGAACTTTATTTACTCCTAATTCTTGCAATTTCACCCTGTATTCAAATTGTATCATGAAGCTAACAAAACTTTTTGACAACCTGAATAGTTTTGCCGTTCAGACATACTTTCTCCACATCTGATTTCTTTTCCATCTTGCACCCAAATAAATTATCCTCTTTCACCACTAATTCAACTGCACTTATTCTGTACCCAATGATTACAAGTACCACAGAATGTTTAATTACACTCGGCTCCCTCTCCACTGAGAAGGATAACTCTCTTCTTTATTTCTTTATCTTTTTTGAGCTTTCCAACTATATCACTTTGGTCTTGGTAGCATTAACCTTTAGACTTTTACTTTCCATGTAGTATGCTTCCACATCTTTAACACAACAATATATTTTTTTTATTCGTTATGATGTATCCACATATAAAGGCAAATCGAATTTTCATAACACTGAAATAATAAAACTTAAAAGTGAAAGTGTGTGTGTGTGTGTCTGTCTGTCTGTCTGTCTGTGTACATTTTCCTACACAATAACTCTGTCAATTTTCAGTCTTACAGACTTGAGATTCGATATACAGGGTATGGAGATTTGGGAAAATCTTTGTAATCCGTTTTCGGTCAGAAATTTGACTGTTAAGAGGTCAAAGTAAAACGATTTGACCTTTGAGAACTCTACCAAACTCCTTCGCTAATTTTGGGTATAAACAATTGAAATTTTAGATATAGGTTCCTTGGACATGGATGAATTTAATAACTTTATTTGAGCCCAAAACAATAAATTTTAAGGGGTCATAATAGGAGTCAGTTAAAAAAAAATTTGACCTCTGCGGTCTCTACCAAATTACTCAGACAATTTCTGGTCTAAACATTTAAAATTTTACATAAAGGGTATTCAGAGATAGGGCAAGCTTTTTAATCGGTTTGGGTCGAAAATTTGAGCTACCAATATATAAATGTATGCATGTATGTTTGCATGTCTGCCTAAAACTTTTGACAGAGGAGACGGATTTTCACAAGATCAGTATCGTTTTTAAGCTCGGCCATTCAGACGACAAATACCGAAAACTTGACTAAGAACATTAATTTCTTCACCCTTAACTGGGCACCTTTCTACAGGAAGGGGTCGCTTTTTTCACAGATATTTTCGAAAGTCATCCCCTCTTTTCAATTGTCTAGCCTTAATTTAAACCTACGTCACTTCCGCTTTGGTGGTGGTCATAACAGCAAAGACGTCAGGTTTTTTTCCCATTCTTTTCCTTCTTCGTGGTATGGGTTCGAGCCTGCCTTCCTACTACCACTTTTTTTTTTTTTTTTTTTGCTCAACACACACCTCCAAACACCCGGGCAACGCCAGGCACCCATGCTAGTAAGGAAGAAAAAGAAATCTGTGTGCTTCATGAGATAACTATCCTTTGTAAATACAGTAAATACATCCTAATCTTATTTTTTCATACTTATAATAACTTCCCATTATTTTGAATGTTGGAAGATGAGTTTCCTTGCTGCTTCGGTTGCTTTGAGACTTGGTTAGAAAGTACCAGTCAAGAATCTGTTCTTGACAATTGTCAATAACAGGTACTGGGCCAGTTGATTCTCTGACTGAGGTACACTGCCTGGGTATTACCTAGGAGGTCCACCCTTCCAGGCTTTGTCACTTGGCTTTCGGGTAGGGGCTAGTTTATCGCTTGTTGCCTGAGGCGCCCCTACCTAATGCTGATGAGAATACCCAGGCAATTTTTGCTAGGTAAGAGTGCCCCTCCTTCTGACCTTGTGTCACATCTTACTGAGGTGGGCAGCAAGTAAATATCTACTTATAATTGTGTAAAAAATTTTAAGTTTTACTGTAGATAAACAAGTTTTTTTTTTTTTTCATAAAAAGATTTTTAAATCTTTTCACGTTTTGGACAAGACTTTGTAAATACCTGCCAATATTTACAGAAGCAATAGCAGCATCCCATTGAGTTATCATTCAATCAGAGTGAAAGTCATGAAAATGATTGTTCACCAGATTCTTTTTGTAAGCTAAGGAAATTTGAATATTTCTATTTATTATGATAAGCTTTTTATCTCAATATCTCCCAATATAAATAGCTATGATTTTACAAGGTGTACTAAGGGAGATAACTCAGTATATATGCAAGCAAATGTTAACATCAATCAGCAATAACTGACTGCTATATTATTATTATTTAAAACATAACTGTTTTTTTTTTTTTTTTTTTTCAAGTGACTTTGTTGAGAAGCGAGGAAAAAATATGGCATCATTTTTAATGAGACAGGATATATTTGTCCTAAATTAAATTAAAATAAATAAATAATAAATTACTTGCGATTTTATCCAACTTTCAAATTAGGATCAGCCTGTAGCAGCATTTGTTTTTTAGAAAAGCTTGGGAGGTTCTTACCCTTTTTTTCTTTTTTTTTTTTTTTTCTTTTTTAAATTTTGGGGGATTTTTCTATCTTTCTCTTTGGCGTGTATTTTATTGTCCCACTTCCCATCTTTTTACAATGAAATTGCATATATTTATTTTTTTCTTTTATAAACAAAATTTAATTAAAACCATTGGGGATATTTCGACTAGGGTAGGCGATAGAGTAAATTCAGTATTATGGTGAGTGTTGAAATGAAAGTGGTATTCAAATAAACAATGAATTGAATGATGCTTGGACGAATGTCAAAATATGTTTAGTTAAGAGTAAGATAGACAGAGAACATTCACCCTTTTTCTCAGCAAACATTTTGGACGATCTTGTGCCTGATTTGTGCATGAATTATATGCTTTATTTGCAAATAAATAATTTAATGTTCAAAATCATTGGAGAAGAAATCCTTCTAGACCGAAGCAGTTTTTACATATAACTGTTAAAAGCCATGGATGTAGTATTGAAAAATAGCTAAATCCCATATCTGACACAAATAATAACAAATGTCTATCCTACTCCTAACTAGAATTATCTCAGTCACCACAATACCACATTTACACTAGGGGCTACTTAAGATATCCCCAAATTACTTGGATCCTCACTTGAGGACCAGAAAGAAATAAGAGAATTAAAAAAAAAAAAAAAAGAAAAAGAAAAATGTAATACTATTCTGCACTTGTGTTGCTACTGCCTCCATTTGACCAATAAGATACAGTTTCCTGGCCTCCTGCAACAGCTGTAACAGCAGTAGTAGTATCAAGAGCTCTGAAGCATTAAGATGATATTTATCAGGAGCAGCAGCAGCAGTAGCCAGCATGAATGTAATGGCTCCTGCTGCTTTCTTTCTTATTTGCTATCTAATGTCAATTTCTCCTCTACAAGTATCCTCTCTGGCTTTTATATTCTGCCAAATCAATAAGAGTGTGATAACTGGTTTTATAGTAGTGTGCTACTTTCTAAAATCTGGTTCAACTATAGGCAGACGTACAGATACGTTGACTCAAACTCTTCTCTTTAAATTGTTAGTTAATATTTTTTTTAAATCTTAGATTACTATCGATTAAAGCATGGAATTTTTAGATTGCACACACACACACACACACACACACACACACACACACACACACACACACACACACACTTAAATGTATATTTGAGTAAACAAATTATTGGAAAATATAACTCCAGATCAAGGGATCATTTTACGTTTAAACTAACACACACACACACACACACACACACACACACACACACACATTATAATGATCCCTTGATCTAGAGTTGATATTTTCCAAGAATTTGCTCAAATATCTGTTTAAATATTTAAAATAAACTTTCAAATTATTATCGATGAAGCACTAAATTTTCAAATTATAATTTTTTTAAAACCTACTTGTTAAATTTGTAGATGTATATACTGGAGAATCTGCACGTTGTTTGCTATTTAAGGTTAACGTAAAATTATCTCCCTTCATTCCCACCTCTCTGAGTTAATATCTTCCAACAATTTTTTTATCATCGTCTAGATCTTTGTTTAATTTTTTGCAGAAAGCACATTTTCAAATAATGACAACAACAACAATATAGGTTTTATATGTGAGGTTTAGCTTGCTATGTTAGGGTTAATGTTAAGGTTTCAATTCCGTTTAAAGTACTCAAAATGGCTGCCATATACAAAATTTTATGAATAAAAGAAAATATATATGGTATGATTCAATTAGATTTTATTTAGCTCAAAAAATCATATTACTTTACCCAATAGTGGGATTAATGAAGGGCATGTTGCTGGGTTTTTTTTTTTTTTTTTTTTTTCAAACATCATTTAGGTTAGAATTAGTGACAGCGATTCTAAACTTATGGTTAGTGTTGGGGTAGGTACATGTTACAGGGTGAAAAACACAAGACATTTATAGTAATTGCAAAGAATGAAATTTGTGAATAACAACCATTTTTTGTTTTGTATTTTTTTTTTTTTTTTTGAACCATAAAGATACAGTTAGATGAAGAAGGTATGTTTTAGTTGCCGTTATCACCAAAGAGTTAAAATGGTATACCTGATTCAGTTGCTCTTTTTAATCAGTACTGATTGTATGTGGATGTCGCACTGAGGTTGAGTGACTGTTGATACACTGAAAAGAATGTTCTGAGAAAGACCGGTAGCACATTGAATTTCTTGTTAGTAGTTGTCCTGAAAAGGACAGATTGTTTTTCTTGAGTTGAATAAAAAGAATGCCAGTGTCTAGTTAAAAACAAAAAAGAGACTGAATTAATGACTGAACAGACAATAGTAGGTCTGTAACCAAAGAGAATCATTAAAATATCAGCAAGAGTGACAGGTTGTAAGTAAGCTGATCAAGTAAATATTTGAACCAAAAATCAGCACTAGTTTCAGTCAGAACTGTGAGCTGTTAAAATTTGCCCAAATTAGAATAAGCATCATGTTGCCAGACAAAAAAAAAAAAAAAAATAAATCTGGTCAGTAATTTAAAATGCTATGAGAGATGAGCTGATATTTTAAGGAATGGTCAGAGAACATTCTGTCACCAGATATAAAAAATATATTGAGTTAGTGATTTAATATGCTATCAGATATAAGCCAATATCTGAAAAAATATTTATAGAGTTTTTGAGGAATAAGAAATGTAAGCAGATCTGTACGGGACATCCTCCAGGCAGCATGGCCACCAAAGGTTATTTCTCAGTATTGGTTGCTGATTACACGTCAAACCAGACAAGCTAAAGGAAACAGGTGAATCAGAAATAAAAATGAAGATTAATTTCTAAACCATAATAAAATATGCTGAAATAGATTAAAAAATTTTTTTTTTATTACATTTTCACCCCAAACAAGGCACAGTGCCACTTTGATGTAGGGAGCTACTATCAGAGACAATTTGCAGGGATACTATGTAGGGAGTTGAGCAGCAAGATGTTTGTTTACATCACACTTGAACTTCTGCATGTCACTACAGTTGGGGAAGCAGGAACCCAAAAAGGAATTCCAAAGTCTAGCAGTTCTGGAGAAGAAACTATTAGAGTAAAAAGCTTTCTTACATCTACGGATCTCTACTGAGTAGGGGTTGGACTTTGCTCCTTGTCAGGTTTGTCGTGTGTAATTACTTCGAAGGGGGTACAAGGGGTTGTAGTTCATTGGACCATCCACCATTAAAATATTTGTAAATCAGGCAGAAGGATGCAACATTTTGTTGGTGGGACAGAGGTTTAAACTTACATGACATTTCAGGACCTATCAGGTTGGTGACTCTCTTTTGAACCCTGTCCAGGAATGAGAGACTAGAAGCAGATGCACCAGCCCAAATGTGAAAACAGTACTCCATACATTGGCGAATGATGGCCTTGTAGAGGTAGAGGATACTTTCAGGCGTAACTTTCTAGTACAGTAGATAGCCCACCCTCTTAGCAGCAGCCTTGGCAATGTATCTATGCCAACTCATTTTCTCTGTGAACATTAAGCCGAGGAGTTTGAATGAAGTACTTTCAGGTAATGCATTTTTAGCCATAGCTATTGGTGGTTGAGGTTTTATTGTAATTTTTAAAGGAAACGAGCTTAGTCTTGACAGCATTGAACGTTACCATCTATTTTTGACCCTATTTCACTACAGACTGGAGGTCTTTCTGTAGAGTAGATAATACACTGGAAAGTTATATTCTATCTTGCCTTAACTAACTTCTCTCTTTCTTGTGTGTTGATTTGAAGTACTAGTAGCATTACAAACATGTGCAAAGCGAAAACAATACAGAATGCTGATTGGATAATTAAATATATACACAACACGATTTCACTTGGTACCATAAAATGAAATTGCACTATTTAATACAAAACAATTCTTTTCAGATCACTATATTAATGGAATATCAAATACTCACATTTTTTTTAAATATTTTGAAACATATTTAACAAGTTTTAGAAGGATGGGGTCTGTTTTTTTTATAAAGCAGACTCCATCTCTCTAAAAATATAAGTTTAATATAAAATGATATCTCTGCTTGAAATTCAGGAAAGACATTTGTAAACACATGTTTTTAGAAGCAATCACTGGAAGACCAAGCTGTAACGAAATACAAATAGCAGCCATAAAGGGAACAGTATCTATTCTTAAAAGAGCCCTCGGATATAAATTTAAATCATAACAGAATCAAGTGTTAGCTCCAGTAAAATAAAAATAAAAAATGTAGAAAAATTATCTAACATTCCTATGAAACATTAAACAAGAAATTATTAGAAAATTTTAATTTAAAAATTTGGTGTTTAATGGACAGTATTCTGAAGAGTAAAAAAAAGAAGCATAGATTTGTTGGGGAATTAATGCATTGTATACATCCACTCAAATGATAGGAGTGCTTATTAGAAAGATAGAAAAAGTCTTTCTAACAGCTATTTTGTTTTTAAATTACCGATGCTTTTTGAGATAGCGAACCTCAGTAAATACAGTAAATATGATTCGAATTTTATCTTATGCAGACTTTTCTATTGTGTAGAAAAGTAATATTTCAAGTAGGTTAAATTCTATTTCAGTTATGTGAAATAGATTTTGTGCATTACTCCCAAACAGCTTTATTTTTTACTTATTTTATCAATAAAAAATGACATTAAGTAGTTAAGTTATTGGAAATTGACTGGTTTATGCAAAATAGTCATTAAAAACTGGTCATATTTTAAAAATCCGATATGTAGGTAGGTGTGAAATTTTATTAGGGAGATAAATATGAAATTAAAATTCTAACAAAGGGAAGTAATATAACTTCACATCTTTCATTATAAAATAAACATTAAGATTTTTAAATTTTATGTACTGTCATAAAAGTTTGTAAATCACTAAATTGTTACATAAGATAAAGTCAAATTTTTATCTGGTTTTCGAGTTTGGATCAAAGTGTGATATCTGTTTGATCTCAAACAATAGCTCCTTATGAATGGAACAAGGTGGATTACAATTGTTAAAAATAAATTCCTAGAACAATAACTCAATAAAGATTTTTTAATTTATTTTTTTATTTTTGACTGAGTAAATGTCCTTGGCAGTTTATTAAAAATGTCAGTTTGATTTTTCATTCATAAGGCAATAAAATGTGTAAATCTTAATAAAAATTTTTTTTTTAAGAAAGTTTTCTTTTTCCCTATAATTTGAAATTCTACTTTTCTACAAAATAAAAAAAAAGGTCTGATATAACAAGAGCATGCTACCCCCGTGGATTGAATTTAAAATTTCATCCAGATTCCAGAGCTCAACAGACAAATTACTGAGTTTGACAAGATGCATTTGAAGATGGTTAGAGGTTACATCGATTGAAACGATGAAAAAAATGAAATGAAATGAAACTGTGGCACTAACCCTAATTCGCATTTAACTGACTTCCTCCAAAGGAGGAAGTTTCATGGGAGTATGAAATTCAAAGCGGTCCCCAGTCGCATGTATATTCCTGTTAGGTTTTTGCAGTTCTTGCAGGGAGGTGTCACATACAGTTTCTGGTATTCCCAAATTGGTCACCCATCTGGTACTGACCAGGCTCAACACTGCTTAACTTCGGTAATCTAGTGAGAACCAGGGTGTCAATGTGATTACACCGTATATATTGAAATGTTGTGCAAATAACACTCAATATGAGAACAGTAGTTTGAATAACTAGAAAAATACATAAAAACAGTTTTCATAACGTAACATTAGAATTATTTACTGCAGTTACTGAGGATTTTTATCTCTAGAAGCATTTGTTTTCCTTTTCCCTTGTAAATGCTGTAGTAGACAATTATCCAACAGAATAAACGGCAGTGTTTAGCAAATATTTAGAGAATGTTATGCATTTCATAGTTTAACTTAGATTCAACACTGGTGCATGGTGGGTTTAATGAATAACATCAGAGACTGGAATCTTCAAAGCAGACAAAGCAAAACATTTGATTTGACACTAGGCAAGAAGTAGGGTGTGCTCAGTGAAACTCAGACTCATTGTTAATAGTTTGTGCTAGCTTATTGTGTTTGCACATTTTATAATCGACTACTTCATCTCAAGGCTTTTATATCTCCTGTAAATTGAAGGTCATTCTACTCTGTGTGCGTGTGTTATTTCATTCTGTTTATATATTGATTTTTCAAGTTAGTTGTATTCCTTAAGTTTTGGTTTTAAGCCGTTCACTTCCAAACGGTGCTACCGTCTCTATTTAAAACGATTCCAACTGCATTAATCTTGTTTCAGAATATTTGAGATGGGGATTGAGAATTTGTAATATTTGGATTTTTCCGATTACTATTCTCGTCTTAGATGTTATTTTCACAGTGTTTTGGCCGATGTAACTTCTGACTTGTGGTACAATGGATATAAGTACTAAGTAATAATGAGTTCTAAATGACAGTTCTGGCGGTTGAAGGTTCAATCCTCAGTACAAGTACACAATTATGACAAATTACTTAAGAAATTCCTGTGGACAATTCTAGTATAAATTTTGGAAGCTTTAAACCTAATCTTGTTTAGATTTATAGTATAGTATTATTACTTATTACTATATATATATATATATATATACATATATGCACATATATCTTATATATATATAATATATATATATATATATATATATATATATAATTTGTAAAACTCTGTGGACTTTACTTGCTTTCTTGCTTGCCTCCATTTTGTCTTTGCTGATTGGGCGATTCCATTTTTTTTAAAATAGGATGACAGGTGAATTTATGTATATATATTAGCCTCCTCCCACTTTTTGCCAAAATATTTGAGACCTTAATTAACCATGCTCTAGTCCATCACCTTACAGATGCTAAACTTCTGACTGACAAACAATATGGATTTAAACAAGCCCGTTCCACAGCAGACATCCTAACTGTAATCTCTGAACGTATATACCATTCACTGGACAAAGCGGGGGAGAGCAGAGCGGTAGCTCTAGATATATCTAAGGCTTTTGACAGGGTGTGGCATAAGGGTCTCCTCAAGAAAATTAGATCATACGGTATCACTGGTAGAATACTTAACATAATTAAATCCTTCTTAGATAAGAGAAAAATCCAGATTGTCCTCGACGGTCGTACATCTAAACAATATGATATAAATGCGGGAGTGCCCCAGGGGTCTATCCTTGAACCTCTATTGTTCCTGATATTCATAAATGACCTCCCCGACAAAATTGCTTCTGAGATGGATATATATGCTGATGACACTACACTCTATAACAGGCACGACAGGAAAACAAATGAACACATATCTAAAGAAATGGCAGAAACACTAGAGGATGACCTCCAATCTGTAGTGGAATGGGGACAAAAATGGATGGTCACGTTCAATGCCACCAAGACTAAACTAGTTTCATTTAATAATTACAAGAAACCTTCTCTACCACCTATAGCAATGGCCAACGACTCTTTATCTGAGGGTACATCTTTCAAACTCCTTGGCCTAACGTTCACAGGAAACATGAGTTGGAACAATTACATTGAAGGCATTGCCAGGACCACTGCAAGGAAGGTGGGCTCTCTCTACCGTGCTAGAAAACTACTAACACCCGAAAGTATCCTGTACCTCTATAAGGCCACCATTCGCCCATGTATGGAGTATTGCTATCATATTTGGGCTGGTGCATCTGCTACTAGTCTCTCGCTCCTTGACAAGGTTCAAAAGAGAGTCACAAATCTGATAAGCCCTGAACTGGCATCTAAGCTTCAACCTCTGTCCCATCGACGAAACGTTGCCTCCCTCTGCCTGTTCTACAAGTATTTTAATGGTGAATGCTCTGACGAACTGCAAGCACTTGTGCCCACACGATGTAAACACCCTCGACAAACCCGACAAGCTGCTAAATCCCACCCCCACACTGTAGAGATCCCTAGATGTAAAAGATCTTTTTACTCCAGTAGTTTCTTCCCCAGAACCACTAGACTTTGGAATTCCATTCCAGGTCCCTGCTTCCCCAACTGTACTGACATGCAGAAGTTTAAGTGCAATGTGAACGGACATCTTGCTGCCCAAATTCCTACATAGTACCCCAGTAGTTGTTGTCCCTGATAGTAGCCCCCTACACTAAAGTAGCAATGTGCCTTGTTTGAGGTGAAAATGTAATAAAAAAAAATGAATAAAATATATATGTGTGTGTGTGTGTGTGTGTGTGTGTGTGTGTGTGTGTGTGTGTATGGCCTGGTAAGGCCACAGGAGAGACAACCGAAGCAGTAAAACTGAAGCTGGCCTGCAGGACACTATATGTACATAAATGTAGTCAAATTTTGGCATATTTTATTGGTTTGAAAATGTAGTTTCTTTTTTACCATTGTCATAAAATTTTAACCATAGAATAGTAATATAATCTTCAAAAAGCCCGCAAATTTTCATAAAGTTTCATCCCATATAACCAAAGATATGAGTATTTCAATATTCAATTTGGCTACCAGTACAGATACATTTATACATAGATATACCACTTTTATTGTCAATTTTATAAGTTCCAAATCTCAGCGACTATTTATCAGAATTTAACAAATGAAGGCTCTTTGGAAAGGTAATTACCTGACTTGTGTAGTGGACTCTGTGACATTTGTCCTTAACGTCACACATTAAAGAGATCATCCATCATCCAGAGCCTATTTTTGGCACATTTTTACAACCATAAAATGTTTCAATCATAGTCATTTGTTTTTCTAGTTTTGCATATGAATTACAAAATATCTGATATTTCCCCAAAATCTCTGGCCTTGATGGATGGGAGACTATAACTTGCTGCTATGGTTTCAAATGATCTGAAATAACAGCAAGGGGTCACTTGATTCCAAATATTTCTCATAGATTATATCTCCCCTCTTTAGTTTTCATACATAAAGTAAATTTCACTGTCTATAAGGATGATTTGATACTGGAGATATTCATAATCATACCCTATTTCCAAAAGAGGAGAGATATAACATATGAGAAATATTTGGAATCAAGTCTTCCTCTTGTTGTTATTTCAGATCATTTGAAAGCACAGCAGCAAGTTTTAGTCTCCCCTCCATCAAGGTCAAAGGTTTTGGAGAAATAGCATATATATATATATATATATATATATATATATATATATATATATACATACTTATTTATTGTTAAATAAGCATGTTTACATCCCGCTGCTACAAACAGCCATTTGTTTCAATCAAACAACAGATATCATCAGGCAGCGACTTGACTATTCAAATGTTCAATGAAACATTTGAATAGTCAAGTCGCTGCCTGATGATATCTGTTGTTTGATTGAACATTTGAATAGTCAAGTCGCTGCGTAATGATATCTGTTGTTTGATTGAAACAAATGGCTGTTTGTAGCAGCGGGATGTAAACATGTTTATTTAACAATAAATAAGTATTATTAGCTCTTTTTATTGAGCACTATCTAACAACCTCGTTGAATTCATTAGTTTATTACTTTTGAATAACAAAAACCCGAGTATATATATATATATATATATATATATATATATATATATATACACTTGTTTGAATCTTGTCTTTACTGATTGGGTGATTCCATCTTTTAAAAAGACGATTACAGGTGAATTTATATACCGTATATTTCGGTGTATAAGACGACCCTTAAAATTAAAAAGTCATCTTTAAAAACCAATATTTCATAAGATACTTGGTGTTGCAATCTCTAGACTAACCTAAACAAACATGGTTTCGTGATTAGCAGTCGTCTTATACAACCAATATATGATAAATTTATTAAAATTTGCTCCAATTTTGTACCTCGTTTTATCTGCCGAAATATATATATATATATGCATATGGGCGTGGCTCAGAGGCTAAGGAATGAGGGTGGAGAGTTGTATGTTTGGTTTCAATTCTAGCTGATGGCACCCATTCACACATATATATATATATATATATATATATATATATATATATATATATATATATATATATTTAGTTTTGATCTCACTACCATATATTAAGTTCAACATAATAATTGATAGAGAATTGTCTCTATAATAATAAATAATAAATTAAAGTATCATATTTAAGCGTATCTTCTGACTGAGCAACACTGTGCAGCCTATAATAAAGTTAGTTCTCTCTACATTGGTAAATACCATATTCTAGAAAGAATTGGCGAAAACAATGCCAGATTTAAGTTGATCCAAAAAGTCGCTCCATGCTGATTCATTTGGATTTACTAATATTTAATCTTTTTCACGACATGTTTAAGATAATATATTTTAAAACCAACACATTTAATATTTTTGTGTTCATTTAAGAATTTTACAGAAGATTTAGGACTAGAATTTATTGCGTAGTTGCTAATAATAAACAAAATAATTATAACTTTATAAGCTAAAACCTTTAAATTAAATTAATTTGGAGAAAATCAATTACCATGTGTTTCTTGTTTACATATATAAATAAGTTGTATGTTAATACTATTCTAGAATTCTTGTTCAGTAAACTCATAATAAAGAAGTGTGCAAAAAGAAAAATTGGATGAGAATTTGTGATAACGGTGTGGAAATAAGCACCCATGGATGGCGTGTGCTCTCTCTAGAGAAGCACTGGCACTCGAACCTGGAATTCGTCCAATACAAAAAGTAATATGAAAATAAGATTAATGCAAATTTAGGTGGCAGCATAAAAAAGTTGGGTTTTTTTTTGCGCAGCTGTGACATTTTTTCATGCATGTGAGGTCGTTGGCAGTTGGGAAGAAGGCAATAATAAGCCAACGTTTTGTGTAGGAGAAATACAAACACAACTTTGATGTCGTTTGTTCTCAACTCACAAGAATTTACATGATTAAGTTAGGATTGTTTCCGGGGAAAAGAAAAAACATCGCTCGGTCATCCTAAAAAAAAAAAAAAAAAAAACTATCGACAATCTTTCAGAATTAAAATATGAAAATGTTGTATCAGCTAATCAGAGACCGGGGAAAATATATTCTCTGCAATATTCAAAAAGAGATGTTTCAATTTATTCCCAAACTTTGATATATATATATACACACACACACTCCTATGAATCTGGAGGGTTTTGTCTATTGATATTCATATAAAAACTCTTTTTTCTATTTATTTAAAAAGAAAATACAACTTTGTTATATATGGGTTGTGGAATTGCATTCACTAGCAAAAGATCTAGCTAATTTGCATATTCTTTTAAACATTCATTTTAATTAATTCCCTATTAGTTTTTTTCGGTTTTCTTATGGGATGATCATCTTTAGTTAACTATTAAGTGTTATTATATTCATGCAGATATTCTATATGATTTATACTTGCGTAAACTTTGTGTAAAAAGGTTATAATAAACAAAAACTTTTCCCATATATATTTATGTATACATAGATATTTTTGTTTAAAAAGTTTTGCCTACCAAACTCCTACAGTTTTTGGTCTACACACATGAAGCTTCACATATAAGGTATTTGAACCCATGTAAAACTTTATATTTGGGTTTTAGCCTGGGAAAATTGGTATAAAAGTGTGAAAATTAAAAAAATTAAATTTGTCAGGAGAAGGTCGAATGACAGCATTACCAATATGAATGCATAACGTAGTAGCTATTGGTTCATCTATTAATTTTTAGGCTTGTAGCAAACATGTCTTCATAGCTAAGTCATTAACAGCAGAGAAAAAAATAAATTGTAAGCTAAACGTTTTGGCTTCGATTCTTGATGGTGGCGCACGAGTCATTTTTTAAAAACTTTTTAAATCATTACTATATATTGGGTCCAGTATAATATAATAAATACGAAATCTACTTTAATCAAAATATCATATTTAAGCATATTATATAGGCTATGTGGAAAACTTTTTAATTGGGGGTCGTCGGATTTTTATCTGTTTGTCAATTGTTTCAAGACTGCGCATGGTTTTTGATGAATCGTCCACATAATGCTAAGAATAAGTAGGTTTGAAAACGCTTTTTGAAGATCATATCAAGCTGGCGTAATGGTTATCGTATTTGACCTACTGTAATTAGGTTTTGGTTTCTATCTCAGCTCGAGTATTTCTTTTACTTACAAGAAGTGAACTGTTTAGAAAAAACATAATACTCGCAGTCACGTGTCTCAGTTTCTTTCTGTTTTTTTACTTCATTTTTTTTAAAGGAATTTAATGTTACGTTTAATACCAGGCAACACTAGGTACATCTTCTAGTATATCCATAAAAGTGTAAATGTGTGTGTGTGTGTGTGTGAGAGGACAATTCTCAACTTATATACTCAACGAATTTTTGCTCTACAGATTTGAAATTTGGTAGATAGGGTATTCAGACGTGTGAAAAACTTTTTAATCAGTTTTTATCTGAAAAAAAAAGAAAAAAAGGCTGATAAGGTGTTAAAATTGAAAAATTGGTACGTGGGAGTCATAAGATTTTTATCTATTTGCCAACGATTCACATATATGCATGTGTGAATCGTTCACATAACAGATTCGTTATTTTAAGAATAAGCAGGTTTGAAAACACTTTTTAAAAATCATGTCAAGCTGGCGTAATGGTTATCGTACTTGATACACTGTTTTTAGGTTTTGGTTTCGATTTCAGCCTGTGTATTTATTAATTTATTTTTTTTTTACAAGAAGTGAACTGTTGAGAAAAAATATAATACTCACATCCGCATGTCTCAATTTCTGTATGAATTAAAATATATTTCTGCATATTTTACGACTAGGCAACACGGCACGGCCTGCTAATATATATCTAATATTGATTAATTATGTTTTCACATGCTTCCTTTTTTTCTCTCACAAAATATCCATCTCTTATATGAAGGATAGTTATCTGTTTATGTGCATATGTCCAGCTAAAAGTAAAAAACTACAAAATAAACAGCTATAAAGTTGGTATATTCTTGATCAGCATTGTCCTGGATGAATAATATCTAAAAATTAGAAAAACAATTTAATTTCTTTTTAATCCTAAATTGATGCAGATTTTAAGTGAGGTCATTTTTTTCAGTCATTTTATGTACTAAAAGGAAATAACTGATTATTTTTATAAAAGAGTTACTTTCCTTATGCCGACTCATTCCAATAGGAATCCATACAAAGGAGAGTTTTTGTGTGTATGTTTATATGGACTAGGTGGAGGAAAAAAACAGGGGAGGGGAGAGGAAAAAAAACAGAGGGAAAGATAGAGATGGATAGAGAGAGGTAAATGGATGGAAACTTTAATGGAAATATGTTATACATTTTCCCTGTGTAACGCCAGGTACCTTTGCTAGATCCAAAGACGAAAGGCCATCATCACATCAGGTCTCCTGGGTGGAGTTTGAATGAATTCTCTTTGATTTATGGATTGTGGATTGGCAGCATTTCTTTACTTATTATTAATTAAGAAAATTACGAGCATAATTATTGTATAGATTTGAAATATTTATTAATTAATAGTTTATTAATATATTTGAACAAAATATTTCTGTGTATGTAAATACACTCAGATAATGCGAGTTCATTTGCAAGTATCTCATGAAAATTGAAGGTTATTCTATGCTTTATTTTATTCATTTATTGATTTTCCAAGTTAGTTGCAAAAAGAAAAATCAATCTTCAGTTACATTTGTTCAACTTTCCATTTAAAATGTTTAAGTGATTTATATTTCCCGTTGACAACGTTCATTATGTAGTCAAAAAAGAATTTCTCTATTCTCTCAGTCTTTTAGACTTGATAAGTATTTTAAATGTTTCATTTGGTCACGTTTTAACTTAAATTCTAATGGTTTTTGATGAATGTTAGTTGTAATGTGACATTTCTGTAAAATGAATTCGATTTTATTATTTAAACCAGGAGGATGAGTTGACGTTGCCCGGCTTTGAATATTCTTTTGCTCCCAACTTATATCATTTATTACTTCACTTTTAATAAGAGGATCTTTGCACACTTTTTGGATAAAATTCTTTCCGTATTGTTCGATACTTTGCTGATCCTTTCAGCATTAGCAAAGGAAGTTCTATATTGCTGCAGATCTGGTCAGTTCAATGGTTTGGAAGAATGCCACCAGATGTTTTACTGGGAAATTGTTCCATGAATGCTCAGAATACATTACTTTTAGGATCTCTTCCACAATATTAGGCATTTTTATTTGTATATTTTACATTTGTAATGTTCGATTTTTAGAGTGGAGTCTAAACATTTAATAAGTATTAATTGGATGAGACGGGGGTGTAAATAAAATTATATTAATTGAATTGAATATAGATAAGTTTATAGTCTTTAACACCTCCTCAAGGCATACTCAGCATTTTTCTAAATCAACAAAGCCCAAGATGCACTTTTGTGCTAAGTCCTGAATCCCTTATTAATATTTCTATTCTCATTTCTATAATTTTAACTTTTTAAATAAATTAAAATAAAATGTTGTATTTTCTTTTATGGATATCCAGTACAGATACAAGCTTCATGATGATGATAATAATAATAAAAAAAAAAAAAAAAAAAAAAAAAAAACATATCCAAGTACACTGAGTAATGTAGTAATGTATTCCAGAATGGCGTCTATCTCCAAAGGTTTAGAAGGAGTTAGTGAACAAAAACACATAAACTACAACATTAATATTTTTGTATTCAGTCAATTTTCCATTTAACAAGTTTTAAACTTGATTTATATTTCTTATCGACAACCTTAGTTATGTCAACAAAATTAATTTGGTAATTTTAGAAATACTTTACAGGGCAGGTGAACAACTAGTCTAATTAATCCAATACAAATACAGTTAAGTAAAGTTCAAGTTCAGTTGTTTCTGTAGAATTCAATCGCATTATATAAAAAAAAACTAGCTATATCGAGTTTCTTATATTATATCAGTCTAAAGTTTCTGAATTTTCTTGTATTATGTTGGTCTAAATTTTCTTGTATAATGTTGGTCTGAATTTTCTTGTATTATGTTGGTCTGAATTTTCTTGTATTATGTTGGTCTAAATTTCTTGTATGTTGGTCTAAATTTCTTGTATTATGTTGGTCTAAATTTCTTGTATTATGTTGGTCTAAATTTCTTGTATAATGTTGGTCTGAATTTTCTTGTATTATGTTGGTCTGAATTTTCTTGTATTATGTTGGTCTAAATTTTCTTGTATTATGTTGGTCTAAATTTTCTTGTATTATGTTCGTCTAAATTTTCTTGTACTATGTTGGTCTAAATTTTCTTGTACTATGTTGGTCTACATTTTCTTGTACTATGTTGGTCTAAATTTTCTTGTATAATGTTGGTCTGAATTTTCTTGTATTATGTTGGTCTAAATTTCTTGTATGTTGGTCTAAATTTCTTGTATAATGTTGGTCTAAATTTCTTGTATAATGTTGGTCTACATTTTCTCGTACTATGTTGGTCTACATTTTCTTGTACTATGTTGGTCTAAATTTTCTTGTATTATGTTGGTCTAAATTTTCTTGTACTATGTTGGTCTAAATTTTCTTGCACTATGTTGGTCTACATTTTCTTGCACTATGTTGGTCTACATTTTCTTGTATTATGTTGGTCTAAATTTTCTTGTACTATGTTGGTCTACATTTTCTTGTACTATGTTGGTCTACATTTTCTTGTACTATGTTGGTCTACATTTTCTTGTACTATGTTGGTCTAAATTTTCTTGTACTATGTTGGTCTAAATTTTCTTGTACTATGTTGGTCTAAATTTTCTTGTACTATGTTGGTCTAAATTTTCTTGTATTATGTTGGTCTGAAATTTCTTGTATTATGTTGGTCTAAATTTTCTTGTACTATGTTGGTCTAAATTTTCTTGTATTATGTTGGTCGTTTTTGATGGCTTGTACCAGTTTCTGTCCACTTAACTGACTGCCGTTTTGACTCTGGACTGAAGTGGTGGATCAATGTTTCATTCATTGTCATATATTAACGCAAAAACTTCCTTTTGTTGCAAACAACTCTTTTATTTGTTGATCAACTGTGAGCAAATGTGACATCTACTTTGAAAAGAGTTTGTATTTATTTCTCACCCACCATGAGAAATGTGATACTAGAGTCGGGAAGTGAGATTGAAATGTCAGCACGCTCAAGAAGGAGCACTCTGATCCTGCAAAAGATATGTGTGCAACCCCGTTAGAATTCCTGGCAGAGGCGCCTCAGGCGATTAGCAATAAACTAACCCTTTCTCATAGAGAGAAAGCAAAGCCTGGAAGGGTGGCCCTGCTAGAAATGCACAGAACCATCATTAAACTGCAATCAACAGGGAATAGGTAATTACAGGGATGGTCTAATCTCTGTTGATATTGGAGTCAAGGGAAAAATCCTCCTCCAGCAAGAGCTTTCTTATTAACAAATCTTCATGAAAAATTGGCAAATACACTGGATTTTGATATTGTCAATTATTCTGCTAAATTATACCATTCAATTTACAATTAGCCAAAATTAGTATATGGACATTTTTTTATGTTTTCATGAAAAACTATTGAATTTGAATTTGAATCGTTTCTATCTGTATGACCATGTATAATGACTCAGCATACCATCTCTTAATTGTTGTTTCAGATGGAACAATGTCTGAGTAACATTTATTAAGCTATTGCTTTGCTTGAACAGTACTTTTTCCTATCAGAAAACAATGCTTTATCAACACATGACATTCAGATTTCTCCATTGTTTTGAAAATTTACAACAGTAGCGTCACTTAAATAACTGTAATTTATAAGTTAATAATCCGATTGGGTTCAAATTTTGATAGATTCCATTTAACGGTTAGTACTTTATAAAACTTATAATCATTTTTTATTAGTGGTGCCATCTTTATGTCAGGCTCTAAACTTATTAAGCGATGTGTTAAGGTAACCTTTTCTTTACATGCGGTTATAGCAAAATCCGTTACTGCAGTTGAGTGGTTGAGTATAAATTCAACTTGATTCCCTTCATCATTTATATTCAGATTTCTGTTTGACATTTTTTTTTTTCATGCATGAAGAAATGGGTTAATTCAATTTTTAATTTTTACTTTTTTGTCTTTTTTAAAGTTATGGAATTAAAATAAGATTATGTTTAATATTGCATGTTTAGACATCCTGCTGTGTTTTTATTGATCTAAATTGAAATATCTCCATTCATTGTGTGTCAAGTCAGTGTAAGATCCGTGCGGCTTGTCGATCTTAAAAAATATCGATTTTGGAGTCATACCGTGCTTGGCTAATTGGTAGAAACCGAAGATGTCAACTAGCGTTCATTTCTGTCTGGTGGTGAAACACTAATTTGGGAGCTTTTGGAGAGTTACTCCCCTTAGTTTTACTCTGATTAAGAATAGTAGTACATGTCAGTATCATTCAAGGTTAGACAATTAGAACATATAAGGTCTAACTCTAATTCTAGGAGTTCCAAAATTCTTACTTGAACTCATAGAATTCCAAAATATCCAATTCTGACTGAATTTTAAAGTCTTCCAATATTTAAACTCTTTTGATTGTTTCGGTATTAAAAAATATGGTTCTGATTTCGACTTCTAGCAATCTTACGAATGCAACTTCGACTCTTTTTCCAACCACCAACACTGCAATCCTGGTACTATCTCTTGGTTAAATATTATCTATCCTGGCTATGACATGAAACTGAATCTATCATAGTCGTGAAGCTCCGATTTGTGAGCTTTCTGCAGTGAAGAGTTATCTCTCTGTTGCCAGACATAACTCATAACTCGGAATAGTAGTGACTGTCAGGTTCCCATTTCTGTGTTATATAAACTCTATCATTTACACATTATTTAATTTTACAAATATACATCTACAGAATAAACTAACCTACATAAAATGTTTGGTTCCGGCATAAAACAACTTGTATTTATTTATTTTTAATTATTTTTCAATTGCAACTAACTGTACCTATCCAGTGATTGCTGTTTTATTTATAAACATTTTATGTACATTCGTTCCTCAACATTAAGTCAAATGTTGTGGTTTATAACATTGTAAAAATGTACATATCATAGATTCAATTAATTGCTCTGTTAAAAACAGTGCATAAATTAAAATAATTCTCCAGGTCAATTATTGTGATAATAAATTAATTTTATGATTATTCATGTGTTTCCTTTCATTGCTTTCTTTTAATTTCATTCTATATGTGTTTTGTTTTTTCATGAAATATGTGACGATGTTAAAATTTATAACCCAGATCACATTTTAAAGTCTTATGCCATTTTTCACCAGTTTTGAGACTTAAACTCAGTTTTGAGAATTATTGTTTCATTGCAAGCCCTGGTATACATACAATCTGCTCAGCAACATAAGAAAAAATAAAATATATTATTGGTGGGTTAAACCTCTGTGTTTCCTTCTATTTTTTTTCTTTTCTTTTTTTACCGCATAGTTTAGTGTGATAATCATGGTTTAATAATCTAAGATAAGCACACCTTGGTTTACAAAAACTGTCTAAGTGATTCTGTCGGTATTACCCAGTAAGTTTGCCTAAGTGGTTGGCAATAAACTAACTCTTTCTCAGAGAGGAGGTAAAGCCTGGAAAGGTAGACCTCCTAGGGCTGAACAAAGCTATACCTAAAAACCGTTAAAATATCAAGACCAGACTTTTTTTGGGTCAATGTCAAATATCGTATAAGATGCAAGACTTCATTACCTATGGGCCAATTTATGAGTTTCTATCATTAACAAAACCGAACTTGAAACTAAAAGTGTGACTTTCAACTTTTTTTATTGACCTAGGTATTCCAAAATTAAATCAGTTCCAAGTTAAACCATGACCAATATTTTAACCCAGTTTAATGACAATTAGTCAAGCAATATGTGCTCTGGGATCTACATAAACAAACAAACTTGACTGAAAACCTAATCCACCTTTACAAAGGTAACAATATCAAATGAAAATTGGTCAGTCAAAAGTAAAGTTTGATTTGTCAACTTAAATGCTATTTGAGTCTAACTTTGAAAATCTGATAAGATAACTTTATATGTTAGAAGTGCCTTTTTTATTTCATGATTTTTTTCTACTCTTGAACTTTTTGCCTTTCTAAGTTTTAACCCAAAGCTGTTACCTTTGAGCTTTTCCTTTTTGAATAGACACATTTTCGTAGAGGTAGAACTATTTTGGGAGTTGGTGCATTTATCTATAATATTTTTTATTATTGATAAAATATCCTTCAGACTAAAAAAGAAAGTAAAAGAAATAAGTTTTAAAACAGAAAATTATAAAATGGCTTCAAGCCAAGAAATGTTGACCAAAATGTGCCAAAAAGAATCTTTGTTTATTTTTTTTTTCTAACTGTTTTTAAAAAAGTCTTCCAAGTTATTTTAACCAGACATTTTTGTTTCTCATGTGAATTTTTTATGCTTACCATGAGTATCAATTTGATTACAAATGGCAAATATTACATTAACATAAAAGGTAAAATCTAAATTCAGTTTTTTAGACTTTTTATATAAGACACAAGTGTACCCATGCTCTACAAAATGATGGCATTTTTTTTCCATTGCTTTTCAACTTATTGAAAAGTGTAAACAATTCACATCTAAGATAAATTCATTGCCACTTAATATTTATTCATTAAAAATATTCTAATGCATTTGGATATCCCAGGTGCTAGGAAGCATGGTAGATGAATGGAAAATACATGGTTCGATTGCGTAAGAAATTATGTAACTGTATTCAATCTAGCTGCTGGATGAGAATGGATTGCAGGTGCAAGACGTTTTCTGATGTTTTTCGACCCAGAGTCCAGGACACTTACAGCACCGTAGATGATGAAGATGAAGTATATACAAATTAATTCTTTAAACCTCTAAAATATTTTTTTTTGTCTACTTTAATTTTAAAAAAGTTTTTTAAATTATTTTTTTTTTATTTACAAAAACTTATATTTTCTGAACAGACTGGCATTTAAATGCCATGTTTCATCAGTATTTGCTATTTGTTTAAAATAAACAAATGTGGTCCAGTGAGTACAATTAGTATTTATTTAACATACAAAAAATATGTAAATAAATCCATTGTGATTACTATTAAATAATTTTTAAATGTTTACTAAGAAATGTCTTATGATCAGTTTTATGGTGCAAGGTGTCATAAAATGTTTTATGTAGAAAGATTGTTTAGTTTTCATTTATAAGTCGCATTTTGTAAATATGCTTCTTTGGGAGTTGGGGTAGGCATTAGTCCAGGGAGGCAATCAACTGTTTATTTAAAAAAATATATATTTTTTAATTTCAAAGATGTCTTTTTTTAATAAAATGAGTAATTGATAATTGCTGAAGATGAAAAATCTTTCTCTCTCTCATATTAGTGGCGTGGCAAGGCCACAGGGGAAACAACCAAGCAAAAAAGTCGCATTAAATTAAAATTCATCCCAAAGCAAGGGAAGACTCGATTCCAAATATTTCTCATCTCCCCTCTTTGGTTTTCATACATAAATTAAATTTCACAGTGTATAAGGATTATTTGATACTGGAGATATTCATAATCGTCCACATATTTGCAAAAGAGGGGAGATATAACATATGAGAAATATTTAGAATCAAGTCTATCCTTGCTGTTATTTCAGATCATTTGAAACTATAGCGGCAATTTTTAGTCTCCCCTTCATCAAGGCCAGAGATTTTGGGGAAATATATGTATAAATGACCTTGTCTGTCTGTATGAGGAATGATCTCTTATAATCCTGTCAATTTTTTGTCTACAGACTTGAAACTTATATAAGTGGATGTAGACCTGTGGGGCAAATGAGATTTGGTCTTTAGCCAGTAAAAATAACTGCTAAGGGGTCAAAATTGAGAAAAATTGGAGCTTGAATGCATAAATCAACTTAAAGTGGCCTTCTATGCATGCATAAATATATATTTTTAGGTTAAAAAACATTATTTCTTAACTTTTTATATGCATAATAGATGTAGCTCAGAGGGTAAAGAATAATGTTGGAGAGCTATATATTTTGGTTTCGATTCTAACTGATGACACTCAAGTCATATTTTTTTTTAACTTTTGAAATCATTACTATGTATTGAATACAATATAATTGACAGAGAATTAACTCTATAATAATAAGTACAAAATATATTTGAATTTATTTTCCGACTGGGCAATGCTGAGCGGCCTATTAGTAAATATATACATGTGACCTTATCTGTGTGTGTATGGAATGGTCTCTATCAAACTACTCAGTCAATTTTTAGTCTAAAGACTTGAAATTTGATATGTAGGGGGTTTGGAACTCTGGGTCAAAATTGAATAATTGGAATTTGGCAGGTATAAGTCGACTTAAAGTACTCCCCCATGCATGCATAACTATACATTAAAGTCTGTTGATTTTTAAAGTTTTGATATCCATCTGTCAACTCAAACGATAATGAAGTGCTAAATGTTTTGGTTTCGATTCTAGCTAATGGCACCCAAGTCATATTTGTTTTTTTAAACTTTTAAAACCACTACAATATAATAGGTACAATATAATAATCAATACGAAATCTGCATAAATTAAAATATCATATTAAACCATATTTTGTGACTGGGCAATGCTGGGTAACATACCAGTGTATAAAATATCAATCTCAAAAACATATATAGTAAATATAGTATGAACGCTCTCACTAATATAGTACATCAGTTATTTAGCAGATTTAAAAAATAAAGCTATTAAAGAAGGAACAAAATCTGCCTTTGTTTTCGTATGCGTTTAAGAATAATTTAATAATTCAAATTATCCTCAATATATACTCATATGTGCTTTGAATACATATATCTTTTGAAAACTGATCAGTACAAATTTTAAAATAAAATGAAATAACTAAGATGTTAATAATTGTTAGTATATATTTTGGTGATATTTTGAGATAAACCTCTTTATCAAGTAGAATTGATCATATAATATTTTTCTCTCTTCTTTTTTCTCTGTATCTGCTATTATTGGATATTCAGTATTGTAATGCAGCATCAATTCACATTTTTTTATTTTCAAATTTTTATCCATTGTTGAAATAAAACCTTGAAAAATGCAAAATAGTTCCGGCTAAGTTTAGAAATAATAAAATGTTATCTTTTGTTTTAAGCACAGAGTCAATAGTAGTAATACAAAAAAAAAAAAAAAAAAGCGGACAAAAATCGAATCAAGATAGCAGATTCGGTACACTGAAAGGGCTCAATATCCTTTCATATAGAGTTCTATAGTAATCGTATGGTTACGCATGAAGGAGCATTAATAAATCTTGATTGTGAATTATTGGGAATGTGCACCTAGAACCTTTATTATAAAACTCTGTGGACCGTCCAAGCGTCGTTGCTTGCTTACTTGAATCCTGTCTTCAATTCTCGGGTGATTCCATCTTTTAAAAAAAGGATGACAGGTGAATTATATATATATATATATATATATATATATATATATATATAAAATTACCCACTAACACGTTATTTGTCGTCTACAACTCATCAGAGTGGTTGAATCTAGTGAGATCGGATCCCAGAGTAATGAGCCTAAGCCCTTCACCGCTCATCCATCTCGCACGACTGTTTGGATATATCGCGATTTATTTAGATGTTGTTTGCTTTTGTTTTTCATAAATAATTGAATTCATTCAAAACATATCACAAAAACAAGACGAAACAACATCGAAGTAAATCGCTATATATTCAAACAGTCGTGTGAGATGGGTGAGCGGTGAAGGGGTTTAGGCTCATTACTGTGTGGTCCCGATTTCGAATCTTGCGAGATTCAGCCACTCTAATGAGTCATAGAGGACGATACAGTGGATAATTATATTTTAAAAATAATATATATACCGCTCCCGATGTGGGGGTAACAAATTGGTTAAAGGGAAAATTATTCCCAACTCGCATTTAGGTAAAAATGCACTTTCGTAAATAATTGAATTCATTCAAAACGTATCGCAAAAACAAAATGTTTTGGTTTCGATTCTAGCTGATGGCATCCAAGTCATATATATATATATATATATATATATATATATATATATATATATATATATATATATATATATATATATATATATATATATATATATATATACATATATATATATATATATACATATATATATATATATATACATATATATATATATATACATATATATATATATATATACATATATATATATATATATATATACATATATATATATATATACATATATATATATATATATATATATACATATATATATATATATATATATATATATATACATATATATATATATATATACATATATATACATATATATATATATATATATATATACATATATATACATATATATATATATATATATATATACATATATATATATATATATATATATATATACATATATATATATATATATATATATATATATATATACATATATATATATATATATATATATATACATATATATACATATATATATATATATATATACATATATACATATATATATATATATATATATATACATATATACATATATATATATATATATATATATATACATATATATACATATATATATATATATATATATACATATATACATATATATATATATATATATACATATATATATATATATATATATATACATATATACATATATATATATATATATATACATATATATACATATATATATATATATATATACATATATATATATATATATACATATATATACATATATATATATATATATATATATACATATATACATATATATATATATATATATATATACATATATATATATATATATATACATATATATATATATATACATATATATATATATACATATATATATATATACATATATATATATATACATATATATATATATACATATATATATATATATATATACATATATATATATATACATATATATATATATATATATATATACATATATATATATATATATATACATATATATATATATATATATATATATATAGTTTTGATCTCACTACTATATATTAAGTTTAATATAGTAATCAATAGAGAATTGTCTCTATAATAATAATAAATACATGATCTGCATGAGTTAAAATATCATATTTAAACGTATCTTATGACCAGGCAATGCCGGGCAACCTGCTTTCAAATATAAAGAATACCTTATTTTATCAGTACGAGCACTAGAAACTGATGTCTACTCCCCTATCTGTAATGCAGCTTGGAGACTACTTTTTGTGAAGAAACCAACTTGTTAACTCTTTAACAACCAAAAATCACTGAATTAACCAATTCTAATAATTATTTTTAGCATTTAGTCAATTAAGTTTATATTTTATAAGGAAAAAA
Organism: Euprymna scolopes; assembly: GCF_053919585.1. Classification (NCBI taxonomy): domain Eukaryota; kingdom Metazoa; phylum Mollusca; class Cephalopoda; order Sepiida; family Sepiolidae; genus Euprymna; species Euprymna scolopes. The sequence goes on from NC_136483.1 coordinate 116,275,767, forward strand.
TATTTTCAAAATTTAACATCATTAGAATTAATGGGCCCTATTCTAGTAAATTAAATATGATGTCATGCTATAATTGTTTTGTTAATGTTTTAAGCTTTATTCTTAAGAAAATCCAAATAGCTTTGTTGGTAAGATGTTAGGCTGAAGATCTCAAGGTTTCAGTTTCAATTAATAGCATCCACTTTATTTGTTGAGAATTTATTATCTACTATTAACAGTAGTTAAGATTGATCTGATATTTTTAAAAAGTTACAAATTCTGCAATGTATTCATTATGTGTAAAATAATTTCGACTGGAGGATGGGCAAAATTTCTATTTATATAAGATTAGGATTTTCAAAAAAATTATAAGTTTGAGAAGATCTCTATATTGACACAATAAGGTTTTTAAAATTATTTATAATACCAGTATTGTTAGCAACTCAAGTGATCGATATATAATTTTTCTGATAACATTTTAATTCAGGTGACAAAAAATAAAACTAAAGGGGCCTCCAAAGTGTTGCTGAAACCATCCATCCCCGAGTTAATAGTAACTTTGCTCCTTCTCTCTTTGGAAGTAAGTAATTCTGGCTCTAGGATATGTTCATATTGTGCTTGGGTCTCTTTTGAACCAAGTTACATCCATTGTTACTGTATGCAGCTGAGAGTTGACAATAACTATTCATGCACAGTCAAACACCTTTTGTGTCGTATTTGTAACATGGTATGCAGAACTGCTGGTCGCTTGATGCATCGTGGGAAAATCCATAAAATTCATCCGCCTCATCAAGCATGCAAATCTCTGTATATTTCATTTGCAACTTGTGCAGTCTTGTAAGAGTTTTATGTATTTAGAAGACAAATCCAAACACTCTATTAATTATTGATTGCTTTACTGTTAACATAATGAGGACACTCGTTAGGATGGCATTTTACCAGACTGAGCTTCAAAGTGTATGTGCACGTGATGGATATAATGAAAAATCAGTGAGTGTTTGAAGTGTTTCTGTCCGCTGAAGGATGACTGGTTGATTAAATAAGACAATTAAAAAAAAAAAAAATAAAAATGGCTCCAGTTTACAAACTATTAAAAAACATAATTTTAAAAGCAACTGAATTCTGGATGCACTGATAGAAAAATATGGAAACCATTTCTCTCTTAAACATCAAGCATGATTCTAATATCAAGTAACCAGTTTAACCAAGAGTTTGCAAATAATATTAAAACCAAAAGAAATTAGAAATCTAATTTTGCAAAAAATCCTATTTAAAATAATTTACTTTAATCAGAACGTGTCATATTTATATTATTATTATACTGCATCCTATAAATTTATGGGTATACTCGATTTTTATTTGTTTGCTTTATAACGTACAACGTGTCATGGCATGTCCTCATGAGCTGCTAATCAGGAATTATAACAAAGATTTTGAATGACTAACGTAATATTTCTATACCTGACATCATCAGCAGCTTTTGCCATTGGACAGACTAAGACAAAAGCAGTATATTTTCATCTTTGCAGTTTCATAATGTTTTATTGAAACACATTTATTTTGGACTAGCGAGGATACCCAGTGTTGCCCGGCTGTGGAGAGGTTTTATGTTAAAGGTATTGAGCAACGGAGGCCTAAAAAAAATTAGTAGCGAACGCAAAAAAAAAAAAATTAACCAACCCCCTAAAAGAAAAAAAAAATGAAAATAGCAGCGAGTGCCTGTGTGAGCGCAAAAAAAAAAAAATTTTTTAAATAGCCGCAGTAGCCAGGCTCGAACTTGTAATGATAAGAGGAAAAGAAAGTGAAAAAAAAAAGCAAACGGTTTAGTTGTCACGCACACCGTAACATATGAAGTCGCTGCCATTCAAAATAAGGTTAATCATTACAAGGCGTATGATAACTTTGCAAAAATGTCAATGACAAAATTGCTTGTAAAAAACGGCTCAGTTGACGGTGAAAGAATTAATGTTTTTGGCCAATTTTTGGATATTTGTCGTCCGAGAGACCAATCTTTCTAACAATACCAATTTTGTCAGTGTTAGTTGCGTCTGTCGAACGTTTTAGCGAGACATACATACACATGCACACGCACACACACTAACAGACAGGTGAAATTTATATTACAGATGTTGATAACATTATGATATATAAACATGAGGAATGCTATCCCATTTATGCATTTCACCGTCGGGACACTAAGTTTCTGGCCTGCTTAGAACTTATCCAGGACAGCAATGGGATCCTGAACATTGTGGCTGTTATCTTCATTTATGACCTCGTCATTTGATTTAGTTTCTCTGATAGAGGAATTATGTTGTTTGCGCCAGTGTGCTTCATGGATATGTAAAGCTTGTATTTTATACAATTTTCTGATGCAATCACACATTGCAGTTGGGCACATGTCCAAGTCGTTTTCATTTAAATCAATCTTGCGTCTTCCTCTTCACTGCAGTCACACAGAGGTGATGGACTTGAGTCAGCATCTGTTCTTTTGATATAATGCATTAATAACATATTATAAATACGTGTGGGTGTGTGTATACAAATTATTTATTTAAAATCTATATCTTACACATTTTAGAGACTAAAATGATTTCATTGCCGTGGATTAACTTTTTACCATTTAAACATCTTTAAGTTCCATTCGAATTATCAGCAGCTTATAAAATCGATACAAATCGAAAAATAGTTTTATATAAATAATTTGTATTTTAACTCTCACTTTTGCAAACAAGCATTTTGATTTTTTTCAGCAAGTCCAATGCCATATATATATATATATATATATATATATATATATATATATATATATATATATATATATATTAGTGTTAGGACGATTAATCAGGATTGGAATTGGGAATCAAAAAAAAAAAAATCAGAAATTTTGGAGGTATCGGAATCGGAAAAAATTGTGCCTATTTTCCAATGCTAATTCCTTTATCTTTTTTATTTATTTTGTTTAAAACAAAACCTTTCACTGCTGGTAGTAATAATAAAATGATCAATATTTATTAATTTTAAACTACCAGTAAAACTAAAATTTGCGTAACACATACACGTGTGTTTTTACGTTTGAGACAATATATGGACATTTAAGATGTGTTTTTATAGTAATCAGAAAAAATAACAACTTTATACTTAAATATTTAGAAATTTATAAAGAATCGGAATTGGGAATTTAGTAGAGAATCGGTAAAAATGTTGGAATCGTTCGAACGACATGTACAAGTAATATGTAGACCATTAGTTTTTTTTTCCTTTTTTTGGAAGGGAGGGTAGTGTGGTTTCATCGTTTCCCTAATCTGCTCACGTTGCAGGCTGTGTTGACTAGATTACATGTCCCATAATTCATATTGATAAGTTCAATAGTTTAGGAGTTTACTTCACACAAATATTATTGACACGAATGTATGCATGCATTGTTGCAGTTAAAATTTTATTACATCATATAACTAAAAACTTGATGCAGACAAATGCTTTCCTATTAAAATTTTTGTCTATATGGCTTATTTTAAAAGTTTAATTTTTTTTTTTTGGGGGGGGGGGGGCTTGGAGTCGCACATCCTAAATAGTAAAGTTTACAAAATGAATGTGCTCACGTTATACAGTGTTTTTTCGAATGTATATTCCATAATTCATAATGATTGATTAGAGTTAATTCTATTTGTAACACACACACACACACGCACACACACATATGCTTCCGTTGAGTCTCAAAAGACAAAGAACTCCCTTCTGTAAGGCCAGCTGTGCATGTAATTGCGCAATCCCCAACCACACGTCTTCTGAATCGGCACTGCTTGAGTCCAGTGGCAAGGAGAAGTCCAGGACGACGGGAAACAATGCCGATATAAGCGGAGAGCACATACAGCACCTGGAAGTCTCAAATGGTCACCCATCTGGTACTGGCCAGGCTCATCGTTGCTTAACTTGGGTGATCCAACAGAAATCGGTGTGACAAATGTGACTATGCCGTATATATATATATAAAGAACAACTAGTTAATAAAACATGTTAAAAACACTTTGAAAAAGAGTTAAAAACATATTTAATTTTAAAAAGGAAGCACAAAAATAAGTGGATAGTCCTTAATCCGTGGAGTTTCAAAGAAATACTTTCCTTCTCATCAGAGGGTAGGATTTAGCAAAATGCAGGATCGGATATATATATATATATATATATATATATATATATATATATATATATATATATATATATATATATATATATATATGTACGCACACAAATGTGTATATGGGAATATGTTTCTTAATTATATTTCACCTTTTATTTATAACAATCCTTTAATTTATGAAGCTTAATATAATTACAGAGCATATAATAAATAAATGACAAAGTCTATATTCCAAATTTTATGATGTTGACCATCTTACCATTTATTGTTTAAGTATGTTGACATGCACAATTCATTCTTGACAGCACCTGTTTCGTAGTGCAAAATCATTATTCAATTATTATATCAACCAATGAATTTATTTCTCCCTTAACTCATCAGAAGAAAAAGCACTTACCAATTTTAAAAGAAAATAAATGCATATGGGTATGATTACAAAATCCGAAAATTGGAAAAAAAGTTGCAATTAACTTTCTTTCCTTTTATTATGCCATGAAGATGGATTTTCTGGTTTTAATAATAGGTTTTAATATTTAATGTTAAAATGAGCACAAATTTAACCATCAATTTGACATAAAGCACTCATTTTAAGTTAACGGGTTATAAGTTTTACCTGTTTTCAATGGTCTAAAAGTTTAGTGTATATATATATATATCTTCTATAATATAAAGCTGAACGTCTGTGTATGTGTCTGGTCACGAATAGGCTCCTCTATGGTTGACTATTATAGAAAACTGATCACATATAATGATAGAAGATGTATCAAGACACAGGAATGGGTATGTTTGATCTGGCATAATGATGATTCATTAAAATTGTGGAATCTGAGTACGCGCCTGGTCCACAAAGTATGGAAATAAAAAATTAAAAAAAAACGTTTACAAGTGTTTTTTATATAGATCTACATAATACTTTGATAAGTATGTTTTAACTTAAATAGGGATGGTATAATAAATTTGTGGGGTCTGTGTTCGCGCCTGGCCTCCAAAGAATGGAAATAGGCACAAACTTTAATAAAGACTTTTCATATTTATCTGTGTAAGTATATTTTGATAATTATGTTTTAGTTTGAAGAAATATGGTATAATAAAATTATGGGGTGTTCGTTCGCGCCTGACCTCCATAGAATGGAAATGTCACAAAGTTTAACAAGGTTTTTTAATATAGATCCACAGAATATTGTGATAAGTGTTTCAGTGTGAACAGGTATGATATAATAAATTATGGGGCTTATCTATTTTATTTTTACTTTCATCATATTTTGCTTTGGTTTTGATAGCCCCAAATTCGAAGCTATCTCTTTACAACCCTTCCTTTTCATAACCTATCATACTTTCATAAATCAGAGTCCATTTTCTGTAGGCTGTTTTTGAACCCAGTCAACGACGGGTACTTTTGCTAGTATATATATATATAATGTTTAAAATTATATTTTGTTGCTTTGTACATTGACATAATTTCCTAGAAAGTATTTTATTTTTTGTTTATTTTTTGTTTTCCTACCTCTTTTTCGTTTAACAAAACCCCAAACAATGGACACGCTCCGAAAGTTGAAATACTGGTTAGGATTGAATAAATAGACAAAGCAACATGTCCGGCTTTGAATCGTGACTAAAAGAACTCAAGAGGGCAAACAGGTCTACATTTTATTCCATGCATGCGGAAACATGCACACTCACTGTTTTCCCTAATTTTTCTTTTCATGTAAAAACCTCTCAAAGATAGACAAATGCATTATATATATATTCAAATGAAAAAAAAAAAAACAGTTCATGCACATGCTCTCCCTCTCTCTCTCTCTCTCTCTCTCTCTCTCACGCGCACACACACACACACACACACACACACACACACACATAGATATGCATATATAGTGTAATAACCCTGTTTCAATATTAAAACTTTAAAAATCGAAAAAAAAAGAAAAAAAAGACATCTCACATCACGATTCGAACTTACAACCTTTAGATAATGACGCCACGCTCTTATCAACTGAGCTAAGAGGACGTTGACAAAATAAGGTCGTTTTTTTTAAATATTTAAACTAATTCAAGTTCCGACGTCATTTGCGCATGCGTAGAAGCCATCTTGTCATGAAGATACGATTTTTTTTTCCACCCCTCATGGTAAAAAAGGGACGGGTTATATTTTTTTGGGCGAAGGTTCGAGCTTGAAAATGATACCTATCTGGCGAAAATCCGTGGCCTGTAATGAAAGTTTTTGGCGGACATACAAACACATACACATACATATATATGCACACACACACACACACACACACATTTTCGCTTTTACATATATACATTTATCAATCAATTTATTGTTTTTTGGCATTTGATTATGTTTGGAGCCATAGACCTCGTTTTCAATATCGTTCTACAATTTTAAATCACTTTTTCAAACATGGCAATTTACAAAATTTTCAATTTTTATGCGAATAACAATTTTATAGCAATTCTATATTTTTTTTGCTGGCTATTTCCTCTGAAAAAAAAAATCCCAAGTATTTTAATGGAATGTGCACTGATAAACTTATTGCATTTTGCCGGGAGGCAAGTAAATACGGGCAACAATTTGATTTGATTTATTTGTATCTTTGCAGTTATTCACTGTTTCCATTTATTCTATCCATTCCGATGATGTATCTGAAATTTTAAAGTTTGTTTTAAATTCCTTGAACAAAAAAAATCATGTCTTTAAACAAGAGTTTCTTTTCTTAAATTTTCAGCTTGATAATGCTGATGAACAAGCAGCCCAAGTACGTCGAGAACTGGATGGTAGACTCAACCTGGTAGAACAAATGGCTAGGGTAAGTTAGGCTTTTCATATTTCCTCTAAAGAAAGAAGTCATGTAATATTTGCACTGAAGAGTGTTCAGAACCAGCCACTTTTTGGCAGACTAGTGCAGATGAAACAGGAAATAAAACATGAACATAAAACTGGAGACTGTCACTTATTACTAGGGCTATGACAACAGCACATTCTTTTCATTGTTTGGGCTCTCCAGTATATATCTGACACAGACACAGTTAATCAACTGAGAACCACGTCACTCTATATAAAAGCATATAAGATATCAATGGATACACATTCGAGAGTCAAAACAATGATGTTGTCCTAGCCCTAGTGATTATGCAAGAATATACATGGACGTTACTAAAAGGCATGATATACATTAAAATGTTGTCTTTAATATAATGAGACATATAAAATAAAAGCAATATTATCCAATGACAAATATCCATATCTGCCTGTGATTATTAGGGCTATGACAAGAGAATATTCTTTTCATTGTTTTGACTCTCGGGTATATATCCGACACAGACACAATTAATCAACCAAGAACCACATCACTCTATATAATAACATATAAGATATCAACGGATACACACTCGAGAGTCAAAACAATGAAAAGAATATGCTGTTGTCCTAGCCCTACTTATAACTTATATTCATTGCATCACAGGTCTTGCAGACAAGCCATACCTTAAGAAGTTTACATCGGCAAAAGATAAATTCCTAAAATATGAAAATTTAGAGTTCCAAGAACCTTTTGATGAAACAAAACGTATGTAAGGAGAAATTTAATACAAACGTACATTTTGGTTGGTGCTGTGCAGGTTTGCATGTGTGTTAATAGAAAGATGATGAGTGGGGAGTCATATCCAGCTTCCTCAAAATTGCACTCTGGAGTGAGACAAATACAAAAATTGTATCCAACTAGAAGAGTCCTCTTTCACTGACCATGGACAAAACAGATGCTACACTTATTTATTTGCAAAAATATGCTATACATTTTAACAAATTAGTCACAGAGACATCAAAAATGTGTAGAGTAAGAGTACGTTGGTAGTCATCCACTATCTATTTGTAACTAAACTCATTAGCAGAGGCCACGCTACTTAAAATATTTCCAATTATTTGAATTTTAATATATATATATATTGTATTTTGTGTACAGAAAGTTGTTAGATAAGACAAGTCATTGGTACCGTCGGTTTCAAGCCTGATAATTAGGACCATTTAAGATATCAAGCTGTCTTTAGCCAATACTCATCTATATATAGAAAACCGGCTTGAAACCGACGGTACCAATGACTTGTGTCATCTAACATCTTTCTGTACACAAAATACAAAATATAAATATACTCTTATTTTCGGATTTTCCTTTTAATTGAGCACTCTGCTGGATTTCTTTTTCAAAAAAAACCTAATCATATATATATATATATATATATATATATATATATATATATATATATATATAGTTTGTTTATTATACAAACATTATTGGTTACATATATGCATACATGTTTCAGTAGAATCCCAACTCAAGGATAACACTTCATCAGTATCGATTCTTTTTTGGTCTGATGAAGTGTTATCCTTGAATTTGGATTCCACTGAAACGTGTATGCACATATGTAACCAATAAATTTTATATAATAAACAAGCTATATACCAGTTCTCTCCTGCATTGAACACTCTTTAATAATCATGTGAGTTTCATTGAATTTATATCTAGGAAACCAATCAATGCAACTAATATATATATATATATATATATATATATATATATATATATATATATATATATATATATATATTATAAGGTAAAATTAAAAGCCAAGAACAATGCGAGATTTTTTTTTTTATATAGAGTAAAATTAAATGCAAACAAAAGAAATAAAGTTCTTTTTTTTGTTGTTTGTTTTTTCTTTTTCACACAAATTTTAACTCTAAACAACAGTAATTTTTTTTTTCTGTTGTATTCAATGGTGATATAAATCTCAATATATTTCAGACTTATTAGTCCATTTTCAAGAGAAGACAGCGGAAGAGTGTTCAAAATTGGAAAAGTAGCCGCCGAGTTTGCCACGTGATACCGCGAAATATAGAACAAAAAATGACGTTAGGAGAACGTTAAAATAAATCAGTTGATGTTTGAAATACTTGTTGCGTTTGTGAATCAAGGGAGATGACTATTCAAGCAAGGTTTTTTTTTTTTTTTTTTTTTTTTTTTAATTATTGTTTTTCTTATGTTTTAAACTTATATTATAAAAGCGGAGCTCAATTCCAGTCTATTGTTTAGTGTGGGAGTATTTTTTGAAATAATTAAAGATTCGAGGATACGAAGTTGACCTACGTTTCTTGAAGAAGCAAGAATGTTGACAACAGCTCAACCGAAAACATCCATCGCATACACCTTCCCCTTGTTCACTCTCTAATTGCCCAATATCACACACAGGTTTATGCTTTAAGAACCACGTTGTTTACGACCTACAATGCGCTAAATGCAGTGCATCTTACATCGGAAGCACTACCAGATTGCTTCATCACCGCATTAAAGAGCACTTAAACACTACTGCTTCGTCGTTCTATAAACATATTCGCACTTGCATTAATTCAGAACCAGATTTTCACATCAACATTCTTGCTTCTTCAAGAAACGTAGGTCAACTTCGTATCCTCGAATCTTTAATTATTTCAAAAAATACTCCCACACTAAACAATAGACTGGAATTGAGCTCCGCTTTTATAATATAAGTTTAAAACATAAGAAAAACAATAATTAAAAAAAAAAAAACAAAAAAAAAAAACCTTGCTTGAATAGTCATCTCCCTTGATTCACAAACGCAACAAGTATTTCAAACATCAACTGATTTATTTTAACGTTCTCCTAACGTCATTTTTTGTTCTATATTTCGCGGTATCACGTGGCAAACTCGGCGGCTACTTTTCCAATTTTGAACACTCTTCCGCTGTCTTCTCTTGAAAATGGACTAATAAGTCTGAAATATATTGAGATTTATATCACCATTGAATACAACAGAAAAAAAAAATTACTGTTGTTTAGAGTTAAAATTTGTGTGAAAAAGAAAAAACAAACAACAAAAAAAAGAACTTTATTTCTTTTGTTTGCATTTAATTTTACTCTATATAAAAAAAAAAATCTCGCATTGTTCTTGGCTTTTAATTTTACCTTATAATTTTCTTCAACAATGCTTCAAGCAAACTACAACCTACTTATATATATATATATATATATATATATATATATATATATATATATATATATATATATATATATATATATATAAATTTATCGGAATAAAACAGAGTGGCACAGTAAAAAAAGAATAGATTTCCCATATTTTTCTAATGAAACTGTTTCACTCCTAGCTGGAGAGAAAGAGAGATACATTCATACCATTCTCCAGGGTATTACTAAAACTTAAACAATAATCCTGACAGAATTTGAACATGGTATGCCATGGTCTGCATTGCTAACTACTGCCACACTTAGTCCATATTCGTATCATACCACTACAATGGATCCTATGTTATTTAATATTTCGCATGTTTTTTTTTTTTAACTTTATCATATATATCAATATCTTGATAATGTCAAGAGGAAATATGATATATTGGTATTTTTTTATTCAAATATGAACTTACGCTCATAAATAAATTGTAATTACCTTTTTTTCTTCTTTTTTTTATGTGAGCTTAAATGTCATGTCAACATTTCACGAAAACAATTCAAGCTGATGATGAAAGAGTAAATATAAAATTACTAATATATACTTAAAAAAACGTAAAACATGAGTTGTGTTTCCTTGTGATGTCTATTACTTGAATAATTTAAGCAACTATGAATCACCAGTTTTATTGATTTCTGGTAAAAAAAAAGGAAAAAGTGAGTGTATTTTTAACAATTTATGATGAGGTGGAGTAATTTTTCTATCCCTCTGGAAGGATGGGGTGGGGTGCAAACTAGAGTTTTCACAAGTACTTGTTTCATATAAATTAACGTTAATCTGAATTTTGGTTGATTTTGAGTAAAATACACAAACTTTTCTTAATCATAAACTTTCTTAATACATAAACTTTTCTTAATCATTAAGAAAAGTTTATGTATTTGCAATGAATTTCCATCTTGGAGCATTTTAGCCCCTCTTAAGGACAAGCTAAGTTTTTTCCTGAAAAAATCTGGTTCAGTTGTCTATATTTATGGACTTACAGTTTTATGAAAAAAATTTGTGAAAATTTAATCAACCAATTTTGAGAAAATCAAAAGGTTAATGAAATAATGACAAATGAAAGAACACAATAGCGGAATAATGGACAATGACAAAAATATAAGGCCTGATTAACATTGCAATGAATAATTGTGGTTAAAAAACATTTTGATCAAATTAAAAAAAAAAAAAACACAATCTGAGGAAACATCAATAATATTGAAACAATTGCAAATATTGTCTCACTCTCTCATCTATATATATATATATATATATATATATATATATATATATATATATATATATATATCAATGAAACAGCTGTAATGGAAAAAAATCCAGGAAATAAACGAAGGTTATAAAAAAGAAAATGTGAGTCTTTGAATTTTTAACAAAATTTTACACTATATATGCTCTGCACCTATTAAATAGATACATTGAGCTTAACTCAAAATTAACGGAGACTGGTTTTAAAATAACACTCTAGACCCGTTAAACGGAAACTGTATACATTGAAAGTAATGATATTTCAAAAACAATATATATATATATATATATATATATATATATATATATATATATATATATATATATATATATATATATATATACTAGCAGGCTCCATCCGCTATTTAGTATTGCCTGGGGGAATTGAAAAACAATGCTAACTAAGAAATATTAAGTTTTTTTTGTTTTTTTAATGAATTTTTTTTGTGTTTCCATGTACATGTAAATATCCTAAAATATAATTTATAATCCTTACTTCCATGCTAATTCTTATTTGAGTCTCGTAAATGAATGAAATTGTATTCTTTTGTATTAAGTGATCAATAGATTTCCAATGGTTGCCATAGAACTGGTGAAGTCATCATTTTGTGTGTATTTTATGGAGCTGTTTATAAGCATTGTTTATTCACGGATAAAATAAGTATTACTTCAGCATAGATAACGCTAAAATTTCAAGGGAATGTATTTTGTTTGTATTTCATTAAATGAAATACAAGTGGAAATGGTGGTCATCATGTACAAAAGGGATTTTCCGAATCCTTTGACCCACACACACAAACAGAAATATGAAATGTTAACAAAGCAGTATTGGAACATGCTAAAACTAATGTATTTTTGTTTTCCATGGAGGAGATTATACCCATAAAAATTTGATATTCATCAGAAACATTCTTTTTTCTAGGAACAAACAGTAGTATCTGTTCTGATGTTACTCTTAGTCTAGTGTGTCCTAGGTCAATGGTGCAAAAATCATTCTATACTAAATCACCAGAGTCAGCATAGAGTTCTTCTATTTTGGGTCAGCTGGATGTTTCCCATATTAAGAACCGATCGTGTATCAAAATTTGGTCTTGTGGGGAGACAAGTATCATGCTAAAATAAAAACGTTATTATTATTAAAAAAAAACTCATAAATAGCTATTCTGGAGTTTCATCCAACAATTTATCCCCCCCCCCTCAAAAAAGGTAAGCCCCCCCACCACCACCACCACCAAAACAAACAAAAAAACAAATATCATCAAAGGCAAAACAAGTTACTCTTCTACCTGTATATTCTGTACTTTCTTATAACAATTTACTGAACACAGACAGGTTAAAAATTAATTGAACTTGAAAATCCTAATGAAAGTGTAAATTTTGACTATCTTATGTTTATGTCCTTCCACCCTCCAAAAAAGATCAAAAACTACTTCTTGTTAGCTAGTACAGTTTAACATATTTAAAAAGATGTTCAAAGAAGGAAGTATAAAGAAAAAAACATGCAATAGGAGCACCGACAACATGGTCAGTAAGTGGTCAAGAGAAAAAAATTCTTTTTGTTCTGTTTCAAATTCAAAAAATCCTTACTGTGCATAAAAAATAACGCTATGATTTTGAAAGTTATTATAAAAATGGGAGGGGTGTCTTAGCCAAACAATTTGTACTCTCACCTAACAATTAACAAAACAAAATGAGCCAAACAAAGAAGTTAAAAAAAAAAAACACAACTATATAACAAATAAATATTACTGAAGGCAAGATTAATTACTGTTCTACCTACATGGATAAGTGTTTTTAGTTGAGATATTTGTAGCATTTTTTTTTCAGTTTTTATATTTCTAAAACGGTAATAAAAACAATAATCATTAAAAAAAATAATTCAATTTGAATATTCTATAAAGCAAAAAAGCAACACGTTTCATTATCTGTGTAAACATAGTTTGTACGTTAATCTAAGAACATAATAAACAGAAATACAGTGAAAAAGTAATGTGTAATAACTAGGGCGAGGACAACATCATATTCTTATAATTGTTTTAACTCTCGAGTGTGTATCCGTTGATATCTTATATGCTTTTTTATAGAGTGATGTGGTTCTTGTTTGATTAACTGTGTCAGATATATACTCGAGAGTCAAAGCAATGAAAAGAATATGCTATTGTCATAGCCCTAGTAATAACTAGCAAATCCTATGTTGAAACATGTCGCATGCTTCTGGTTTTGTACATTATTGGTGAATTTGTAAGGTTGTCTGTAGGCACCTAAATTCATTGTATAGTCTCATGGAAGGGAAAAGATCTGCTAGATAGTATTTAGAGACTTTTGGGCTACCATACGGATCACTGTGTAGTAGGTTTGTTAGTGTTTAGAAGCATACGAATGAAACCTTGGCGTATAGTGCATGCTTATGGGCAAGGATGATTTTGCAAACTTTTCTAAAAGTCATGTAAATCAAATTCGATGAAGCCAATTTAATAGGAAGATATGACAAAACAGTTTGTGTTCATGCTATTTGTATGCGAAGTTAGTTTCTTCTTTTTGAATAACATATTTAGGAAAACCTGTTCTACTGTGGATTAACAGTCATCTCTGCTCTCAATATGCTAGACAAGATTGGTGATGCTATAATAGTAGAGCTTGATATGACTGAAGGTGTTATCAAGGTTTGGTAGGAAGGTCTTCCCAGAAAAATTACTTTGTACAGTATTACTGGACGAATAGATTTAATATAATCGAATCCTTTTTAGCCAAAAGAAATATCTAGATTGTCATCAATGGGTATGCATGTAAACATGATATTAATCAGGTTTGCCCAGAGTTTTATTTTTGGACCGGATTATTCCTCATTTTCATAAACGACTTACCTGATGCAATTGTCTTTGAGATGGGTATGTTTGCTTGCTTTATTCTTGACATGTGGGCAAAACGAACACGCACATATCGCTGGCAATGACTGAATTGTTAGAAAATGACCCCCAATCTATAGTGGGATATATATATATATATATATATATATATTGTTTTAACAAAATCAAGACATCAAGGAATAGATTGATAGCAACAAATAGTATATTTCATCGTTAGTTACAATTGTTTCAAGACTATTTGGACAAATTCGAACCTTATATATATATATATATATATATATATATATATATATATATATATATATATATATATATATATATATATATATGGTGTTAACATAGTGGAATGGGGATATATATGGATGTTAAAACTTAATGCTACTGAGATAAAGTTCCTTTTCTTTAATTATTATAAAAAAACTTTTCAACTGCTGATTGACATGGCTAATAGCATCCTGCCTGAGAATCCATCAGTCAAACTTCTCAACTTAATATTTACAGGTAACATTAATTGAAGTAAATACATTGAATACATTATCAAGGCTGGTACAAAAAATGTGGGTTCCATCTATCAGGCTAGAAAATTTCTTACCCTTGGCAGTATCCTATATCCCTACAAAGCCATCATTCACACATGCATAAAGTATTGTTGTTACATCTGGGCTGGTGCATCAACCACTAATCTCTCCCTCTTTAACAGGGTCCATTTGAGTTTTTTCATGTTTGAACCTTTGTATTAAACTAAATAGCAGCTATGTTCAAAAATTGATAATGATCTGTTAATTAGTTTAGCAATCAATCCTAGACATACAAATACATAACCATATACAAATGCATAACGTAATATAAAGATATAAGATGATTGAAAAGTTACGTAAATATCTCTTTACAAACATCTCTTTAAAAGGCTCTCTCTGTTGATCTGTCAGGCTTAACTTTGAAATAGCATTTTCATTGCTAAAAATATATTTCATTGAATGGAAAGCATCTTTAAAATGGATCCATTCTTGTTCTGTCTCTCATTCTGTTGCAAAAAGTGGGACTTTCTTCCTTTAGGAATATTTTCTACATTTATAGATTTTAATTTTAGAAGACTCTAAAAATAATATGTATGCAAAATCAATAATCCAGAAGCCTTCTTTAATCAGGTCAGATATAACAGGAACCACAATAGGAGAAAAAAAAAATTAAATCCAGTTTTGCACAATTCTGATCTACTTGATGCAGTTTTAGCTCCTTGAAACATTTATCCAGTTTTAAAGAAGTTTTATCTTAATCGAGATGATATCTTATCGTCATAATGATGACAATGATTCTGAATTTTTAATTGTAAAATATCATTTTTTAATGCATTGGAAATCAATAAGTCAATATTTTGTGATAAAATGGAGTTTATAGTTTAATTTGATCCTCTTTCACCTTATTTAAAAAGAAAAACGTTTTTCTTTTTCTTCTTTTTCTTTAACAAATTACTTGTTCGGCTTGCTTATTTATCTTATTTATCTAAATGACTAAAGCAGAAATTAATAGGAAGATCATATGTTTTATTTTTTTATTTTGTGGAAATCATTTATGAAGATTTAGACACCTCTAACTTTTGTTAAATTGTAACAGTAGGTATTAGACATATGTGGAACCAACTATTTAGGATGACAGAGTTGTTCAAGATCCTGTACATACATTTCTTTTAATTTTAATTTCTATGCAGTCATGTACATTTATTAGTCATCTTCCCCCTTCGCTCCTTTTTACATTAAAAAATTTAGACATATCAGATTTGCATTGAATTTGATCCAAAACATGTTTCCTTCAATTTTAATTTCTTCTGAAGACTCCTTAAATTTTATATATTGTGTAAAATCAAAATTGTGTAATAGATTTGGATCCAAATTACAATAAGGATTCTAAGCATAATGTTTAGTATTGCTATATGTAGATTTTAATCTTCATAATGGGGCATAAAGTGCTGCTCATCTTTTCTGTTTGCGAAAGTAAATTTACTCATCCTGGGACTGGTATTCTACTAGTGAGTTATAAATAGGCAAGGTATAACCATAGATCTGGATTCACGCATTTTGAATGTGATAATACCAAAATGTAAACTGGGCAGTATCCAGTCTCGCAAATAGCTACAAAGGTTATAACTCTTGTTCAGCAATGGACTGAGCTGCTTATAATAACTTGTGACAGACATGACTAGTTTAATTTGAAAAAAGATTAGCCACAAGTCAATGCCCACAAGGACATAAACAAACAATTGAAGTTGTGAGAATACTATTTCCAGAGGAGGGCTTAAATAAGGATGAAGAACAGAGCATGTCTCATCTTTCTTGAATACCCTAGAGAGAAACAGGTAATACAAAGGGCCTAAACATGTTAACTGGAGGTTAGGTTATCTTGTGATGAGAATATGTCACAACACCTTTTCTAACCGTCATGAAAGAATGATCAATCTATGAAAGAACGCATCTAGAACTCTAATCTTTCTGAATGTGTTTGCATGACTATTTCAAAAACAATGTTATAACACATTACATGTCTCTTTGATCTCTACCCTGTCGTCTGCTGGAACACCAAGTCTACAATTTGGCATATGCAAATTACAATAAGGATTTCTTCATGTTAATTATTATGACTTCCGGTCTTCTAGCTTCGATGTGTTTATCTTTTTGTACCTCCATGTCCCAAAGGATTCTGTGGTTTTTGTTTGCCAGTACAGTTTCCGGTTTGTGTTGGAACCATTTATCTGTATGTTCGAAGTGCAGTCGTCTGCAGAGCTCCTAGTTCACTGCCTTTATATTCCTTTTGAACTACTTTGCTGCATTCACTTTATATGAGACTTTTTGTTTTTTGCAAACAGCTTCATCATCATCATCATCTTCATCATCATCATCATACCTACTCTTTGTGTTAGCCAGACTGGTTTACCTCTGCTTCTGGAGTACAATACTTCATTGGTGCAGTACTTAGATATGAAGATTGCTATTAATTTATTTATTTATTGCAGACTATTATCCTCATCTTTCTTAGATGTCGTTTCGCAACGTTTTGGCCAACTATTCCTCTGGCCTGAAAATAACATGTAAGAAAGATGAGGATAATAGTCCACAATAAATAAATAAATTAATAAATAATACTCATCTCGATAATGAATTCCAATTAAAAAAATATATATATATAGACGATTGCCATGCTTACTTAACTCCTACTGCTTTTATAGACAAAGAAAAATATTTGTGAAATTTAATGGAAAAAAGTATGCTACTTGATATTTGCATACAAGAGTGAATAACTATCATGAATATTTTTACGTATTGTTTGTAATGGCAAAATAAATTTCAAATTATGTTTTTAAGTAAAAATGATTTGCTAAATACTTTTATACTTACCTTTTTGGTGGATTATTAAAAGCAGGTCACTCAATTTTAAAAAGGTACATATGCACTATTTTTATGTAAATTTTTTTATAAAACGTGTATTCAATGAAAACAAATCCTTTAAACTTGCTTATGGACATCGTTAGTCTACTGCCTTACTAATATGCACTCGGCTTTTTTTCTGCAGACAAAAATACCAAAACTCTTTCACTTTTCATCTTCGTGTATCGTTTTGAGGTTAGATGCTTTGTAAATGTCTTCCAACTTCTGTCTATTGCCATTTCACTTGTACCATTCACTAACATAAAGTTGTCATCAACTAATTCCTCTCCATGTCTTGACCAACCTACTGCCTAACTTTGAGTCATTGACATCGATGTGGGACACATTTTGGGGTGTTTTTGATGACCGGTGGCAGTAGGTGACATATTTGAACCAGTTGATACGTTGTGTGATGGAATTTCTTTACAATGAGTGGTTTTCTCCATCTGATGTGTTGGGGCCAGGATCATGTCGATTTCTATTTTATCATCGATCACGTGTTGCAGCCAGACAAGACTATTATATAATTGGAAAACCATGTTCAATTATGCAGTAAAACTGTTATGGAAAGATAAGAACTGCCCAAATTCCCTATTTGTATCTATTTTCATACATGGTTTAATTTCCAGATTTATGTATCTGCTGTAACATTCTTGCATGAACCTTTACTGGAGTAGATGTTATAGATGTTGCTTGTTTTCCTAGGAGAGCAAGGTTAATAATTTTTTAACGGTGGCTGCAATATATTCATACATAAGAAAGTGTGAGACAAATGTAAAATGACTTGCATGTCATGGGTTACTGGTGATCGGAGACGGGCCAGGTGCCTTTTGATGTGCATATATGTCGATTACTGATTATTTAATATTTTTCTTGGATTTATTTTATGCTTCCTACTAGAAGGGAGTGATTTGCATATGTGTCGATTACTTGTTATTTAAAAGGAATTTTTTTCGTTTCTGGTTGGAGTTAGAAAGTTCTGGAAAAATGTAACATTTTGTGAGAACTCTACTGATTGTTATGTCTTATTCTTGCAAACAAGTTCATAATCTTTTGGTACTTGAGTTTGGGGATGCAATTTACCAATATTTTGCACCTTTTGACATCCGACCTACTCTGACATGCTAACTATCCGTTGGCGTTGATGAAAATTTTCATAACGGAGATGATAATTTTAACTTCAAATATATTTTTTTAATAGCGGCGGGGGGGGGGGGGCTTGCCCAGTCATAAAATACACTTAAATATATTTAAATTTATGCAAATTTCATATTTCTCATTACAGAGCAGTTCTCTATTGAATATATATATATATACATATATATATATAGTCATTCACATTCAGTATTGTTTCTCTGTATCACAGCTCATCAGTGTGGCTAGACAGGCAACTACCTCAAGCCATGATATATATATATATTTCAAAATAGCCATGATATATATATATATATATATATATATATATATATATATATATATATATATATATATATATATCAAAAGTTTGAAAAATAAATGATTGGGTGCTATCAGCTAGAATCAAAACCAAACCATTTAGTACTCCAGTCATGTTCCCTACTGTTTGAGCTATCAACAGATAGATTTAAAATTAAACCACTTCAAACTATGAACGAATTTGCGTATGTGCAAAAGTAATAGAAATATGTTGGCAAGTTGAAATAAACATTTTTCATTTCAACTTGCCAACATATTTCTGCATGTGTTATTCATCCATCCAAACAAAGATTTTACTTGTTCTAAACCATCCTTGGTGTACGATTACTGTTTCCTGTTAATTTCAGTGTGATGTGATCATTAGTTTAAGAGTTTATCGGTTCAAAATTTTCAGAATGCCCTCTTCAAAGTCTATATAATTTTCCCATCAGGCCCCCAGAGCACTGCTGAAACTGTCCTATTTCTAGTGGAGAAGGTAGTGTTCTTCCTAACTGATTCTATATAATCTGTTTCCAGCATATTAAGTAAGGGGCCATAAAATAGAGGAGATCGTTCAGAATGCTACTAAAACATCACTTCCCTCTCCCCTTAACCCATCCGAGCAGATTTACCGATTCTTCCTCAGATAAAACCAGTTCTATTCTTTACACCCAGCATCTGCCATTCTTTATACGTTCCGGAAGAGGTGGTCTGGTCTTGCTAATGTACTTGGGTTTTATTGGACTATTTTTGAATAACATTCGTATGTTGTATCAACATCAGAATTGCTTAATCTTTTCTGACATGTCTTTGATGCAAAGAAGGATTACTATAGCTGCCGATATTACGATTTGCCTTTTATTTTTATCTTTGTCGTTGCTGCTGTGATTAAGCAAGAGAGTATTTATTCGTTTACTTTTTTTAGAATAGTTTCATATTATTAACCATGTGCTGCCTGCATATATCTATATAATAAAGTAATGTATGGAATATACCAAATAATAAAACAATAGTATTAAAGAAATAGAATATAAATCTATATTCTTTAAATATATATTAACATTTTATATTATTTATAATACTATATTTGTCTTATTTTATTATTGTTCTAATTATGACTAATATTATTATTTTAATTATCATTATAATACTCATCGATTATTACTACTATTCTTACTTCCTTAATTCAGTTGTTATGAGACTATAATCGATTATATATTTTTACTATTATTGATTTTCTTTATCTTCACCTCAAATTATTTTATTATTTCATTATTTGAACCTGTACTTTATTTTATTTATTTCTGTATTTAAAATACTAATATATATATATATATATATATATATATATATATATATATATATATATATATATATATATATAATTTTGTGTACAGAAAGTTATTAGTTGAGACAGATCATTGGTACCGTCGGTTTCAAGCTCAATAATAAGGAGCGTTTAAGGTATCCTTATCAAGCTCTCTTCAGCCAATATTCGTCTATTGGCTGAAGAGAGCTTGATAAGGATACCTTAAACGGGCCTTATTATCGGGCTTGAAACCGACGGTACCAATGATCTGTCTCAACTAATAACTTTCTGTACACAAAATATAAATATGCTCTTACAATTTGGATTTTCCTTTTAATTGAGCACTCTGCTGGAATTCTTTTTCCAAAAAAAACTAATCATATATATATATATATATATATATATCTGTAGAAATATATTTTCTTATAATATATACCAATCCTTATTTAAGAAGCTCAAGGTAATATCAGAGCAATATAGTGAATAAATGACAAAAAACTATATTCCAAAATTCATGATATTGACCATCTTACAGTTTATTCCTTTCAGTTGAAATTTACATTTCTTGACAGTATGTTTCGTAGCAAAAAATCAATCAATTATTATATCAATCTATTATGCCTTTAACTCAGAAAAAATAGCAAAAATCAATCCGTCAAAAGGAAATAAAGTGTGATTTAACATGATTAAAATCCGAAAATTGGAAGAGAAGCTGCTAATACCTTTAATATGTTTCCATTACGCCATTTTGAATTTCCATTGTTATATATATATATATATATATATATATATATATATATATATATATATATATATATATATATATATATCAGATTAAAGGTATTTAAGAGTGATAACTAATGAATTTAACAAGGTTATTAAAAGTGCTCAATAAAAGAAGAGCAAGATATATTTTTATTAACATAAACAAATTTATATGATCATGACACTAGACATGCTACTGTTTCGGACAAATGGTGGGCTAAAACCAGAAGTCCTCATTAGGCGACTTAATAAATGGTTGCTTTCCACAGAAGCCAGTTTTTAAAACCTTTGAAAACATGACCCTGTCATCTGTCTAGTTTTGAAAACATGACTCAGTTATGAGAAAATGATTCTATAACTGTCTGGTAGTTTATAAATTAACCCAGTCATGAGTTTGTAGTAAGAAATTAACCTGGTCATATATCTGATTGTCAGAACATGACCTTTCACTAGTCTATTAATCAGAACATGATTCTGTTACAAGTCTGTTAGACAGAAGATGATTCTGTCTTGCAGTTCTAGTGTTTTCGCTTCCTCCTTCATTGTTTGTTTGTTAAAAAGATCGACACACAAGGAAAAAGTATTTTTTACATCATATAGTCACCATTCATCAAGGTCCACAGGCCACTCAATGATAAGGATCAATAGGTACCTTAATGGAAATTTGATAATTTATTTTAAAGGACGGCTCTTTAAGAACCTGTTCATGTTGGACTTGAATACGAGCATGTCTTAATTAGCCAGGAAACAGCTCTGTGGTATTGTGTTCCACAGACAAGCAGCTTTATGAAAAAACTCTGCTCATGGAATTTTCACTTAGATTTCGGCACAGATAGAAATTAATGAAATTGTTGATAGTTGTCATAGATAATTGGGTGTTTGCCATGAAGGACCATGGAAACCATAGTATGAAGCTCAGTCAAGAACCTGCTCTGAAAATAATGATAAAGCAGAGAGAAGCTCTCAATGTCTTTTTATGAGACAAAGGCTGCAGAGAGGAGAAAAATACATCACCAATCAGATTTCAAAGTCGGTTTTCTATCCTGTCGAAGCAGGAAAGAATGCTTGTAGCAGTCCCCCTCCCCGATATGACAACAGTACTCCATCATAGGACATATTTGGCTCTTATACAGGTAGGCATTGGCAGTGAGATATCTACTGGAGCGATAGAATGATCCAACCATTTTCCCGGTGATGCATTAAAATTAACCAGCCACCTTTTTTCCCGTTGTACCATGTGCTCAAGGTCGGAAGAGAGAGAATCAGAAAGATTTTGGTCATTGCCGACCTTTGAAGTGTTGCCATAGATGGTAGTGTCATATGCATAAATATCTATGATTGATCTAAGAATCTGATTTAAGAGATCATTGAAGATCAGGAAGAGAGTTTAGCCCAGGATGGAACCCTGATGGAGACCAGTGTTGATATTATGAGCTTCTGATTTTTGCTGAATCACTACTACTTTGATAAACCTATCAGAGAGAAAGGATTTAATAATTGAGAGGACACAGTTTGTAGAACTATAAGAAAATGCTGTTTTATATTGAATTAAAATCTAATAAATTTCGCACTTTCTGTATGATTTTTTTACATGAATTACTATTTTTCTGAATTCATTTATTTTATTCTTAAATATGTTTCTTTTTATTCATTTGTAGAAAGAATTAATTTTTTTTTTTTTTTTCATCAAGTTTAGACTTTGTGGGATGACGTCATAATGAATATCATGTTGCCTTGGATGAATTGTATTATAAAAAAAAGGGATGGGAAAGTAGGAATGTTGTTAAAGATAAAAATAGAACCTTTAATAGAATCTTGTAAAGTTCGAACAGATTAAAGATTCACTGACACTCTTGCTTCATCAAACAAACTTGTTTCAAATCTCAAGTCAAAAGAAGAAGAAAAAAAAAGCCTCATCTTTGAAGCCAAAATAGTGTCTGTTTCGCTTCCATACTTTGTCAACTATAGCTTCTTTTAGATTGTCTCTTTTTTTTATCTCCATTGTTTCTCAATGTCATTCTTCTTTTTCTTGCTATTTTATCTCTGCAGGCATTTCTAATTCTAGTCACCTCTGGAAGCTGGTTTCAATTATTTTATATTTGGTTTTTCTTTTGTTACAAATATACAGATATAGAAAAAGAAATTGCCCCATGTTCTCTCTCTCTCTTTTTTTTTTTTTATTATTCATCTTTTTGGGATCTTTTTTTAACAGCCAGGTAACCATTTGGTTTGCCTGTTTCACAACACGTGAACCCTTTTTTGGTTTATTTAATCAACAACAGATATTGTCCACAAAGAAAAGAGTATGTATGCATTGTGACTGTAATGATGTATGGAAGTGAAACCGGACCAGTGAAGATTTATGATTTAAGAGAATGCCGCATGTGGTTTATGACGGGTGTCTTTTCAAAAGACACTTATTTTTATTTGATTTATTAAGTTGCTGTTTTGAACCTTAGTGATCTCAGATGGAATTTGAGGAAAATGTGAATGATGGCATGAAATAACTAAGAAAAAGCAGCCGTTAATGAAACCTTTCTAATTATTAACATTTTTATTTCTATGACAGTCCCGTCAAAAAACAAACTTTTTTTTTTTTATAGATAGATAAAAGGTGGATACATCCAACCTCCAGAAGACTATCACTTAAAACTGATTACTACTTTACACTTTATCCATTGCATAACATAGACCCATTAAGCAATAAATAAATGGATAAAACTTATAAAACTATACTAATTATAAGTTCATATTTTAATCTCTACTTAGAAACTAATTGGATATAAATAGCTACCTAAACTTTCAACATTTTAATACAATAAGGATTTTAAAGCCAGAACCTACCTTCAGAATTTCTTCCCAAGACTGAAAATAATCTGAGCAACATCCACATATCTCTCCATGATGTTGTCAAACTCACCAAGAACCTTGATACTATCAAAGCGACTGGAACTGATAATATTCCAGTTATAATACTCAAAAAACTGCAATTGGACCTAGCATCAATTCTTGCAAAGCTGTTCAATCGAAACCTAAAGAAGAAATGCTTCCCAACACTTTGGAAAACCTTATTAGTTTGCCCAGTATTTAAAAAATACTGGCGATCGATCTTCTGCATCTCAGTACAAATAAATTAGTCTTCTGTGTGTCGCGAGTAAGTTGCTTGAATTTGTGATAAATTCAAAAATTGTCATCCACCTCAGCAAAAGCACCTTACTCAGTGACAAGCAATATGGTTTCCATCCTGCAAAATCTACAGCTTACATACTGACTGTAATTCCAAATACGATCAGTGATTCTATTGATAGGAGTTTCTTCTCCAGAGCAATAGCTGTTGACATCTCAAAGGCATTTGATAGAGCTTGGCATAAAGGTCTACTCCACAAAATCTCCAGCTATGGAATATCTGAAAATGTCTTCTCAACCATACATTCCTTTCTCTCCGATAGGTTTATACAAGTAGTTGTTGATAAGCAGAAGCCTCAAGCTCAAAGTATCAATGTTGGCATGCCTCAAGGATCTATCCTGGGTCTAACTCTCTTCCTTATCTTCATTAATGGTCTCCCAAATCGTATGCTAAGTTCATTCATCGACAAATATACAGATGACACTACCATCTATGGCAACACTTCAAAGACCAACAACAACCAAGATCTCTCTGATTCTTTCTCCTCTGATTTGGAGCATGTCGTGCAATGGGGCAGAAGGTGGCTGGTTAATTTCAATGCATACAAAACCGAGCTTCTATCTTTTCACCAGCAATGCTCTGATACTCACTGGGTCCCAATTGATATGAATGGCTTTAGTCTCGAACAAGCATTCTGTTTCAACAAGCGTCTGGAACTAATTTCACTCCTGATCTGAAATAGAAGATTTTTATCAAATCTTTTGCCAAGGTTGCTGGAAAAATGGTTACATCATTCTACCACTCCAGAATGTGTCTCACTTCCAACACAATCCCTTACCTGTATAAGAGCCAAATACGTCCTAAAATGGAGTACTGTTGCCCCATATAGGGAGGAGCTGCTCTGAGCATCCTTTCCTGCCTTAACATAGTTCAAACCCTAATAGGTGATGCTTTTTTTCTCTCTTCAACCTCTTTCCCACAGAAAAGACATTGCACTCTCATTATTTTCATAGCAAGTGCTTGTTTGTGCTTCAATCTAAAGTTTTCTCCTGCAAAACTTTCACAAGATGCCTATCTACAACCACTATTAACAATTTCCCCTATTTTCTATCTATGCTTAAATCTAAATGCAAATTCCATGAACAAAGCTTCTTTCTTAGAACCACCCACATGTGGAAATCTGTTCCACTGGCCCGCTTTCTAGCTAACTACAACATGGACGTTTTCAAGTCCAATATAAACAAGTTTTTTGTTGAACTGCTCTCTGAAAAAAACCAATTTCCACCACTTATGCTGTTATCTTGGTGACCACTTTACACTTATTAACCCTTATCCTCAAGTGACCTTCGGGCCTTGATAAGTGTTGACTCCCCATAAAAAAAAGAATGACTTTCTGGTCAATAGTTTAAATGCTTCCAAATTCCATTTAGATTTCGAAGGATCACAAAGTAATGAAGTCTTTACTAACTATTCACAAAAGATTACAATGGCTAACTTTGAAATGCATCCTGGTCGATTTAATTTCGTAATTCATTTTTTTTAACAGGATTTTTTAAAGATTTTGTTTCAATGCAATGCATATCCTCAATCCTTACTGGTAAGGTTTCATTTCAATACATCATCACACTGAACACACATGCTTAATTGACTCTTCCCTTGGTCAAAAATCTTAACACTCTTCTAGTTAGTAATTGCAAAAAGTTCTTTGAACTTATTCCAACCACTCCTAATTCTTGCTATCACACTTGCACATGCTCTCCCCCGCGCTTCAAATGGTATCACCAAGGTAACAAAATTTCTGAACAACATCAATAACTTCGCCATCTTTATTTTTCTCATATTTGGGTTCACATTCTTCTCTATTGTCTTACACTCCTCGCATACACACTGGTTGTTCTCTCTCCAACTAGATGTTGATATAAACAGATCGGATTGGAAAACAAGAATACAAAGTTATGTTCTTTAGCTCATGATATATCACAGGAAATATATATTCAGAATAAATTAATTCAGATTAAATGATCATCAACACACAGAACAAGTATAACAGTTTTATTGTACAAAAACGGTACAATGTAAGAAATCAGATATTTACACTCGAATGATAACTTGAATGCCATAATATCAAGATTTACTTATTCCCTGCTGATTACCGCTTGTTAGTGTCTTTTATAAACTGAATAATCCATTCTTAAGGGGTGTCAGGATCTTCTACTATATCATAGTGTGGAATTATAAAATTGTCGCGCTACAAATTTATTTTAAAACTTTTATGGAAAAAATCAATTCAGGTGACTTGATAATATAGTAGAGCTGACATATTCAATGTAGGCGCCTTCAACCTTAATCACAGCCTTGATATGAGTTAGGAACTGGGAACATGCCTTTTTCATAAGTGCCGGCGGGAGTTCAGTAAATACTTGGCTTTGGTGTTGTGGGAGGTCAACTTGGTGATGTTCTCAACGGTTCAGGTTAGGAAAGGAGGAGGGCAGTAAGAGAAGGGTACAAAGTCGTAGCACGCCTTCTGAAGCCAAACTTGGGTCCCTTTAGACTTGTGGGCCGGCTCCGAGTTTTGCTGCCATAAATATATACACATATATTGATATATCCCTGGAGGAATAAATTCAGTATAAATTAATTCAGATTAAATGTTGGTCAACACACAGAATAAGTATAAGGTTAATTGTACAAAGAAGATACAGTGTAACAAATCAGATATTTACACTCGAATATCTTGAATGCCGTAATATCAAGATTTACTTATTCTCCATTGGTTACCGCTTGTTAGCACCTTTTGTAAACTCAGTAATCCATTGTAAGGGGGTGTTAGGATCTTGCACTATATCAGTCCACAAAGTATGCAAATAATTTATTTGAATTAGTTAATTTTTTTACTATAACCTTATTAAAATTAGACAAATAGCAAAAAAATGCATTATTGAAATTATTAGAATATATAAACAATTTATAAAACAAATATCATATAACACTGGTTAAGACAGACGCATTTTGACATGACCAAAAGCGGCAGTGATTTTTTAAAACTTTCAAAGATTTCC
Organism: Euprymna scolopes; assembly: GCF_053919585.1. NCBI lineage: Eukaryota > Metazoa > Mollusca > Cephalopoda > Sepiida > Sepiolidae > Euprymna > Euprymna scolopes. The sequence continues at coordinate 116,303,154 of NC_136483.1, forward strand.
TTTTATATACCACTTCTGTCTTTATATTAATAAAATCATATTATATAATATACGGCATAATCATATTGGCATATCGGTTCCTATAAGATCATCAAAGTTAAGCTACATTAAACCAGACCAGTACTAAAATAGATGATCGTTTGGTAAGACCAAGTGCTGTATGTGCTCTGAAGCCAAGAGAGGAGTGAGCGCCACCAGGCTATTCTTGCCCATGGTATGCTGCATGAAATAATGCAGTGCCCCCATAACCTTGGAGGGTTAAGGGATGCTCAGATCTCGGAAATAATAAATTAAAAACTATTTATTATTTTTACCCTATTAGTCTTTACATTCGCTGTGGAAAACAAAGATGACCTCTATGTGAACAAACTTCCTGATGTTTGAAGAATGTTGGTGAGAGTAGATATTTGGTAATAAAAAAAATAGACCCTATTTTTTCTTTATATGAATACAAAAAAATGGAATTTGGAGATAGATGAATAATTTTTCTAAATAATTATTTCAGAATACCATTTTTCTTTTTAAAACTATGGACCAATATTTTGCATAAATAACTATTGAAACAGAATTAAATATCTATTAAATTTAAGGGGGTTGTATTTTCTTTATTCCTTGGCCTTCCAAGGTCCTTGTTTACCTTCATCAAGTGACATGGATGCATCCTATAGAATGCTCCTCCATGTCAGATCACTACACATTCACCCTCTTTACCCAAAACTTTGGCTGGGCCACGCCATCCTTTATAGTTTTGTCTTTTATTGTAAATGCTGTCCCCTGTCACAAATCGTTCATCCGCATAAAATGTCTTATATTAAATAGCAGTACTTTCCGAATTTTTTCACTTGATTCAGCCTCCATGAACCTTTTTCTTGCAGAATGTAAGGCATTTAAATTTATCCTAACCATATCACTGATTGTTGAAGTGTCTAATGTGGGTAACTGGTCTATCAAAACTGACAGCGTATTTATGTTGGATCAAAAAACAAGCTCATTTGGGTTATGTCCAGAATGATACTGAAGAGCATTTTTGACACTAACAACTCAATCCAAAGTTATTTCTGGTTCACATTTCTCATCTTCCAATGTTTTCTCCATTGCTTCAGTCAATATTAGATTGTGACGTTCCACAATGCCATTACTGAATGGACTTTCAGCAGCTGTAATGCAGATTTTAATATTTAGTTTTTCATTCATCTCTCTGTAACCATCGTTATTAAATTCTCCCCCATTATCACTCAAGAAACGTTTGGGAACTCCAAAATATGCTATCCATATTAAAAATATGTTGCAGATAATTTCTTCATTCTTCTTGGTTTTAATCAGTCTGGTAGCAGAGTAACTACTGGATGCGTCAATTAGGGGTAAAATTCAGCATTGGTTATGTTTGAATTCTTTTAAGTCCATACATACAGTGTCATTAAACCATTTTTCAAGAGCCAATCCCACCACCGAATGAAGAGGGGGTCTTCTAGGCCTAAAAAAACCTGAACACGAATCACAGACATCCTTAATTATATGGAAAAATGCGCGCATGAAAAGTAATATTCTTAAGATTTTATTAAACCTGGAAAAGTAAAGGACAAGAAATTCAACCTGGAAAAGTAAAGAACAAGATATTCTAGTAAAGTAAAAAATAAGAATTTTTTAGATTTAAAATATTGCAGCTAAAAATAAAATTTTAATATTGATAAATATTTTATTTATTATTTGCATATGTTGTTTATTGTTGAGTTAGAAAGGGTGTCAGTCGCTGGATTGAACTTATTTCCCCCCTGTTATTTGCATATATTTATGTAGTGAAAATTGTTTGAATAAAATTAATTCATTAGTTAGTTAGTAGATGGAATTAATAATTTTATAATTTACATTTTATTATATCATAATTAGGATCATTTCATTCTTTCTAACTCAACAATAAACAACAACATATACAAATACGATCAGTGATTCTATTGATAGGAGTTTCTTCTCCAGAGCAATAGCTGTTGACATCTCAAAGGCATTTGATAGGGCTTGGCATAAAGGTCTACTCCACAAAATCTCCAGCTATGGAATATCTGAAAATGTCTTCTCAACCATACATTCCTTTCTCTCCGATAGGTTTATACAAGTAGTTGTTGATAAGCAGAAGCCTCAAGCTCAAAGTATCAATGTTGGCATGCCTCAAGGATCTATCCTGGGTCTAACTCTCTTCCTTATCTTCATTAATGATCTCCCAAATCGTATGCTAAGTTCATTCATCGACAAATATACAGATGACACTACCATCTATGGCAACACTTCAAAGACCAACAACAACCAAGATCTCTCTGATTGTTTCTCCTCTGATTTGGAGCATGTCGTGCAATGGGGCAGAAGGTGGCTGGTTAATTTCAATGCATACAAAACCGAGCTTCTATCTTTTCACCAGCAATGCTCTGATACTCACTGGGTCCCAATTGATATGAATGGCTTTAGTCTCGAACAAGCATTCTGTTTCAACAAGCGTCTGGAACTAATTTCACTCCTGATCTGAAATAGAAGATTTTTATCAAATCTTTTGCCAAGGTTGCTGGAAAAATGGTTACATCATTCTACCACTCCAGAATGTGTCTCACTTCCAACACAATCCCTTACCTGTATAAGAGCCAAATACGTCCTAAAATGGAGTACTGTTGCCCCATATAGGGAGGAGCTGCTCTGAGCATCCTTTCCTGCCTTAACATAGTTCAAACCCTAATAGGTGATGCTTTTTTCTCTCTTCAACCTCTTTCCCACAGAAAAGACATTGCACTCTCATTATTTTCATAGCAAGTGCTTGTTTGTGCTTCAATCTAAAGTTTTCTCCTGCAAAACTTTCACAAGATGCCTATCTACAACCACTATTAACAATTTCCCCTATTTTCTATCTATGCCTAAATCTAAATGCAAATTCCATGAACAAAGCTTCTTTCTTAGAACCACCCACATGTGGAAATCTGTTCCACTGGCCCGCTTTCTAGCTAACTACAACATGGACGTTTTCAAGTCCAATATAAACAAGTTTTTTGTTGAACTGCTCTCTGAAAAAAACCAATTTCCACCACTTATGCTGTTATCTTGGTGACCACTTTACACTTATTAACCCTTATCCTCAAGTGACCTTCGGGCCTTGATAAGTGTTGACTCCCCATAAAAAAAAGAATGACTTTCTGGTCAATAGTTTAAATGCTTCCAAATTCCATTTAGATTTCGAAGGATCACAAAGTAATGAAGTCTTTACTAACTATTCACAAAAGATTATAATGGCTAACTTTGAAATGCATCCTGGTAGATTTAATTTCGTAATTCATTTTTTTTAACAGGATTTTTTAAAGATTTTGTTTCAATGCAATGCATATCCTCAATCCTTACTGGTAAGGTTTCATTTCAATACATCATCACACTGAACACACATGCTTAATTGACTCTTCCCTTAGTCAAAAATTTTAACACTCTTCTAGTTAGTAATTGCAAAAAGTTCCTTGAACTTATTCCAACCACTCCTAATTCTTGCTATCACACTTGCACATGCTCTCCCCCGCGCTTCAAATGGTATCACCAAGGTAACAAAATTTCTGAACAACATCAATAACTTCGCCATCTTTATTTTTCTCATATTTGGGTTCACATTCTTCTCTATTGTCTTACACTCCTCGCATACACACTGGTTGTTCTCTCTCCAACTAGATGTTGATATAAACAGATCGGATTGGAAAACAAGAATACAAAGTTATGTTCTTTAGCTCATGATATATCACAGGAAAAATATATTCAGAATAAATTAATTCAGATTAAATGATCATCAACACACAGAACAAGTATAACAGTTTTATTGTACAAAAACGGTACAATGTAAGAAATCAGATATTTACACTCGAATGATAACTTGAATGCCATAATATCAAGATTTACTTATTCCCTGCTGATTACCGCTTGTTAGTGTCTTTTATAAACTGAATAATCCATTCTTAAGGGGTGTCAGGATCTTCTACTATATCATAGTGTGGAATTATAAAATTGTCGCGCTACAAATTTATTTTAAAACTTTTATGGAAAAAATCAATTCAGGTGACTTGATAATATAGTAGAGCTGACATATTCAATGTAGGCGCCTTCAACCTTAATCACAGCCTTGATATGAGTTAGGAACTGGGAACATGCCTTTTTCATAAGTGCCGGCGGGAGTTCAGTAAATACTTGGCTTTGGTGTTGTGGGAGGTCAACTTGGTGATGTTCTCAATGGTTCAGGTTAGGAAAGGAGGAGGGCAGTAAGAGAAGGGTACAAAGTCGTAGCACGCCTTCTGAAGCCAAACTTGGGTCCCTTTAGACTTGTGGGCCGGCTCCGAGTTTTGCTGCCATAAATATATACACATATATTGATATATCCCTGGAGGAATAAATTCAGTATAAATTAATTCAGATTAAATGTTGGTCAACACACAGAATAAGTATAAGGTTAATTGTACAAAGAAGATACAGTGTAACAAATCAGATATTTACACTCGAATATCTTGAATGCCGTAATATCAAGATTTACTTATTCTCCATTGGTTACCGCTTGTTAGCACCTTTTGTAAACTGAGTAATCCATTGTAAGGGGGTGTTAGGATCTTGCACTATATCAGTCCACAAAGTATGCAAATAATTTATTTGAATTAGTTAATTTTTTTACTATAACCTTATTAAAATTAGACAAATAGCAAAAAAATGCATTATTGAAATTATTAGAATATATAAACAATTTATAAAACAAATATCATATAACACTGGTTAAGACAGACGCATTTTGACATGACCAAAAGCGGCAGTGATTTTTTAAAACTTTCAAAGATTTCCTTTTATATACCACTTCTGTCTTTATATTAATAAAATCATATTATATAATATACGGCATAATCATGTTGGCATATCGGTTCCTATAAGATCATCAAAGTTAAGCTACATTAAACCAGACCAGTACTAAAATAGATGATCGTTTGGTAAGACCAAGTGCTGTATGTGCTCTGAAGCCAAGAGAGGAGTGAGCGCCACCAGGCTATTCTTGCCCATGGTATGCTGCATGAAATAATGCAGTGCCCCCATAACCTTGGAGGGTTAAGGGATGCTCAGATCTCGGAAATAATAAATTAAAAACTATTTATTATTTTTACCCTATTAGTCTTTACATTCGCTGTGGAAAACAAAGATGACCTCTATGTGAACAAACTTCCTGATGTTTGAAGAATGTTGGTGAGAGTAGATATTTGGTAATAAAAAAAATAGACCCTATTTTTTCTTTATATAACAAATATATATTTTTGTTTGGATTCATTAAAATTCTTTTTTAATCTTAGAAAACAATTGACTAAATTAAAATTAAAATATTATACAAAAAAATGGAATTTGGAGATAGATGAATAATTTTTCTAAATAATTATTTCAGAATACCATTTTTCTTTTTAAAACTATGGACCAATATTTTGCATAAATAACTATTGAAACAGAATTAAATATGTATTAAATTTAAGGGGGTTGTATTTTCTTTATTCCTTGGCCTTCCAAGGTCCTTGTTTACCTTCATCAAGTGACATGGATGCATCCTGTAGAATGCTCCTCCATGTCAGATCACTACACATTCACCCTCTTTACCCAAAACTTTGGCTGGGCTACGCCATCCTTTATAGTTTTGTCTTCTATTGTAAATGCTGTCCCCTGTCACAAATCGTTCATCCGCATAAAATGTCTTATATTAAATAGCAGTACTTTCCGAATTTTTTCACTTGATTCAGCCTCCATGAACCTTTTTCTTGCAGAATGTAAGGCATTTAAATTTATCCTAACCATATCACTGATTGTTGAAGTGTCTAATGTGGGTAACTGGTCGATCAAAACTGACAGCGTATTTATGTTGGATCAAAAAACAAGCTCATTTGGGTTATGTCCAGAATGATTCTGAAGAGCATTTTTGACACTAACAACTCAATCCAAAGTTATTTCTGGTTCACATTTCTCATCTTCCAATGTTTTCTCCATTGCTTCAGCCAATATTAGATTGTGACGTTCCACAGTGCCATTACTGAATGGACTTTCAGCAGCTGTAATGCAGATTTTAATATTTAGTTTTTCATTCATCTCTCTGTAACCATCGTTATTAAATTCTCCCCCATTATCACTCAAGAAGCGTTTGGGAACTCCAAAATATGCTATCCATATTAAAAATATGTTGCAGATAATTTCTTCATTCTTCTTGGTTTTAATCAGTCTGGTAGCAGAGTAACTACTGGATGCGTCAATTAGGTGTAAAATTCAGCATTGGTTATGTTTGAATTCTTTTAAGTCCATACATACAGTATCATTAAACCATTTTTCAAGAGCCAATCCCACCACCGAATGAAGAGGGGGGTCTTCTAGGCCTAAAAAAACCTGAACACGAATCACAGACATCCTTAATTATATGGAAAAATGCGCGCATGAAAAGTAATATTCTTAAGATTTTATTAAACCTGGAAAAGTAAAGGACAAGAAATTCAACCTGGAAAAGTAAAGAACAAGATATTCTAGTAAAGTAAAAAATAAGAATTTTTTAGACTTAAAATATTGCAGCTAAAAATAAAATTTGAATATTGATAAATATTTTATTTATTATTTGCATATGTTGTTTATTGTTGAGTTAGAAAGGGTGTCAGTCGCTGGATTGAACTTATTTCCCCCTATTATTTGCATATATTTATGTAGTGAAAATTGTTTGAATAAAATTAATTCATTAGTTAGTTAGTTAGTAGATGGAATTAATAATTTTATAATTTACATAAAAATTAATAATTTTATTATATCATAATTAGGATCATTTAATTCTTTCTAACTCAACAATAAACAACAACAAAATTCTTATTTTTTACTTTACTAGAATATCTTGTTCTTTACTTTTCCAGGTTGAATTTCTTGTCCTTTACTTTTCCAGGTTTAATAAAATCTTAAGAATATTACTTTTCATGCGCGCATTTTTCCATATAATCCATGAGTTTTCCAGGCATTGCTATTGTATTAATATATAAATTTATAATATTTATTAATGATTGTCAAAAAAAATTAGCTCTCAAACACACATTTATGCAATATTTATCATTCAATCACAGTAGTTCTGAGCCAGGGTCTCTACCGAGACTGTAGTTCATGAATTCGTGATCTGTATAGAGCGTAAACTAACAAAAAAGAAGATGGCACTCGGTGTCTTTTTAGATATCGTTGGAGCTTTTGACAACATACCCTTCAGTAGTATGTTCAAGTCGCTACGAGAACTCAATGTGCCACCAGTACTCATCCGATGGATTGAGTATATGGTGAGGCACAGAACAGTTCAAGTAGAACTACTGAGGGCAACTGTTAAAAGGGAAGTAGTTAAATGAAACCCCCAAAGTGGGATTTTATCACCTTTACTATGGAACTGTATGCTGAATCCTCTTTTAAAGGAGTTTAAAAATAGGAATATTTATGCCCAGGCTGCTGCTGATGACATCGCAGTGCTGGTTGCGGGTTCAAAAGCATCATTGGTCAGACACATTGCCAAAATGGGACTACATTTTTCATCAAATGTGATAACGAAAAATTTGAGTTCATTCAAAGAATATGTATATCATAGAATTCACTAATATTTTTAATCGATAAATTCACCATTTTTTGCTATAAAATCATAAGGAGAGTTAAAAAAAAAATTAGTTATTAAAAAAAAGTTCGGTTTTTTAATTATATAAAAAAAAAACAATACACGGGATTGAACCTAAAATCTTTCCACCAACCTCCGGTACTCTAACCGCGTAACGCTAACATGTCATATTGGCAAAATCGCAGTAAAAAATATTTATATACAAAAAAAGTTATGCAAAATAAAAAAAAGCGTTAGTCACTTATGTACTTACTCTCCTGTTTGTGAACCCACATATTTTGTTGTAACTTTTTTCCTACTGAACCAATTTTCGAAATTTTTCTTTCAAAATGTAGCTAATGAGGTGTTCTATCCAACTATATAACCTGTTTGAAATTTGGTTGCGAACGGAATTAGTGGTGGGGGTTTGAATGTGTCTCGATTTATTCAATTTCGGACTTAAGCATATATTCAACCACTACCGTGGTTGAATGATAAGAGCCAAAAATTCCTTATCATGAAAGGCCCTACTGCCTCTCACCAATGATACCAATTTCTTTTTTGATGCATGAGCAAACTGTAATTTCTCAGCCTTTGTTCTTTTCTCCACAGTTTTTTTTATAGCTTCACGATGTAACACAAAGTTTGCTGACTTTTCAGCATATTTGTCAATGAAAGACTATAATATCCAGGAGTTGCAATTTTATATATCTGCCTAAAATCTTACAACTGTCACTTTTAGGTGATTCAAGAAAATGCAGGAAAGTTAATAGATAAAAATAATTCATATTTTTATTTATTAATCTTATAAAGTTCACCTTAAAGGATATTGATTTCTTTGTGTGTGCCAGGCCTGTTGTCGTCATTCTGATCGATTTGATTTTGAGAAGTTGATTTCCATGTTATTGCTATATGTAAAAATTATATCAACTACGCATGCCTATGTCTTACATCGTTATCGAAGGTTTTGAGATCAAAGAAGTCCATTAAAATGCTGAATGCATATGAATAGCATTTAACTTGTCTTGAATCAGAATCAAAAAGATAAAAAGCTTACTTTATGGAAAAAAAAAAAAAAAAATATATATATATATATATATTCAGGCAACCTTCAGAGTAAGATCAAAGTGTAGTATAAGGGTTGGTGGGTGGGTAGATGGTGGTGTAATTGCCAATAGTAATGTAGTGCCAACAGCACTATTTTTTTCCATGTAGAACACCTTTTTTGAGGGAAGTAGGATTTTTCCACGCATTCAAAACTGACCTTCTGTATAACTTTGCTTTCCTGATAAAGCAAATGAAAATTTTTCTTATGATTTATTTAGTTTCAATGTGCTGCCATTTTCAAGTTTCGTCAGTCTGTTTATATTCATCCAAATCAATATTTTTCGATCTTTCCATCTTTATTATTTCCATTTCTTTATGAATTTATAATTCTAGCTATGTTTGAAGAAGTATGTATCTACGTTTTATCTAATTCCTCTTTTTTGAAGGTGGAAAATACAGGAACCAAGCCTGTCCTATTCTATCGTTCTGTCAAAGAGAAAAGCAGCCATTTTCGTTATCTCAACTGTTCATGTAAGCAAAAAAATAAAACAAAACTGTCTCATGCATGAGAAAGAGCTCCTAGGTTGCTGTATGATTTTTATCTGGTTCAGGTTTGAAATGATATAATTGACCAATAGGTCGGTGCAATAGTATTTTTCAATTTAAAACTTCATCTTGAAAATGAATAACAATAACAACCATCTGTCAATGGACTGATAAATGCCTCACTTGTAAAATTAGGTTTTGATATGAAATATCAATCTAACTCATGTTCAATCTCCTCATTATATTAACCTGAGACCATGGTTTTGAAATCATCAAAATAAGTGATAATCCAAGAGAGCCAGATCAGGAGAATATGCAGGATGGGGCAAGACTTCCCAATCAAAATCTCTTGGGAGATCTTTGGTTAGTAGTGGCGTGTGCGGATGAGCATAGTAGTAGTATCATATGAGTTAACATCTATATCACTATTTTTAGCCAGTTGAAGAAATTGTCTTCAGATAGATGGGCTGTCGGATAGCTGGGTGACTGGACAGCATAGGATCAGGTGTCCTGTGTCTTGGGGGAAGCTTCCTTGCACTTTAGGCAGATTGGGGAGTCTATTTGTCTCCACTTGTGCTTGTTTACTGCGGTCCTGCAGTGTCTTGTTCTGATCCGGTTTGCAGCTACCCACTACTTCCTACTGTTTGTAACAAAACCTAGAAGGTGTAAAGTTGGGTCTCCAATGATGTCCCCCTCCATTGGGAGTATTGTTTCTCCATTCCTCTTTCCATGTCTCAACTGGGTCGAAATTTTTTATCTTTGAGTTGCAGAAGGGCTTTCGGGACTTGAGTTTGGAGGTATATGGGACATCTTTTAAAATTTGTTGGATTGGTAAGTCCTTGGTGTCCTCCTGGATATTTTGAATCCATTTTTAAGTTGCCTCTTTCTTTATGTGGGGGTGGTGCGAGCATTATCATAATGGAAGAGGACTCCCTTCCTGTTGTCTAAAGAAGGTCGTTTTTAGGTCAACATGGTTGAGAATATTGCAGAAAAATAATCTGAAAGAAAAAGTTAAAAATGAACCATGTTGAAGCAATAATAATATGAATAAAAAAAATTATAATGGTTTAAAATGTCCCTTCTACAAACCTGCAAAAACTTGCACCAACTTGATATATCAAAGCAATTCTAGATATAGCTCTGTTGGTTAGTCTGTCCATCCATTTGTCTATCATCCTTAAGTTTCACATAGTTTTAATATTAAATTTGCAGATTGAATGGAAACATTTCATTTCAGATGCTCTCAAACATCTGCATAAGAGACTGTTCATTTATCTGTCACACTCAAGTTTAAATAGTACTTTCGTCTGTCTGCCAGGCTGAAGTTTAAATAGCTTTTTCTTGCTAAACATGTCGATTGAATGCACACATCTTATTTATATAGTACAAGTAAAACCAACCTTGCTACATTTACAAATGATTGAAAAAACTGATTTCTTTTTCACTAAGTGCATTAGTAATAAATTTCATGTTCAAGAACCATGGATGAAACGGTACAGCAAAATACTAAAATCATTGCAAATAATATTTTAATTTTAATTTAGTCAATTGTTTTCTAAGATTAAAAAAGAATTTTAATGAATCCAAACAAAAATATATATTTGTTTTGTTTTTATGGATAAAATACCAACTTATGTTCAATAAAGTTTAAGTAAAGAAATCGGTTTCAATTGGGATTTTACTTTGGCATTAATTTTTTTTTTTTTTTTTTTTTTAATAAAATACGTATTATATACGTTTGAAGCCAAAACAACACATTATTACAAAATAAACGAACATTTATTTTGTTTGAAATTTATATTGAAATTCATAAATATATTTCGAAGATATACTTCATCATCAGTATAACTTTCCTTCTATCGTTTTTTTTTTCCCATGTTGTTGGAGTAGAGAATCAGCAAGTAGAAGTCTGTTTGTTGTTTTTACTGTAGTTTTTTAAACGTCGGAATGGTGCATTGGTCACGCGGAATTCAAGTTAAGCACATTCGGCCTCTAAGGAACAAAAATTTTAATGTGAATTCCATGTGACCAACGCACTGTTCTGACATTTAAAAAAATTACAGTAAAAACAACAAACAGACTTCCACTTGCTGATTCTCTGCTCCAACAACAACATGGAAAAAAAAAAGATAGAAGGAAAGTCATACTGATGATGAAGTATATCTTCGAAATATATTTATGAATTTCAATATAAATTTCAAACAAAATAAATGTCCGTTTATTTTGTAATAATGCATTGTTTTGGTTTCAAACGTATATGATACGTGTTTTATTTTATTCAAACTCAACCAGGAACAAAAATCTTTATGTCTTTTTGTTTTTCAAATTTTTTTTTACCATTTATTCACCCCAAAGAAAGCATATTACCACTTGAATGTAAGGAGATACTATTTGGAATTAAAAGGCACTATGTCAGGAGTTAAGCAACAAGATGTCTATTTGCATTAGGTTTAAATTTTTGCATGTTAGTACAATCAGGGAAGTAGGAAAGATGGAGGGAATTCGAAAGTCTATTAATTCAAAGGAAAAAAATTATTAGTGCAGAAGACTTTCCTGCATCTAGGGACCTCTATGGTGAAGGGGGAAGATTTTGCCACCTAATGTGTTAGTTATGGGTAGTCACATTAAGGAAGCGCAAGCGCTTCAAATTCATCAGAGCACATTCAGTTGAAGTATTTGTAAAACAGACACCAGGATGCAACATTTCGGCAATGGGACAGGTTGGAGCTGGGTTGACAAGTACGGGACATATTAGATTGGAAACTCTGTTTTGGATTCTATCTAAGAGGGAGAAACTAGTGGCAGATACACTAGCCCAGATGTGACAATAATACTCCACGCACAGCTGAATGGTAGCTTTGTAAAGGTACAATATACTGGCTGGTGTGAATAGATTTCTAGCATGGTAGATAATAAACCCAAAACGTGTTGATATGTCATAAAACCTTACCCAGTGATATATGAATAAATATACACCTTTTTCATTTATAGTTTTCAAAGTGTCCGGGCAGTAAACTTCAAGTACAAGAATCATGAAATAAATGTTATAATGAAATTTATGCATCGGGATTTCTATAACATTTTCTTTGCTTCATGCATGCCATCCATTCTGACATAACTGATGCGTTGGTCCTGCACACTTTTGCAGGTTCAGCCCCCATCATCTGTCATGTCACTCTGCATTTAATGACGTAGTCAAATGGGGTCTTGATTTTGATGAGTTTGCATTAATTCTTCAACAGTAGGCCTAAAAAGAGATGATTTTTTTGCCAACCTGACAGCATGACACACTTTGCTTTTAAAATTAGAAAGCCACCCAAATGAGACACAACTTGTTCTCTTTCATGCTTTTCAGAATTACAAAATCAGCTGTTATTTGCTGAAATTAGGAAAAATGAATAAACACAACTCACTGCTTGATTGTTTCGTTTTCTAGCCTATTTCAACTGAAACATCCAGAGATCCTTGGTTCTCATACTTCACGATTCATATGAGACATTGAAAAGATGACAGTCACTGGAAGGAATGGACCCCAAGCGCATACTCTCCCCTAAACGTATGCACTTCCAACTAACCTGACAAGCAGCAAAATCCCACCTCTTCACTGTTGATGTCCCTAGATGCTGGAAAACTGTCTATTCTAATAGTTTCTTTCCTCCGGCTGTTAGACTTTGGAATTCTTTCCCTGTTCTCTGCTATTGTAACTGTTCTGACATGCAGAAGTTCAAATGTAACATATACAGACATCTCACAACTCAACTCTTCACAATCCCTGTTACACATGATCCCAATTAGTAACCCCTTACATCCAAGTGGCAATTCACCTTGTTTCAAGTGAAAAAGAGTGAAATAAAAAATCTCTCTAAATTATTAGCTGAGGCAACGCCATGTCCACTGTGATGTCATTCAACTGCATCTAAGTTTTTATGATGAAAACAAAAAACTTAACGCTGTGTTAAGTCAGATTAATAAGGACTTATTGAAGATAATGTTTTATTTTTAATAAATGTTCAGAATATTTGAAAAACATTTTGATTTTATGTTTCTGAATTTGTTATAAGAGTCAATCTTTCTAATAAATGGAAACGCATTCATTTTATGCAACATTTTTATAAAACATAAAATAAATAGTTAACAAAACTCATAAAAAGTACAACATGAAAAGAAACTGGAAGATGTCCATGATTTCAATAATTATACGGGCAACTAAACTCATAAAAATGAATTTAAAAAACTATCTGGCAAATATACTCAGTGAACCAAGTACAAGAGAGATACAAATAATTACACTTAAAGGGACAGTTAGAATCTTCAAAAGATCTCTCGGTTGGAATGTATGAGATGGTGAGTAAATGTCTGGCATTCAGTAGGATGCTCCATCCTCAGCTAAAAAAAAAATATAGAATAAAATTTTAAATAAAAAACTTCTGTTTTATAAGATGTAGTTTGCTTGAAGCATTGTGTGCAATATAGACATAGAGGAATCTATCACTATGCAAGAAATGGAAATATGTTTGAATTGAGGATAAAAACGAATTAATTAAAAAAAAAACACTTTTTATAGTAAATCTTGATTATTGTGTGTGACTGTTTTAATATACATTTCAAGGTAAAACCTCTTTATCAAGAAGTGGGTATTTCAAATCCCTTGAAGCTCATGTGGATAAGTAATGTTGTTTTATGGTATTACTGCAGTAAATGTAAATGTTTCGTTTTATTTTGTTTTACAGACACGGAAACACCCAAAGTTTGTAGTGAAAGAAATGGAAAGTATGTACATAGATGAATTAAAGTCGGCCATAAATCTATTAATGGCAAACTTGGAAAGTCTACCAGTATCAAAAGGCAGCAATGAAACCAAATACTCACTGAAGAAGTTCCAGAAATATAACCGGTAAGTCATTCATTCTTCTACTTTTGGTAATCACATCTGCGGCTGATGTATGATTTGCCATTGAAACAACTTAACTCCATGGAACGGAGTTCATTCTCACCTGGAATTAAAGTCTCACAATAACGGCAGAAAAGAATATTCTGAATGTTGGAAAAGGACCATTTGTTTAACTGTTAACATCACCTTCTCTTCTACTAGTAGCAAATGTTACGGACTTCTGGGAATCCTAGAAAAATTAAAGTTAGACTAGAGACTGTTCTGCTGTAGTCATCACATATAATATTATGACTAGCGAAGGTTTAAATAGTATCTAAGTTTCAATTCTGTCTGAATTTCATTATTTTCTTTGTGAATTGTTCTATTTTAACCACATATTGTTAGCCTTTTATTTAGTCCTACTTTTGTCTATGCCAAACTAGAATATTCTTTAAACATAGCTAAAAATTTACAGTTATCTAATAAATGGAGAGTTTTTATTCAAGGAAGAGAATCTCTAACAAGGGAGGTAACTTATGCCATTACTTCTTAGTGTTATCATTGTTGCCTTTATTCTTAATTTATTTCACTTGTTCCTGGCATAAATCCAGACGATTCATATTACTGAGATAGACATGGAAGCATGAATGACTATAACGGACGACATCTTCCTATCATAACCCAATATTCTATACATTATATTCATGTCCAATTTCTTGGCAGGTTAAACCAGAAGAAATTTTCTGACATTCTTCTTTTGAGAGAAAGTATATATTTTAAAAATCTTTTTTTCTAATTGATGGGTTGTTTATTGTATGTACTGAAGCATCTCTGGTCATAGAGTGCATTCAAACTCTGGGTATTTTTTTTTTTGTTAAAGCTACAATTGTTTGTCTGTTTTTATTGCCCATTAATCTAGTCCATTTCTTCATATAAATGCATTATTTTTTCATTCTATTTTGAACATTCCCACATCTTTTTCAAATTTATTACTATGAATTGTACTATTAGAAGGCTGCACATTCGCATTAAAGAACACCTCAATACACAAGCATCCTCCTTTTAAAAACATATAGATAAATATGGGAACATAAACAGAGAAAGAATAGGTAATATTGAATTTATATAAAGGAATGGGAAAAGTGCAGAATAGTTAACAATCGAGAACTCACAAAAAAAAAAAAAAAATTAACAACATAATTTACGAGAGTTATTTCCAAAAGTAAAGTTATTTCTAAAAGTTATTTTTTAACTCAAAAAGTTGAAGAGCTACAGAGACAGGAGTGGCACCATTAAAACAAACTTTTTCTGCTCCAGAGTTTATTTTTGCTACATAATCATCATCATTCACAATGCACTTTTGCAAGGAATTCAATGGCACAGCTCTGCTTCTGGTGCACATACATGACCAGGGTTGCTTTCTTAGAGTCGTACACTCTCAATATCTGCAATAAAGGGATAAAGCTTTCAAGTCATGAATGCATGTCAAATCATCATACCAATGCAATTTGCAATCCCATCTAATTCATTCAATCCGAATAAAAAAATAGGAGGCATTACTTTTGAAACGTTTCTCATATATAAAACGCATTAGATTCTTTATTGAACCATCCTAGTTTTAACATGCAAAAACGATTTGTAAAATTTTTTGAAACAGTAAAAGTTCAGAATAGTTAACATTTGAGAACCCATAAACTCCAAAACATAGTAGACCCTGCCATGTGTAAATGATTTGTAAGTTAAAAAAAAAAAAACTTGCAAATCATTTCCGCATGTTAAAACTTGACAAATTTTGCTATTTTTTGTAGTTTACGGGTTCTCTAGTGTTAACTATTCTGAACTTCTACTGCTTAAACAGTAAACGTGTTTGATATAGATAACATTAAAAAAAAAATTGCAGAATGCACTCTATTTTAACGTGTGAAAACAATTTATAAGATGTTTTTAAATAATAAAAGAATCTTACACATCATTTTCATAAGTGAAAACTAAACTGGTTCAAATGAAGAAATTCATTTTAATGCATTTTATATACATTGTGCATTGTTTTATTTACCTTTGGTTTACAAGTTAATGCATCCTATGATCAGAGATGCTTCAATGTGCTTTTATAAAAGAAATATAGAAAATCTTATGATGAAAGAAGAGTTAATTATAGCCAAATATTACATAACATACAAATTAATAATGTAATAGAATTCAACATGGAATACATAAGTTAAAGCATACACACGCATATTTGACACATGTATGTATACATGCTGTGTTCCTTATTTGAATAGAAAATTTTAAGTGACACCTCAAAAGTTAGAGGTGATCCTGACAGAAGCAGTGACTTCCGGTTGGGGATTTTCTGTTTTCTTGGCTAGGAAGATTTGAAACAAAAAAGATGGGGAGAAGAATGCATAGGGTGGGTGAGTGTAGTGAGACAAGTTATCCATCTGTCTGTCTGTCTGTCTGTCTCTTTCTCATATGTGTATACAAGTAACCTATCTCTCTGATGTTTTTCTGTGACTTTAAATAAACTTTTTATATAAACATCAGCCTTTGAGTACGTTTATCAGCAGACAAATCAAACCTGAATTAATGATGACAACGTCAGTAAATAAAAGTTCAAGAAGAGCATAACATAAATACAAAAAGTACACATTTTATTAACTACATGTTGTTCCTACACAGCGTTGTCCAGGATTCAGTAATTTAATATTAATTTAATTTTTGGCACGTCTACATTATTAGGACAAAATTTCGAAATTCATAATACTGAATTTCTTATGAAAACAATGGTATCTACATATTCCTCATATTTTTAAGATGATTATATCAAAAAATTACGAAAATCGATAAGGTAGAAAATTATTTATTAAAGAAAATAAAAAATAGAATTTGATGAAAATGATTGTAAGACACAGGAGAGTTCAAAAGGGAGGTAATTTTCAATTTCGATTTAAACAAAATGGCGACAATTTTTCACCTGCTACCACAATTAAAGTTGTTGTTTTAATAATTCAGTAATATTCAGGTAATTCCGATTGTATAATTTGAAAGCTACCATTGTAACTTATTAGAATTAACAAAAAAAAAATCAGTTGAAACCATTGTTTTTTATCGGAAACCTCCATTTATCAACTACAAACTCTCGACCCAATAGTGTAGAAGCGCTTAATTTTTTAAAGCTATATACAGAAAGAATAAAATTTTAGTTTTCATTATGTGTTTATTTAAATAAGCAGTAGATTAATAATACCAAATATCACTTCGGTTATTACAGGTTACATAATTATGTAGTTATTTATCTGAAAATATTTTACTATGTTAAAAGAAAATAAACAAAAATCAAAGGAAATTTCAGCAGGCCACTATGTTACTTTATATAACAAGGAAAATGAAAACATGCTGATATGTTTTTATGTAATGAAAATATGTATAAAAATATAATGAGATTTCTCTAAACATAACTGACATTAAATAAAGCAACATATTATTTGTAATCGGGTGAAAGCAAAAATGTATTTTAATATTATTATTATCTAACTGCGGAGAATATGGTATAGCAAAAATGTGCATCCTACTGAACAGTGATTTGAGTAGCAGGAAGAGTGCCTGTGACTTAAGAGGTGAGTCCTCCTCTTCTTTCCTTTATTTGTGACTTTTCCTGCTTTCCGGCTGACTACAATATGGTTGTGTTCAAGTCTAAAGTAAATAAGTTCTTGATGAGCCGTTCCATATAAGTTATCAAATTTACCAAATTTTCATTACTAATGATTACTATATTGTCCAATTTCTACTGTACACTCTTTAACCCTTATCCTTGAGTGGCCTCTGGGCCTTGATAATGTGGTGATGCCTATGTAAAAAAAAAAAAATAAATAAATAAAAAATAAAACATGAACTATTGAACCAGACTAAATAGATAAATGTATTAAAATTCTTTTATTCATCACATGGATTAATTTAGAGCAAAAGTCAATGAAAAAAATAAAACAATTTTTTAAGTAGCCTTTGTTTATTAAGCTATTCTGGTCAATGAAATAAGGGGAAATCTAACTATTTTTACATATAAAATAAAAAACCGTTTTTTTCTTTTCTCTTTATGAAATTGTATATTTTAAAATTAGATTTTGAAACTTAAATTTATTCAATAACTATTATTTAAAATATTAATTCATTGATTTTTATTTTTAAAATTTTATGAATCATATTTATTAATATTTACACATACACTCGCACGCACACAATTTTAGATCAGATAATTTTATGAACAGAGATTATTGACAGATGTCACTTTTATTGTAATCACTTTTGAACTGTCATTTTTTGGATGAGAAATCCCCATCCAATCATGTTAAAACCACGTTTGCATTTATTACTTTTTAAAAATGTAATAGCAATTGCAACTCATAAAGTAAGATGTGTGTGTGAGGGGGGAGGGGTAAATTTATTAAATACAAAGAAGATAAGTAATGCAGAGGGGGGGAGGTTATTGTAATCACTTTAGGTTTTATCACTTTTTGAAAAGAGATAAAAAGCTGATGAGATTAGGACAAGATGTATAGTTTGTTTGAGGATAAGAGGTTATAATGCTGATACTACTACTACTGCTGCTGATGCTTATGTTAAAAACAATGAACACTTATAGGATCCAAAACTATTAGAAATAATTGCACTTAAATTGATATGAAACATACTTGGTATGCCGAAATATAATCAAAATTATATTAATATAAATACTTCTGCCTAAAAAAATTATTAATAATACATACTTATAACCTATTGGACAGAATTTCATAAAAATTAGCATGAATTAGACGTAGGATAACCGATTGTCTCATAAGTGGCTAAAATCAACATGTTACTACTACTACTACTACTACTACTACTACTACTACTACTACTACTACTACTAATAATAATAATAATAATAATGCACTTAAAAAGTATTGGTATTTAATTGCTTCCCCACAAGAGCAATATGTGACACAAGGCCATTTTTAATGTGAGGGGAAAACAGCTCCATAAAAAGGGGCACTCTGGCAGTAGGCAAACATAAAAATTGCCTTAGTATAGGAGGGTTTCCTCTACACTGACTAAGGACAAATTAATTTAAGTGTAGAATCAGAACAGATACTACACTCGGATTTGCACCAAATTTGGTACAAAGTAAGAATACCAAGTGTATATCTACTCTTTGAGCAATGTTGGTACAGTACCTGAGTATGTTAATTTTCATCTTCAAATGTCAAGGTTTTTGTATATTTTCAACATTCGAAAGTGATCCTGAAGAATTTAAACTCAAAATAAAAAATTATTGTAAATATATTTAAATGAAATGATGTAGTATTATTAGCATTTGCTATTAGTTGTTACATTTGCTGCTGAGAACAAAGATGGCATCCTTTTGAAAACTATTCATAGTTGGATAATGTATTTTCTTAAAGGAATTAAATCAGATTACATTTTTACTTAAGAACATGCTGCACTGGTCCATCCAAAAGCTGGCTAGTCGGAATTAAATATTAATTTTGTAGTAAACTATCTATGACAAAAGTGAAAAACAGACTGATGCCACTATTTTTATTACATAGATTTAAATAAACATTGTACGAAATTTCCATTTCTAATCAGTTTTAAACCAAATTTCCAGGCATTAAACAATTTTTTCGATTTTTAAGATGAAAAGCCATGCATCAAAATCAAAAATTCATCATTTATTAATTTATTATCATCCCAGCTTTCAATTGACATCAGTCATAATTATGGTATAGAGGATATATTAGACTAAAAGTCACACTTGATGCAGATTCTTGCACTCTCTTACAAAGTCCTTCCTTATATGAGTTGATCTTGTGGGCCTTGGTTATATCGGCTGAAACGTGTGAATGAATAACAATCAAGATGAGAGTGGTAGTCCGAATGATCCAAATTGGTTGTTTTATGGCATATCACCCCTTTTCATGTTACACACAAGATTTAAATGATAGATGAAATGCTGACAGGTACTATTACTCAGCGTGAAGTTATACCTGGGAGTAATACTAAATAAGGAGTTACCCACATTCCTCCAAATCTTTTAAAGTGGACACTTAGCACAGAATCTGTTGCAAATTTTTTTAATTTAGTATGATTGAAGAAAGTTGGAAAGTTCTACTTGTAGACACTGGTGATAGAAACTGACCAATCAAATGGAGCCACACTCTGCTAACATCCGATCAGAAACCAGAATTGCTCCATAAAAATATTGAATCTTTTAGCATTCCTGTACATAATTTTTTCGTGTCCACACGAGAAAAATCTTTTGTTCTTTGCTTGCAAAATTTTAAAGTCCGAGACTTATACAGAATAATTACCTATCAAAAATTCTTCGTCTCCAGGGCTTGTATAAAACAGCTACCCACCGAAAATGCTTCATTTCCACGACTTGTACAGAATAGCTACCCATCGGAGATTCTTCTGAAATTAAACATGGCTTTCTATTCAAGATAATGCATTTTTATATCATACCCAGAACAGATTCTATTTTACTCCTAGACAAGATGCCAAGTGGTACTATCATTCTGGGTCAAATTTAACTTGAAAATAATGGCAACTAAGGAGTTAATCCACACTCCTCAATGATCTCAAATTGGGGTCTAATCACTGGATGTAGTTTAATGTCATATACCAAGGACAAATACATATTGACTGATTTGAAAAACTCTGTTTGCAGCTGACTTTGTGCATAAATTTTGACATTTCTTTTTTGTCTCTCAATAGTCAGCTGAAATTTCTTTTCCTCTGACATGATTCTCTGTTCTTTTTGTCATGAATGTTTCCAAAGCTGTTAGATAATCAGTTGATTGGTTATAAAAGTGAAACTAGAAAAACGGGAGACCACTTCTCTTTTGATTTGTTTCATTGTCTGCCCCCCCCCCAACTCTCTCTTCCTCCTCCTTTTCCTTTCATGCTGCACTTTGTTGCTAAGCTGCACATGTGTAATTATCAATGTGCATTTAGCAGTGCCAATGTGTCTGCTGGAGATGCTACCTGTCAGCTGGCCTATAAAAGCCCGACACGGAAATTAAAATTGCCGTCAAGGCTACGCGGGAAGGTTTGCAATTTAAAGTTGGAAAGGAACAAGAAAAAAAAATGTTTTTTCTTCTCACTTACTCTAGAGCACTTGATACATAAATGATTGATGATAAGGAACGTGCCAGCTTCTTTTGTTGTTTTTATTGCCATTGTTTACATGGAGTATGCAACTGCTCTGTCTAGAAAGTAATGAGACTCTATTAACGATCATAATTAACCTAATTGTGAGAAATGTTACCTTTTTTTAAAAAAAAAAAAAAGTAATGAGATTGTGTAAAAAAAATTTTTTGTTTAAAAAAAAATCTTTTTTTTAATTTTCAATTCACCTCAAACAAACGCACACTACTATAGAGTTACTGTGAATTCGGGATCAGATTTATAGGGAGCATCTTAAGTGGGGAGTTGTTCAAGCTATTCATATTAAATTTAAATTTCTGCATATTGGTACAGTCGGGGAAACAGGGAGCAAGAAAGGAATTTGGAAGATAATTAGTGTGAGGAAAGAAGCTGTTAGAGTAGACAGCTTTCTGGCATCTATAGAACTTTATAGTGAAGAAGAATATTGCTGATTGTCAGATTGATTGGAGGTATTTACATTAAGTTTATAGTGAAGAAGAATATTGCTGATTGTCAGATTGATTGGAGGTATTTACATTAAGTTTATAGTGAAGAAGAATATTGCTGATTATCAGATTGATTGGAGGTATTTACATTAAGTTTATAGTGAAGAAGAATATTGCTGATTGTCAGATTGATTGGAGGTATTTACATTAAGTTTATAGTGAAGAAGAATATTGCTGATTGTCAGATTGATTGGAGGTATTTACATTAAGTTTATAGTGAAGAAGAATATTGCTGATTGTCAGATTGATTGGAGGTATTTACATTAACTTTATAGTGAAGAAGAATATTGCTGATTGTCAGATTGATTGGAGGTATTTACATTAAGTTTATAGTGAAGAAGAATATTGCTGATTATCAGATTGATTGGAGGTATTTACATTAAGTTTATAGTGAAGAAGAATATTGCTGATTGTCAGATTGATTGGAGGTATTTACATTAAGTTTATAGTGAAGAAGAATATTGCTGATTGTCAGATTGATTGGAGGTATTTACATTAAGTTTATAGTGAAGAAGAATATTGCTGATTGTCAGATTGATTGGAGGTATTTACATTAAGTTTATAGTGAAGAAGAATATTGCTGATTGTCAGATTGATTGGAGGTATTTACATTAAGTTTATAGTGAAGAAGAATATTGCTGATTGTCAGATTGATTGGAGGTATTTACATTAAGTTTATTGTGAAGAAGAATATTGCTGATTGTCAGATTGATTGGAGGTATTTACATTAAGTTTATAGTGAAGAAGAATATTGCTGATTGTCAGATTGATTGGAGGTATTTACATTAAGTTTATAGTGAAGAAGAATATTGCTGATTGTCAGATTGATTGGAGGTATTTACATTAAGTTTATAGTGAAGAAGAATATTGCTGATTGTCAGATTGATTGGAGGTATTTACATTAAGTTTATAGTGAAGAAGAATATTGCTGATTGTTAGATTGATTGGAGGTATTTACATTAAGTTTATAGTGAAGAAGAATATTGCTGATTGTCAGATTGATTGGAGGTATTTACATTGAGTTTATAGTGAAGAAGAATATTGCTGATTGTCAGATTGATTGGAGGTATTTACATTAAGTTTATAGTGAAGAAGAATATTGCTGATTGTCAGATTGATTGGAGGTATTTACATTAAGTTTATAGTGAAGAAGAATATTGCTGATTGTCAGATTGATTGGAGGTATTTACATTAAGTTTATAGTGAAGAAGAATATTGCTGATTGTCAGATTGATTGGAGGTATTTACATTAAGTTTATAGTGAAGAAGAATATTGCTGATTGTCAGATTGATTGGAGGTATTTACATTAAGTT
Source organism: Euprymna scolopes (assembly GCF_053919585.1). Lineage (NCBI taxonomy): Eukaryota > Metazoa > Mollusca > Cephalopoda > Sepiida > Sepiolidae > Euprymna > Euprymna scolopes. The sequence goes on from NC_136483.1 coordinate 116,326,243, forward strand.
TATAGTGAAGAAGAATATTGCTGATTGTCAGATTGATTGGAGGTATTTACATTAAGTTTATAGTGAAGAAGAATATTGCTGATTGTCAGATTGATTGGAGGTATTTACATTAAGTTTATAGTGAAGAAGAATATTGCTGATTGTCAGATTGATTGGAGGTATTTACATTAAGTTTATAGTGAAGAAGAATATTGCTGATTGTCAGATTGATTGGAGGTATTTACATTAAGTTTATAGTGAAGAAGAATATTGCTGATTGTCAGATTGATTGGAGGTATTTACATTAAGTTTATAGTGAAGAAGAATATTGCTGATTGTTAGATTGATTGGAGGTATTTACATTAAGTTTATAGTGAAGAAGAATATTGCTGATTGTCAGATTGATTGGAGGTATTTACATTGAGTTTATAGTGAAGAAGAATATTGCTGATTGTCAGATTGATTGGAGGTATTTACATTAAGTTTATAGTGAAGAAGAATATTGCTGATTGTCAGATTGATTGGAGGTATTTACATTAAGTTTATAGTGAAGAAGAATATTGCTGATTGTCAGATTGATTGGAGGTATATACATTAACTTTATAGTGAAGAAGAATATTGCTGATTGTCAGATTGATTGGAGGTATTTACATTAAGTTTATAGTGAAGAAGAATATTGCTGATTGTCAGATTGATTGGAGGTATTTACATTAAGTTTATAGTGAAGAAGAATATTGCTGATTGTCAGATTGATTGGAGGTATTTACATTGAGTTTATAGTGAAGAAGAATATTGCTGATTGTCAGATTGATTGGAGGTATTTACATTAAGTTTATAGTGAAGAAGAATATTGCTGATTGTTAGATTGATTGGAGGTATTTACATTAAGTTTATAGTGAAGAAGAATATTGCTGATTGTCAGATTGATTGGAGGTATTTACATTGAGTTTATAGTGAAGAAGAATATTGCTGATTGTCAGATTGATTGGAGGTATTTACATTAAGTTTATAGTGAAGAAGAATATTGCTGATTGTCAGATTGATTGGAGGTATTTACATTAAGTTTATAGTGAAGAAGAATATTGCTGATTGTCAGATTGATTGGAGGTATTTACATTAACTTTATAGTGAAGAAGAATATTGCTGATTGTCAGATTGATTGGAGGTATTTACATTAAGTTTATAGTGAAGAAGAATATTGCTGATTGTCAGATTGATTGGAGGTATTTACATTAAGTTTATAGTGAAGAAGAATATTGCTGATTGTCAGATTGATTGAAGGTATTTACATTGAGTTTATAGTGAAGAAGAATATTGCTGATTGTCAGATTGATTGGAGGTATTTACATTAAGTTTATAGTGAAGAAGAATATTGCTGATTGTCAGATTGATTGGAGGTATTTACATTAAGTTTATAGTGAAGAAGAATATTGCTGATTGTCAGATTGATTGGAGGTATTTACATTAAGTTTATAGTGAAGAAGAATATTGCTGATTGTCAGATTGATTGGAGGTATTTACATTAAGTTTATAGTGAAGAAGAATATTGCTGATTGTCAGATTGATTGGAGGTATTTACATTAAGTTTATAGTGAAGAAGAATATTGCTGATTGTCAGATTGATTGGAGGTATTTACATTAAGAGACCACTAATGCAGCAAGTCCGTTGGAGCACATTCCATTGAAGTACTTGAAAAACAAGCACATCACCCTTTCCTATGTTGATACAGTACAAAATTGACTTTACAACCAAGTATGGGATGATCTTTATTTTTCCTTCCAGACCTTTTCTCACAGAAAAGATGTTCCATGAAAAGTGCTCGATTGAACTCTATTTATTTTTTTACTATTAATCCTGATACTCAAATGAGTAGAGAAATTGTGAGTTCATACCTTTCTCAATGGTATTAGTGAGCGATTGAACACAATAGATTCAGTAAGATTTTAAATATCCAATTTCATAGTCAATGAGGCTATCCATTTGGTCAATCAAAATAGGCTTCATCCTTTGCAGTCTGTAAGCAACTAGTGGAATTATTTCCGACACAGACGTATTTTGAAGGAAAAAATTGATTTTTAAGACATTTGAAAATATTTTTTTACAATCGTTCTTTTTTAATATCAAATCTGACATCATATGTTAAAGCAGTGTGGGGAATCCCTGTTTGCTTGCCTCCCCACAAAGGGAGACACAAGGTCCTTTTTTTATGTGGGGAATATCTAGCACTCCAAAAAAGATGAGACAAAAATTTTGAATTACTCCAGTCAAGAAGGATTTCTCCTCATCTGACCGAGGATAAAATTGATATTACACTTTGATCCTAGTTTAAATACAGAGGAAGAGACTAAGAAAGAAATCTGTTTTAACAAATCCCCACCATAGAGATGTGGAAGTCGGCTAATATAGCCAACTCTTAAGTTGGTTTTTAAAAAGTTGACTCTGATTCTCCACAGACGAGGAGTCAGCTAAAAACCAAAAATCTGATTTCTAAGTCAGATTTTTCAAAAGATCCGACTGTTTCCCTCATTTTCTGCAAAAAATATTTTCTCACTCCAGATGAAAAACCTAACTCTTGAATTTATTATAATAAAAAAATTGATGACAATTTTCTATTGCTGGAAAAATAACGGACTCCTGGCTCCAACTCCTAATGTCTATCTTAAAGGAAAAAAAGTTATATCTGATGAACAATAACTTTTCTTTTTCACTCAATCTTATTATTTTCTAGAGAAACCCTTGTACTAGAAAAAATATTATGGGTTGGATCACCCATAAAGCTTCTTTAAATTTGAATCAACAAAAAATAAATTATTACTTTAGACTCTTAATAAACAGAGAGAGAGAGAGAGAAAGAAAGAGAGAGAGAGACAGACAGACAGACAGACATAGAAAATGATGAGAGTGAAGTGTATAAGGTATAAGTGGATGGGGGGGGGGTAAAACAACTGATTATGAGAGAGGGTTAAAGTTCGTAATATATAGGTCATTTTTAGGAGTTAGTTGCAAATCAAAGCAATTAAAATAGAAGTGTTTCCAAACATAACTCAATCCCTAGTTAGGGAATATTTTAGCATGTATTTTGTATGATTAGAATATGTAGGAAAAAAGCGTTATCATTGATTATCTCAGTTTTAGCGTATATATACAGTAGCGTCCAAAACTAAGGGACAAAATTTTAAAACCTAATATTTGTTAGAAATAACAACTGTGAAAAGCTGAAAATTTGACAACTGGTAGTCGTTATCATCGATAATGACATACTAAAATTTGAATCATTTGCAAAGGATAGAAAAAGAACTACAGATCGAATGATCTCTTGTTCAAGCCCGGGTGTACCGCACCATTTTATTTTAATTTTTTCTTATTAATGATTTATTATCATCCATTTATGATACATATAGATAATTTTAGATATATATAGATAATCCATTTATGATAAAAAAAGAGGTACCATTTAAAATCTCCACAAATCATTTTTTCTATAATAATAGATATGCAATCTGCATAAATTAAAATATGTATAAGCGTATTGTATGACCAAGCATATCTGGGCTGCCAGCTTATATATATATATATATATATATATATATATATATATATATATATATATATATATATATGTATATATATATATAGGGTTTTTATTATAGAGTAGATAATTACAAACCATATATTTTATTCTACTTAAAAAAAATATAAACTTAAAACTATCTTCTAGAATTTTCCATCTTCTCAGCCTCCACTTCAATATTCCAATAGAGGAGACGCCAGCTCATTCTATTGATTCAGATTCCTTGAGATGGAAATCAAACAATTTCCTACAGCTTTGATTGATGCACAAGTTTTTTCTTGCCACAAGCTCTGCAATGAGAAATATAATTTATGTATGAATCGCATTGCTTCATATCCAGAAAATTATGCTGATGATTCATTGTTATGCAACCATAACTGTCAGCTGCTTCAAATTGTGAACATCATAATTCGGGAAGTTCATGACGATGTCACCCTTGGCTATGACCCTAAAATGAATCAGTCATGGCATTTTGAATGGGCCAATTGTTAGGGTTTATAATTCTTTGTGTTATTGTCTCTTCCGATTGGGACAGCCAGAAAACATAGATTCAACATTCAAGAATTTGAAATCTTCAATAAATTACTTTTTCTTAATCCAGGAAAAAAGTCAATTTCCTATCTTACCTCTGCTGTTTTTGGATTCATTCTCACAGCCCTATGAGAGCCTTAGTTGGTTGATTGGTTTGTCACACTTAAGTTTAAAATAACATTTTCATTGGTCTGTCAAGCTTAAATTATAAATAGCATTTTCATTGATGTCTTAAACTTATGAAATAGCAATTTCATTGGTTTGTCATCCTTAAGTTTTAAATAACATTTTCATTGGTCTGTCATGCTTAGGTTTTAAATAGTATTGTCATCACTAACTGCATAGATTAAATAGATGAATTTTAAAAATATCCATTCATATTTTCTGCTATTTGACTGAAATTTGCCTCTCCCGACCTCTCTTTCTATTATCTTTCTTTCCCTCCCTTCCATTTCTCAGCAACTTTAAACCTTTCTTAGTGTTACTGACAGTTATTTTCTTTCTATAGAATTGAAAATAATTAATTTTGTGATAAAAATGATTGACTTATTGATTGCTAAAAGTTTGGTTTAAAACGAGTATAAATGTTTTCTTAGAAACAAACAGACAAACTTTCATCATTCGTAGATATTTATGCTGATGACACTACCATCTATGGTAGCACATCAAAGACCAAGTTCTCCCTGATTCTCTCTCCTCTGATCTTGAGCATGTGGTACAATGGGGAAAGAGGTGGCTGGTTACTTTTAATGCATCTGAAACCAAGCTCCTATCTTGACATCATCATCGCTCTGAGGATAAGAGTTAAAGAGTGTACAGTAGTCAATTGGACAATATAGTAATCATTAGTAATGGAAATTCAGTAAATTTGTTAACTCATCAAGAACTTGTTTATGTTGCACTTGAAGACAACCATATTGGAGTCAGCTGGAAAGCAGGAAAACGGAAGACAGTTCCACAGACATCCAGTTCTGAGAAAGAAGCTTTGTTCATGGAATCTACGTTTAGGTTTAGGCACAGATAAAGAGTGGGGGAAATTATTGATAGTGTTTTCAGTTAGACGAGTGTTTCTTGTGAAAGTTTGGCGAGGGGGGACCATAGATTGAAGCTTAAACGAGCACTTGCCATGAAAATAACGATAAAGTAGAGACAAACTCGCAACATCTTTTTTGTGAGAAAGAAGTTGCAGGGAAGAGAAAAGGGCATCCACTACTAGGCTACAAAGTCTATTTTGAACTCTATCAAAGCAGGACAAGTCCTTTCTAGCAGCTCCTGCTCAGATGTGGCAACAGTACTCCATCCTTATATAGATAGAGAATTGCACCAGCAGTGAGATATCTAGTGAATCTATAGAATGATCCCACCATTTTTCCAGTGACCTTGGCAACGGCAGATCAGGAGTAAAGGTCAAGCCCAGAAGCTTGTCAAAACATGAAGCCTCCCCAAAACGAAAGCCATTCATTTCAATTAATGGCAGATGGGGATCAGAGCATTGATGATGTAAAGATAGAAACTTGGATTTAGATGCATTTAAAGTAACCAGCCACCTCTTTCCCCATTGTACATCATGCTGAAGATTAGAGGAGAGAGAATCAGAGAGAACTTGATCATTTACGGCCTTTGATGCTGCTATTCAGATAATTTGATTATTTTATACAAAAAATATTTTTACTTTTTTTGCTGTACAAATATTTTGATGTTATGTTTACATCTTTGGTGTTGATGCTTGCAGAAGCATTGAAACACCTATAATGATTTAAGTGTTTTTATCGTTAATCGTAATAATAATATATATTTTAATATATAATTAATCTCTTTTGAAATGATCAGCTTTAACCTGTTCAGAGAGAGGTGATAATGCTTGGGAGACAAGTAATTAGAAGAAAATTTCTTGACTGTTGCAATGCACCTGACTTCCAAAATTAAAGATGACATTGTGTCATGCTTGCTTAGATGAAGTAGTGGATGTATACTTAGATTTATAGCATTTCATGGCGAGTTCTCAGATCCCAACATGATGGCTCATAATCTTCTCATACAGAAAGAAAGAAAAAATAATAATAAAACAGCTGAATTGCTTGTGTTGAGTCGTTACTTGATTAATAGTGACATCTAGTTATAAATGTAGTTGTAATCGTGATGTAACACCTGAAGTTTATGGCCTCCCCACCCCATGTAGTTGTAATAAAGTAAAATAAATTTACAAAAATGCCAACAGCATTTTTGGTCAATGGTGTCATGCTCTTTGATGCTTTATTATTTTACACATTACATGAGCTTCTTCTCATCTTCAGAGGGGTGAATGGGAACATTTTAGAAAAAAATGGTAACTGAACTCAGTCACTTCATTAGGCAAAGAGAAAGACTTTTTCTCTTTTAATCATCACTAGCCTGGGTGCCCGGTGTTGCCCGGGTGTTTGGAGTGTGTGTCGAGCAAAAAAAAAAAAAATGTGGTAGTAGGCAGGCAGGCTCGAACCCGTGCTGTGAAGGTGGAAAAGAAACTGAAAGAAAATCTGACGTCTTAGCCGATATCTCCATGATGCGACCGGAAATCAAAAGTGTTGAAATTAGCCAAAGTCAGTCCAACGGTGACGATGACTTGCTAAAATGTCGGCGAAAAAAATCGACCCCTCCTTGTACAAAACAGCCTAGTTTAAGGTGAAGGAATTAATGTTTTTGGCCAATTTTTCGATATTTGTTACCCAAGACATCGAGCTTCAAAATGATACTGCTCTTGTCAGGATCTGTCAGCTCTGCTGTAAGAATTTTTCAAGGCATACATACATACATACATACATACATACATACATACATTTGAACAAACAGGTGAGATTTATATTGTAGATGTCTCACTTTAGACTTCTTGACACATACCCCTAAACTCTAGTTTTTAACTTTTAATGGAATTTTCCACTTTTCTGCTTACTCTATCTTATGTGGAAGACACTGTTTTTAAAATTATTTTTACACATCTGCATCAATCTTGCTACGTGTAATTAAATAAATAAAAACATACAATTAAGAGCTACTGCAGCTCAAAACCAACCTAAAGTTTGAGTGTACTAAAAAATAACACTTGATTTAATGTATGGTATTAACAGAAATAAGTTTATAGATATTTAATAAGCTTCAATATAATGCCTCAGTATTTATTTCCCTTCCACCATGGGAAGATGTGACACAAGGCCAGAAGGATAAGCCAGCATGCAAGAGGTATTGCAAGCTAGCCCCTTAAAAATTAACTGAGTAATAAGATCAGCATTCTCCAGTGAGTGTGCCTCAGGTAGTTAACTATAAACTAATTCATTCCCAAAGTGAGAAGGCGACAAAAATGTCTTGCATGTTTTTATTTTTTGTGCTAAGTTATAAAATCAAAGTAAAACTTAAACTATTTTTTGCCACTTTGGTTATCGTCTCTAATGTAATTGGAATAAGTTCATAGAAGATGTTTCTAAGTTTGCTGCAAAAAAGGTAAACTCTCTACTTGTCTAGAAAATTTCTCACACCTGCCCGTATCTTATGTTTCTATAAAGCCACCATTTATCCATGGGTGGAATATTGTTGTTACGTCTCGGTTAATGCACCAACCACTAGCTCCTTTTTCTTAGACAGAATACAAAAAATAAATTTCTAACTTAACAGCTCATGCACTGAGTGTCAAGCTCCATCCCCTGTCACATCACTGCAGCGTTACATGAGTACGCTTGTTTTACAGGTACTTTCATGGAGTGTACTCTGATGAACTAACTCCACTTGTACTCCTCAACATAAACGTAAACACCCTGATCCACCCAACTAGCAGCAAAATCCCTCACCCTTAACTGCAGAGGTCTCTAAATGCCTAAAATTTTCCATTCTAATAGCTTCTTTCTCTGGACTGTTTGACTTTAGAAAACCTTCCCTGTTCCCTTCTTCGCCTAAACATTCAAAAATTTAAATATAATGTGAATATACATTTTGTTACCCAACTTCCTATTTAGGTTTCCCTCTGTAAATCTGACTCCTATCACAACAGTTTCTTATTGTCTAAATGGCAATATGCCTTGTATGGGATCAACAAAAGTTAAGAAAAAAGAAAATGTTGAATCTGGCTGAGGTTCTATTCATTGTTCAGATGAAAATAATTTGAGAATTTTCTAGATTTTATTAACAGTCGAAATATAAATATATAAATCTTGATAAGATTTTTATCAATAATTGTTTTTTTTTTTTTTAGGAATTTATATTGAATATTTTCTTTCTTAAAGCTTTTGCAGGTATAGCTCAGTGGTTAGAGCAGCGGACTGACAGCTGAGAGGTCTGAGGTTCAAGCACTTGCACAAATACACTACGAACAATTATCACTTGTCTCTCAGTTTTAAAAGCTTTACATTGATAATTTGATTCTTTGATACGCCAGAGGCGCATGAGAAAATTAATATTTTCTTTTAGGAGCACAAAAGAAACACAATGTCTTGTTTTTATCTTTACACATTTATTCAAGGCAGAACTTACTGTCTATCAGTTATTAAAGGCTTCAAGATCAGGTTAAAATCGAAGGGTCATGAGAGTACGTAGTAAACACAAGTCAGCCATTTTAATATTATTAATTTAATAGATTACAAATAACCGTTTGTATTATTTGGATCAATTAGATTAATGTTCTCATCTTGAATGTTATTTGTACAACGTTTTGGTCAATGTAACCTCTGACCGTCTTCAGGTGATAAGTCGCCATTTTTGATATAGGAAAAGGAGTAATTTTACACTTTTGAGGTTTCGGATTTAGATTCTTGTTGAAAGTAAAATTAAAAAAAAAATAAAATCTAACAAAATTATCAAACGAAACACTACGAGATATTATTTCTAAATTATTTATAACAAAGTGGGGAGTGGGGCTAAAGTTTAATTAAATCCAGTAACCAATCATAAGTTTGTTGCAGAGGGGAGTGGAAGGTGCTAAAACCAATTGACCGTTCAACTAAGAATATTAGAGGCAAAAATAGGACGGTAATAGCAAAAAGAAAAAAAGAATATTAGAGGCAAAAATAGGACGGTAATAGCAAAAAGAAAAATGACAAAATGCTGAAATATGTTTAAAGACAACAAATTGCTTTTTATTTTCGAAAAAGAAATAAATGCAAATGATCAATTCGAAAAGGTTTGGAGATTGTGGTCAGTTCAAGTAAATCAGATCAGTTTGACGTCAGTAGAAAACTGGAGAAAGTACCCAAACGACAGTGGGTACTTGATCAGGGCTGCAGAACGTCGGTAGGCACTGGCATGGGTTTCCGGATGTTGACAGACTCTGGAGTGGATAGCCTGACGTTGATCAGCACTCAAAGGGGTAGTTTGACGGCTACAGGCGCTGGAACACTGCTGAGGGCTGCAGGAAGCTGCGACAGGCACTGGAAGGCTGCAGGCAGTGAACTGGGGTCTGCTGGTTGAAGAAAGGTAGTCTTAGGGGGCAGACAGGCAGTAGTAGTTTGTGGTTCGCAGGAGTAGTGTGGAAAAGGTAGCCCTGAAAAGGGCTGTTTGAACTACTACTGTTGCTAATGATGAAACCCTTTGGCCGCTGGGCTCGTTGACTTGAAAGCGATGCTCTCAGTAAAAAAAAAAAACAAATGCATAGAATTAATTCCCCACCGAATCAAATACAATCAAGAGTTTCAAATATAAATTGATTGTGTTTATGTTCGATTAAGCTCGGAATCAAAGTCTATTCCTTTTTGGTTCATGGAGAACAGGTTGAATTTGTTGGGGTTTTTTTTTTTTTTTTTTGTTTTCTGTTCGAAACGAAAAAAAACGTTGTTTGCCGCCAGTTGGCGTATATGAGATTGTTAAAAAAAAAAAAAGAAAATGGCCGGCGGAGAAAAATACATACCACGATGCAAGCGCAACACAAGTTCTTAAAAACTTTACTTTATGAAACAAGACGTTGCCAATAAACTATAATTGTTAAACCATGTGTTGTCTTGTTAGTTTTATTTTTTATTTTTTCTTATTAATGACAGGTTGTTTTTTAAATTTTCATATAGGTATTTTTTCATATTTATTATCTAGTGACAAAAAGATTAAAAAAAAAAATGTTTTGTAAATTTACATTTTAAGAACTTGCGATTTGTTAGTGGATCTAATTAAACTTTAGCCCCCCCCCCATCCTTTTTTTTATATAAATAATTTAAAAATAATATCTCCTAGTGTTTCGTTTGATAATTTTGATTGACTTTATTTTTTAAATTTTACTTTCAACTAGAATCTAAATAGGAAACCCCGAAAGTGTAGAGTTACTCCTTTTCCTATATCAAATATGGCGACTTATACACCCGAACAAGTTTGGAGGTTACATCGACCGAAACGTTGTACAAATAACACTCAATATGAGAACATTAGTCCGATTAATCCAAATAATACAAACTGTCATTCCTCAGCTCAAAAACTTAAAACTATAAAAATGGCTGATTGTGACATTTTGAAACTCAAAAGTAATTTTGAAGCCTTTAAAATAATATTTAGAAACTAATATCACGCTCAAAATTGAATTTAACGTTTAATGACATAAGACAAGTTTGTTTCATGTGTGCTCCTAAACAGAAGAAAAACAAGAGCTCTGCTGCTAATAGCATGGTACCAAACTGCCGGCCTTTTGAAAGCTGAAAATGTACACAATTGAAAAATGGTTCCAACTCCACGGTCCATCTTTTTGTTTCTTCATGTACATTAATTATTAATTATAATTAATTTTTTTTGTTTGTAATTTCCATTTATTTAAAATCAATGAGTGTGAAAAACAGTTTTTTTTTTTTTTAATTATTATTTAACTTAACATTAGAAGATTTTAGTTAAAAGTGATTATATTATTACAATGAATTATAATAATGCACAAATTTTAAAACAAAAAGAATTAATTAGTCTAGTCTAATTGAAACGTCATTGTAATTAATTTAAACAAAACTGGGTGCTTAATTAATGTACATGAACAAAAACAAAGATTGTGGAGTAGAGACTATTTTTGAATTGCGTAGATTTTCAGCATCCCAACTTCACTTTTCAAAATACCAATAACTTGGTACCATACTCTTAAAAGAGCAACCAAAAACTTTGTTTTTTCACATGTCCCTGCTGTACTAAAGAAGTGAAGAATTTTATTTATTATTCAAAATTTTCATTTATCAACACATTAAAATGTTAACATTTCCAGGAATTATTTTGTACACTTTAAGGCTTTTAATCAAAGAAGTAAATGTTTAACATTGAGGGTAACAAGTTCTTTGATAGTCCGCCTCTTAATTTGTCCGTCTTTTTTTTTTTAACTTTGTTTTTGGAATTCAGTATCATTATTCTGATGCACCTTAGTCGCTCGCTGATTAAAACAAGGAAAATCATCACTTAAAAAATAAATATTATCCTTATTATTAAATGATGGACTCGGTGTTGCCCGGGATTTAATAAGAAACTCTGTTTCTATTTACTGTTCCCTCCATAGAAGCAAAGTCAGACAATTTTTAATATGGAAACAATTTACCCCTCCCCCCCCCCCAAAAAAAAAAGAACACTCTAGATGAGGGAAAATAATAAAAATTGCTTAATCTAGAAGGATTTTTCCTTTACTGATCAAGGACAAAATAGATGAAGTCTAGTATCAGAACATATACTACATTTAGCTCCTAACTAAAAGGCCAAGATGCCCAATCCAAAGCATCCTATTTGTAATTCAGTTTTTGGAGTGTAACTGAAGGCTGCATTTATTATTGATTGGGTTAGGGTAGAAGATGTATGTAAAGTGATATTTATTGTAACAAGTTAAAAAACTATATGGTCCTCTGACTGATGCCTTCAATTTAAGGAGAGCAATAAAAATCAGCCCCAAAAGGTGTGTTTTTCACCCCTAAAACATCCTAGGACTCAAGCCCAGAATTTTCCCATGGTCAAATATTACGTTTTCCGATGTATGTCCATGTGGTCTTGCTTTTGGGTAATTTTCAACAAAATCTGTGTCTTGGAAAGTACTATTTTGGGCCATTTTGACCCCTTTTGATCCTCTGGGGATACAACCAGAATTTTCCCAGGGTCAAATATTACGTTTCCAGATGTATGACATGGGATCTTGGTTTTGAGTAATTTTCAGCAAAATTTAATGGTCGGAAAAGATTCTATGTACCGAAAAGTGCTATTTTTGGCCATTTTGACCCCTCAGAATTTTTATCATTGTTACATTTCATCTCTTGGGTAGTTGTAACTTCATATAAAATTTCAGAAAAATGTAATGAGTAGTTATTGAGAATTTGGGAAATGAACAGACAAATGGACAAACAGACAAGGTTGAATTCTAAGGTCCAAATCCGACTAAGTCAGTGGACCAATAATTAATATCTTTATTATCCTGGTAAAAATCCTTCTAAAGGTACATTTGGTGTTTCTTTGGAATTAACAAGGACCCATGTGTTGTCTTGCTCAAAGCCCTAAACACTTGGTTAATATTTCTATTCTTAACTTTTAAAAAATTTCTATGAATTTTCAAGCTAAAAACAAAATAAAATGAAATGTATTTTCTGTTCATGGATGTAAAGAACGACTAAATTATTTTCATTCTTTTTATTAAGATGAAATATAGTTTTCCATATAAACTGGGAAATGTCTCAAAATATACATAATTCCAAAAATCTATACAAACAAACTAACAAACAGCAACTAAAGCTTTATGAATTAAAAATGTTCATGACTATGAAATGACTCTTCCGCACTGGATAATTCTCTTTTCATTTCAAAGCCCCTATTTGCCTAAATTTTTATTATTGAAAAATGTTTATAAAATTCCGTAGTTTTTTTTTGTACATTAAAAACATTATTTGAAAAATATTAAGGAGTAAATATAGGAAGTTTGTATTCTAGAATGTGTATAAGGCTGAAAAAGGCTGAAGCCATGTGCAAACGCAAGTTAATACATATGTGTGTATGTATTTTGACAGTTTAAATCATTTTTCAAATGAAGTTCCAAATGAAAAGTATACACAAATGTATTATAATTGCGTACAGCTTTTTCAAGGTAGTGTTTATTTTATACAAGAAAACACTTAAAATAAGCACTATATCTTCTAATTTGATGGTGTGTAAACACGGGCATATTCTGTGAAAATGATTACAACTTTCACAAATTTAATGTGTACATATTTGAACATTAAGGATACGCTTCCACATAAATAATTTTTTTTTCACTCACTCTTGTTGTAAACATATGCATACACACACAAACACTCTCATATACACACGCAAACACATTTACACACTCACATGCTAATGCATTTATCACATTTTCTCCAGACTATAATACATACATTTTATTTATATTGTTTTTGTTTTTCTTTACTTTTGACTGTTGTCCTCACTGTTAATATTTCTCTTTTGAGTACATTTCGGCCAATGTGCCACTGGCCTTCTTCAGATATATTTGTCATTTATGGTGGTGTTTAGTTCACATTGATGATTTATGTATTGAAAGCATTAAATTCCCCCCCCCCCCGCATACTTAAATTCAATGAATTTGTTATTTTGACAGTCATTTTTCAATTCACGGATACATGCATAGCGTGACATCATCAATCACATAGAGTATAGCATGAAAACAATCTATATAATACTAAAACTGTGATAATCTTGCTTACTTGCCTTTTTATTATGGAATAATACAATAAGACAAGGCATGAAGCTACTTGCTGTAAGGAGCTAAAAAAAAAATACTACTACTTTAAGGTAAAAAAACAACCAATGATAAGGCTGAAATGGATATATTCTGACCCAGAAAACAACACTTCTTCCTCCTTTTTCACATGGAATATGAGGACTAAAGAACAAAATATGAGAAGCGAGAGTTATGAGGCTGCTGAAAGAAAACCCAAGATCCACTTTCTACTCTCCTTGTTTTCACAGTGAATGTTTTAGATGGTGGTAGGAAGACCAAATAAACTGAGAAGTGTGAAGAGAAAAGTGAGATGTTGTAAAAAAAAAAATATTCATTAAGAGTTTTGAGTGGATAACATGAATATAGTTTAGTTTAGCAGCAGCAACATCTGAGATGAACAAAAAAACTGTTTATTTTTTTTATTGTAACTGACATCTCACTTATTTCCCTTAAATTAAGACTAGTCTGGATGCCCGGCATTGCTTGGGTGTTTGGAGGCGTGTGTTGAGTAAAAAAACAAACAAAAAAGTGGTAGTAGGCAGGCAGGCAGGCAGGCTCGAACCCATAGCACGAAGGAGGAAAAGAACGTAAAAAAAAAGTGACGTCTTTACCGTTGCGTCCATTGTCAAACCAGAAGTGGCGAAGATTTAAATTATCATTAGTCAATTGAAAAGAGGGGATGGCTTTTGAAAATATCAGCGAAAAAAGCGACCCCTCATTGTAGAAAAGTGCCCAGTTGAGGGTGAAGGAATCAATGTTTTTAGCCAATTTTTCGATATTTGTCGCTCAAAGGGTCAAGCTCTAAAACGATACCAATCTCATAAAAATCCGTTGCCTCTGTTGAAAGTTTTAGGCATGCATACATACATACATACATACATACATACATTTAAACAGACAAGTGAGATTTATATTATAGATATTTACTTTATTCTCTAACTCTCTGATTGTACTTTTAAAATGTATGTTCACAACCGTTAAATGACACTAAATGTAACCACGAATGTACAATGTACCAAGATTAACCGTATAGGTCACGGGTTGTCTTGTAAAATAAAAATGCAGTGCTTTATTATTAATGATTTATCTAGGTGATGCACACAGTCAGATTAGAATTAAAATGCCAGTGCAATAGAGAGTTCACTCTGACATAAAAAATGCACATCGCTATTTATTATAGAGAACAATTAAAGATATTGATTTTTGTTTAAGCATAACTCATACCTGAACAAGAATATATTTTAGCACATATTTTGTATGATTAAAATATATAGAAAAATATCTTTAAGAAAACAAACGTTGATTAACTCAAATTTTATATGATGATAGATACACATTGGTCTTTGTTATAGAGGATTATGATGTTGCAGCTGCTGAAGGTTGGGTTTTGATGAATATTCAATTCATAAGATATTGTTGTTTCCATAATATGAATGATTGATTATCAGCTCAATATAATCCTGCTAAAAGCATCCTTATCTGTTTTTTTTTTTTTGTATTCCCTTCTTGTTGGCATGCAACACTTTGGAAGTTGAATTTCTCTTTGTTGATTTTGTCCAAGCATCATATTTTTTTTTTTTTTTTTTTTTTTCATTTTAGATTTGACCTTACAAGATTAGTATTCAGGAGTTCAGCATGTCATTTATATGATTCGAACTGTATTTTTCCATCTTGGTTGTTACCATTTTCATATTTTGTCTATTCTACTCTCTGACCATATTCAGGTGCCTTTTGTCTGAATCCATAACGTTCTTCGAATTTAAAACTGAAACCTTTATTTCTCAAGAAGAGAACAGTAGTTTAAATAATCCAAATTATCAATCCTCATCTAAAAAAAATCAGAAATCCATTGATCTTATTTTGCATTATCTGCATATCTAATATACCTAGTTTTCTCATAAAGTTCTTCATTTTTCAACTGACATTCATTCCACCTCATTAACCCTTATCATCAAGTGGCACTTGACCTTGATAAATGGTGATCCTTTTAGTAAAAAAGGAAATATCAGCTAATCTTTTCTTAAGTACCTTAACTTGAGATTAAACCAAGTACGTCCAAGGATGGAATACTGCTGCCACATCTGGGCAGGAGCTGCTAAAAACAGCCTATCCTGCCTTGACAGAGTACAAAATAGACTCCGTGTCTTAGTAGGGGGTGCCCTTTTCTCTTCCCTGCAACCTCTCTCCCACATAAGAGACGTTGTGAGCCTGTCTTTGTTTTATCGTTATTTCCATGGCAAGTGCTCGTCTGAGCTCCAATCTCTGGTCTCCTCTCGCCAATCTTTCACAAAAAACACCTGTCTAGCTGAAACCACTGTTAATAATTTTCCCCACTCGTTATCTGTGCCTAAATCAAAACTTAAATTCCATGAACAAAGCTTCTTTCTTAGAAGTGCACGCCTGTGGAATTCTTTTTCGTTTGCCTGTTTCCTACCTGACTACAACTTAGATGTCTTCAAGTCCAACATAAACAAATTCCTGATAAACGGCCCCCTTAAGTAAGACACTTTATCAAATCTCCATTACTAATGATTACCACGATATTATCCCATTGATTACTGTACACGCAATAACCCTTATCCCCGAGTGGCTTCCGGGCCTTGATAAGTGGTGACTACCATGTAAAAAAAAAAAAAAAAATTAAACTCTGAATTTTTAGTTAGCATTCATCCAAGAAAATGTTTTGATCAGTGCCTATATCCACTTGGCAGAATAGGAACAATCTATTCCAATAAATTGAATAAAGGAATCCTGTTTTATTTGTAAATTCAGAAGATATAATAAATTTACATAAATATAAAAGTAGTAATAATTAAAAATAATAATATCACAACTAAATAAAGCAACAGTACGAAAGTAAAGGTTGGATCTTAAAAGTAGTTCAAATTATTCACATGTTTTCTTTATCTTGGTTGTTGAAATTTTAAATGTTTCAACCATTGTACTATCCAACCATCTTCAGGCGTCTTTTGGGAATTTTTCAAACTAAGGCGTTATTTAATCTCCTGGTCTTATTATACTTTTAGATGTCTAATATTAGCTCATCTTTTTCTTTACTTTTTTCCACCAGGGATTGAACTCACAACCTACAGGTAGAATTCACTCTAGAATATCTCTAACTAACGCCTTCATCCTCTAGGAAATGTATTTAATAAGACAGCAACAAAGATGGAGATAGCAGTTCAAAACATGTCAATAACAATATCTCATCTCCAAGATATTGCTAAATAAATGTCTCTCTTTCTATTTCATATGTTATAATGGAATATTTTCAATTTTACAGACAAAATATAGAATTTTTCTAAACAGATATATAGTAGGTATTAGTAAATTATTATTATTCACTCACTAGGTTGGTTGGTTGGTTGTTTGTGTTTTACGGCATATCAACCCTTTTCGGGTTATTTAATGCCGAATCCAAAGATTTTGAAGAAAAAATTTTTAATAGAATATATTTGTTGTTTTCAAGTCGGTTTCTATTTAACCCATAGTTGGAACCCTAACAGGTACTACCACTCCGGTTCAGAGTGGACCTGGGAGCAATGGTAATTAAAGGGTGGCTCCACACTCCCCAAAGCCCGCAAACTGGGGCCTCACCACTGGATATAGTTTATGGTCATATCCAGGACCCCCATTGAGGGACTTTTACCTTCTGCAGGAGGGCAGTCGGTGTATTCTAATGCCCCACCGACAGGGCCGTCACTCACTAGGAGTTTTCACACAGGCCATCATCAAAGAACAACTTGAGAACAACTTGTGGTGCTTTCTGGAGTTTGAGTGACAACAAGATTTCCAGTACTCTCGATACCATTTGCAAATTAATTTGCATTATTGCAACAACCATTTACCAAAGATTTCTCGTTGGTAGCGGCCATTGGTTTTCATTGGAATTTGAGTGGTAATAAGTCTCCCCAAGGTCCCAGTCCTCTTCATACTCATCCAGTGGAGGCCTGGTTAGTGCTTTCTCTCCGCGGTCTTTCCAGTCTCCTTAACCATTATTATTATTATTATTATTATTATTATTATTATTATTATTGGCTCACATGGAGCTTTCACTCAAGTCAACAAATGATCTGATTGGAGACCTGTGGTGTTCTCTGAAAGTTGAGTGACAACAAGTCTCCCCAGACGTCCAGCTCTCTCCACCTCCTTCAATAGCATTTGCAAATAAATTTGCGTCATCGTAACAGCCTCTTACCATTGATTTCTCGCTGGCAGTGGCCATTAGTTTATACTGGAATTTGAGTGGCACTATATTATCATTATCATTATTATTATCATTATTATTATTATTATTATCATTATTTGTCAATTGCACACCTTGCAGAAGGGTGTAGTGGACTAGCCCAGAGAAAGTACTGCAAAAGACATGATCGCATGGGACTCCTGATATATTAGGAGGTGTGTAAGAAGGTTGGGGTGAAGTGTGCTGGAAAATGGTTTGAGGAGGGGTCTGATGAAGTGAGAACAAGTGAGGATAGCAAGGTAGAGGTATGGTTGGACAAAAGTGTCAGAACGACTAAGCAATTGGAACATAATCGTCCGGGTTTGGTCGTCATTGACAAAGTCTCAAAAAACTGGCAGATTGTAGACTTCTCAATACCCTGGGACAGGAATGTGAGAGAGAAGGAGAACGAGAAGTGGAGCAATTATGCTCCATTGGCCTTGGAGATAAGGTGTATACATGGGGTTAAAACACAAATAATCTCGGTTGTAGTTGGTGCACTAGGAGTAGTATCAAGTCGTCTGAAAGGACAATTGAAAAAACTACAAATGGCCTTCAGACCTCTGCGATTGTAGGTACCACCAACATCCTTAGGAAAACCCTTGATCTTTGAAGCTACTGGTTTGGAGCCGGGATAGAGGGAAATCCTCTGGAAATAAATCCCATCCCTTTCCAGAGAGACGTTGATAAACGAAATCAGAATTATTATTATTCTGCTACTGATGATTGGTATGATGATTATTCAGTTCCTGAGTTATTGTTGGCAAAAAACTTGATATCAATAAATGCTGCTCAAAACATTTCAATCAATTTACAAACTCTTTTCATGTTGGCTTTCAAAACTTTGCAAATTGAATTGTTGTCTGTTGATTTTATCCAACCTTCGTCAATTTTTCTGAGCATCTTTTATTCGATTTAAGATTGATTTTGTTTGTTTCTTTGACAACAAATCAACCATTTTAGGAGTAGTACCAAAACACTGCACCTATAAGAAACAAGTCATTGTATGCGATTAATTGAGCGTAAGTTAATAGGTAAAATACCCATAACTGTGGAGAAATTGTTATTTTATACACTTTTGAACAGTAATAGTGCTTCAATAACGATAGCTGTACATTTAATATGAGTCTTAAGACAGGCCTAGTTCTGATGACGTCAGAGGAAGATTATATCTGGACAGTATTGAGAGATATGTGCAGAAGTGTAGACTTCAATGGTATGGCTATGTTGAAAAAATAGATGAAAAATGGATAAGAGTTCTTGGTTCGACAAATGTAGAACAGTTGAGTTAGCAGGTTCAGTTCACAGGGAAAGGCCTAGATAGTATTGTATATGGGGAAAAAATGATAAAATTAACCTGAGTGAAATTTTACGCGCTACATCCATTAGAACTTTATTCATATAGATCTTCCTTCAACTGAATGTAAAATTAAAAGATATATAGATGTTTATCTGTTTCTTTCTTGTTTGTACATGTAAAGTATGGAAGATTACTGAATTCTACTCCAAAAAACACAAATGGATGTTCCATCTGTTCTTGTATAGTCCTAAAAGGCAGATAACTCACTAGTACTTCCTGTATCAGGGGCAGATAACCCCTGGGTACAACACACAAGTAGATAACTCTTTATATATAGATATATAATACACATAAACGTAGATTCCATGAATAAGGCTTCTTTCTTAGAACTGCGCGCCTGTGCAACTCTCTTCCGCTTCCCTGCATTCCAGCTGACTACAATATGGACGTCTTCAAGTTCAACATGAAAAGTTCTCTAGCCGACTCTCTAAGTAATCTAATTTGCCAAATTTCCACTACTAACGATTACTACGATATTGTCTCATTGACTACCGTACACTCATTAACCCTTGGGCCTTGATAAGTGATGGAAAAAAAAAAAAACTTTTTATGGAAGTTGCTCTAGACAACGCATGAAGCTACCAGATGTAAGGAAAAAAATCAGCACCACATCAAGATAAAAAAACTAGCCAATTATAAGTGTTAGATGGAATGACCTAGAAAATAACAATTCTTCTCTCTTGATCAGAAACATTGCTCATTGAATGTGAGGACTAAAGGACAAAATAAGGAACTAAAAACTCTTTTAAAAATATAATTTGATTTTCTAAGGTTCACAAGCAATATACAAAATATTCAACACTTATCACAAGCAGATATGAATAGCACACTTAGTGACATGTGTGCAGGTATGGACATAGAAAACAATCAACTACATAGTTTCTCAAAAGCACCCCAACAGAATTAGTCTGGCAGTGAGAAAATGACGGTATATCCCAGAACGAGTTCGGATAAAACAATGTATAAACAAATGTTATTGTTTTAGTGATTGAACTAAACAGGGGAAAAAAAGAAAGAGGTATTTTGGCAAATATGTTGCCTCCTCCAAAAAGTTAGAAAAGAAAAAGAATGGCCTTAGAGTCGCCCCTTTTATATCGGTGCCATCACATAATTTCGGACATCATGCATTATGAAAAAGGCAGCCTCAAAGGATAGAATGAGTTTGTATAAAATAATCCAAAAGGGAACATACAAAAAAAAAAAAATATGGAAGTAAATGCCTTTACAAACGAAACAAATTTGTGATGAGAATAATTCAACTAAACGTTACATGTTGATGCATTTGAAGCTGCACGAGCATCTTTAGACTGATACATACTCAGATTGGATGGTTTTTATATAAAGCCAAAATAAACCAAGGCAAAATAGCAAATTTTAAAATTAAATTGTTCATAGCAACTGTAGTTGCTTGTCCCCCATCTCTTGTAAGACATTCACAGCAAGAACCCGTGTTGTTACCACGATTCCTCCATGGGCCTAGTGTCAGACTGAATTTCTGCAAACTGAGTGTCTTCACGAGGGCTTACAACCTGTGAAACACATTGCCATAGGACTGTGTGATCCTCTTCAAACCGAATATCCATAAATATTCAAATTGTAATCCTTGAGTGGCTTTTGGCTTTGATTACTAAAAAGATCACCGCTTCTTTTTAGTAAAAAGACAAAGCAAAGAAAACATATGACGTAGAATGATTTGTGTGCAACATGTCACAAAGATATTGCAATGAAGTAGACAAAAGCAAATAGTGTTCGGACTAATGAAGAAATCGCAACTAGTAATATTGATCCGCCTTCTTTGCAGTCATTACTTTTAAGCATTTTCGTTTCAATTAAAACTATTGCAACTTTTTTTTTTAGATGTGTCAGTTTGTCAGTCTGTCACATTTTTATGTTTGAGGTAGCATTTTCTTTGATCTGTCTTGCTTAAGTTTGAAATAGAATTTTGAAATACATTTCTCAGTCTGTCTGACTTAACTATGAAATACCATAAAGGTGAATCAGTAATATTACTTTATCTGCGAAAACAGACGAATGTCCCTTATGAAAATATAGTGGATGGGCAAGAGAATTCTGTAAATAAAATATATTTTCAAGACATGTAATATTTGTATTCATATATGAACACCAAAGAAAAAAATATTACTTTACAAAATCCCCTGTGAAAATTTTATGGTAGAACGGACAAATAACATCAGCAAATAAGTGACTATTGATCAGAATTTAACAAATGTAGGCTCGTTGGAAAGCTAATAACCTGAATTGTGTGGTGGGCTATGTGACATTTGCCCTTAAGGTCGCACATTAGGAGGATTATCCATTATCCAGAGCCTATTTTTGGCACTTTTTTACAGCTATAAAATATTTCAGTTATAGTCATTCGTTTTCCTAGTTTTGCATATGAATTACAAAATATCTGATATTTCCCCCAAACCTCTGGTCTTGATGGAGGAGACACTAAAACTTGCTGCTATGGTTTCAAATGATCTGAAATAACAGCAAGGGGCGACTTGACTCCAAATATTTCTCATGTTATATCTCCCCTTTTTGGTTTTCATACATAAAGTAAATTTCAGTGTATAAGAATTATTTGATACTGGAGATATTCATAATCGTAGCCTATTTCCAAAAGAGGAGAGATATAACATATGATAAATATTTAGAATCAAGTCTTCCCTTGCTTTTATTTCAGATCATTTGAAACCATAGCAGCAATTTTTAGTCTCCCCTCCATCAAGGTCAGAGGTTTGGGGTGTATATATATATATATATATATATATATAGGAGATAAACGAAATTAATACAGAATCATTTACATTTATTCCAAGAATCGAAAGCAATAACAACTTAGAATTGTGTACGATTGTTTCAGAGACGATATCAAGTTTATTCATATGTAATCTCTTCATCAGTACAAAGGAGAGTTGACACCACACTAATATTTAAATAATAGTATCATAAATCATTAGGTTATACATTATACATTGAATCGATGAGTAACTCATTTTTTTATCAGAACCTTATTTCAGAATTGAATTAGAGATGCTGAATTCAGTCATTTGTTTTTTTCTTTTTTTTTTTTTTTTTCATAGTAAAAATGAAAGACGAAACGTTTTTTAGGGAGCTTTTATCTATTAAGCTATTCAGGTCAATGAAATAGGGAAAAAATTTCACTTTACCTTTATATATTTTTTCTATATATATAAAATGAAATATTTTTTTAAAGTTTAGCATTGGTTGATAATCATGTTTTTACAAGAATTACAGATTGACAGATTGTCAGAATACATTGTGATGTCATGATAAACTCTTTTTTCCTATTTTCTTTCTTTCCCATTCTCCTATCATCTTTTCCCCCTCCCTGTTTCTCTCTCGTATTCCACCTCTCTTTTTTCTGTAAGTGTCCCTCCCCCTTTCTCTCTTTCTCACTCTCAATTATTTACATCATTCCATCACAAAGTCAAAAAATTATAAAAAAAAGTCAGATACTGACACGCTTCACTTTAAAATAAGCATTTTCGTTGTGAAGTAAAAAATTGTTGAGTGAATTTTTTCTTTTGTAGAATACTTATAAAAAAAATAGCTTATCTCAAAACTTGTCACATGCATAGCAGCAGTTTTTGCTAATTTTCATGTTTGAAGAAAGAAGCCATGGCCAGTCAGCCACAATTTGCCATGATTAAAGACTGGGGAAGATTTTGAGGAACAAACCGTCGTTTGTTGGGATTAATTTTACCCTGAAAAAAAGGTCACTTCTCACATGTGAGAATGCAGTAATAATTCTGTGAATAAGTTCTGAAACAGAAATATGGCAACAGATTTTGTAGGAAGGAGCACAACAAATGCACATAATATTGTTTACAGCAATTTTACTGGGTGAGCAAAAATGGCACAAGAAAAAAAAGGCAAATGTTCAGAAACAAGGAAGATTGTTAGGTTTGCGAAAATGTGCTTTGCAGGAACTTATCTGGGTGAAGAGTTTGAGTAACAGGTTGCATATGTGCGTCCCTCAATTATGGCTCTTTTTGTGTGAGCGTAAATATATTCTGCTTCTCAGCCTTAGTCGCAATGTAAGCGGGAATCTAAGGATGAATAATGGCTATCTTCTTGTTGCCATCAGGGGCTGCACCGAGAAGTAGCCACTGTTTAATGTGGTAATGTCGAAGAAGTGGGCTGGTTTTCTGTGACTGCCATCAAGGACTTTGTCACTGAAGTACAGCCACTGTCCGACTGGGGTAAAAAAAGAGGTTGGAATTTAACATGCAAGGGCTTTTATAGGCTGGTTCACATAACCCCTATGAAGGCAGAGGTTGGAATTCCTGCTAGCCAATTCACAGGTCTTAAAGGGACAAGGCAACAACTAATCAGTGAGAGGAAAAGCAAGACATGAATAAATTCCAATACGTTTTGCAAATCGTGGGTTTATCCAAGAAGTCAATTTAAAAGCTGGATCATAATTTTTCCCCTGTGAACTGATCTTCTGGATATCAGCTGACGATGATTTGTCTCCTGTGGATTAATATTCCAGATATTTCTTGTTGGACGATAATTTGTTCTGCATATTCTGTGTTGGGCAATAACTTGTATCCTTTGAACTAATGTTCCGACTTTTCAATGTTTGATGAGTGGAAAAAAACTTTAAAATGGATACGCATCACTAAACATACAGATTGAAAGGACGCAACTTGAAAATGTCCATTCTTATTTTTTTATCATATTGTTGCTCTCTGGACTTTGTTTCTTTTAGCACTTGCCTTAAGTTTGTGTGCGGTGCAAACAGAAAAGACGTGTTTTCCTTCTTCATTGCAACAACAACCACTAATTCCCCTTGAGTATTGGCTTTACTCATCAAATATTGTTGACCTCGTCTGTTTCCTTCACTTTCTTTTATATCATCAACATTCTTGGCTTCAGATGAAAAACAAAAAAAGGAAATCGTGTGGAAAGTAAGTAATGTTTTATGTTGACATCGTGAACGATGAATTGAAGCAAACACCATGAATAAATATTTGACGATATTAAGAACTTGTAGCATACAAACCTTTACCAAAATGACTGTAATTGCCTTTTCTTACAAAATCTATTGAGCACCAATATAAGTGAAAAAATAAGTGTTATGGGACTGTTACCTACCCAGTAATGAACTCTTCCAAATACTATAACCAAGTACTCTTGGGGCAATGGGATTCTCTACTGAGATCCAACTGACAAGTAAGCCTCGCTTGTGTCACCACTTTTCTCTGTAACTTTGTTCTTTTTAAATATATCTTTAAACCTATACTCTGTTCTGAGTTGTCTTTTTGTGGTCCCAATTCTGGGTCCACATCAATAAGCTTCCCTTCCTCCAACTTCTTTTCTCAGCATTCCTCACTCCATTCCTCCTTCATTATCAGCTATTATATCCTGTTTCAGTAATGATCGCATATATAGACACACATGCCTAATGGATGGCCATGTTCTTAACTAGAAATTGTTTCTTTCTGGACCATCTCAATATCGGCTCTTTGCATTCTTCTGTTTTTTTTTTTTTTTTCAGAGTATTTTAAAGGGTTTTTAGTAGGCATAACATGGGTACATCCTCCTATTTGAAAATTCCATTTATTTTCTCCGATTGGCAATGAATTTGATTTGTATTCATTAGACATTAATTAAACAAGATGACCTGAATTCCAATTTATTTTTAAGATCCCTTTCACATGCCTTTTACACTAAAGTATAATTCTCTTTCTGTTAAATAGCTTCAAATCTTCTGCATGTCATATAATTAAACTAGCCAATCAGATAGCTACTCTCATATGGATCATACTGATCCTAAAAAACCTGCCCTCGTATCAATCATACCTATTAACTCTACATTCTACATCTATTATATAAAGGGGACCTGTCTGTGTGTTTGTATGTCTGCTAAAAACAGTTTGTAAAAAAACAATGGAAAAGGATTATAAAAACATGTAATGTGGTGCACAATGTAATATACAAAGAAAGAACCACAGACATTTGTGCAAAAGAAGGACATACATTCTTCTTGTTCTAATTACAATGAGATTGATACATTTGAGCAGGGCCAGAGACAAGGAACTATGCATAAGCCATGGATAATAAATGTTATTCACTTTGTATTGCTTGTATTCAAGGAGCCTATGAAACTGCTACCAGACGATTGGACAATGTCTGACAGTTTTAAATGATGAGCCAGAAAAGAAAAGCCTTGTTCTGAATTTCCTGCACATGGTCAGAGCAACCTTTCTAAACTTCTGGACATGAGAACATATTCTCTAATATGGGCAAGAATGAATCCAAGGGAGATAATTCAGATGATTCTACCCCAACACTCATATGGCTGCACAGTCTAATCTGTGACCTACATCTGCTGCCAAAAGTACAAGTGAAAGAACCAACCGATAATGTAGATCTGGTTTTGGTGTAAGGTTTGACCCTCCTCAAGCTTAGCTGCCTCCTGCTGAAAGATCTTTTTGGTTATTAGACTACATTGTACTCAGGTTTGACTACAATCTTACATCAGATGCCAATCAGCCAATCAATACAATCATTCTAAAAGAGACATATATTTCTTAGATAAAAGAACCCTTGAGGATCATGGCATTTTTTACTTCTGATTTTAATGAGATTTAAGCATAATGATTAGTCATACAATTAATTTAACATAAGTTGCTATTTCACCAATAGTTGGGGAAAAATTTGGGGTTTATACCTTTTCCAATATTAATGTGTAATAGAATATATTAGATATGATAGCGCCTAACTTTGTATGATTTTGGTTCTGGGCAAGGCCTCAGTTTGGGAGCATTACAAACTGAATTAGCTGCCATTACTTTCAAGTTGACAGTGGTAATACTTTGCTGATTAATAATGGCAGAAGTTCAACTCCTAACTCTTGCAATCAAACTAGCGCCTGCTCCACGCTGTGCTCCAATGGCATTACTAAGATTGCAAATACTTTTCGACAACCTCAATAACTTTGCCATCCACATACACATCTGAGTTCTCGTCCAACTTCATTGGATGCATCTTAAGAACAGGAACTCGTATTTTCTTCTTTCTTTAATAAAATTATTTTTCTTCTTATCCGAAACATTTGAACATTTATATTCGTTTTGCTTTAGCTGGGGATTTGGCCTTTCAGCTGCAAATTTAATTCACTTGTTTAGAAGTTGGGGAGCTTGAGAGGAGGGTAGGACACTATCATGTGAGGAACGTATTACACATCTGTTTGTGACAGATTTTGCCCTAACAGCATCGATGTGGTTGTCTGCTTTCTTCATTCATATTTATTTTATTTGATAGTATTATTAGCATTTTATGAGCAGCATCCTCATCTCTCTTCCTCCTGGAACGCTTCATTAGATTTATCATATACAATTGATCATCTGCAACATCAGGTGGTATCTCTCATCTTTTTTAAGATGTGAACCGCCTTTACTTACTCTTTGGAATGGGATGCTGGAGTCATTATCACTTCTCGTCCTGTAGATTACCTTAAAAGGGATGGGGGACACATGTAGGTAAATTCAATTCAATACATTGGTAAAAGATTAGCACAGAGCTAGAACCATGTGAAAGCCAGTTATGAACAATGAATGGTTAAGGTCACAAGGATAATCATCAAAAGATGAGCAGCAACAACGCATGTAACATCATTTTGAACTGTTTGGATATCTTTGGGTTGACCACAGTTTTCAGCAGCTTCTTACACAAACCAGGGACTCCACACTGTAAAAGAATGATTCGGCCTAAATCGTCTTGGGTACAGCTTCTTTCAGTTTCCACAAAGTCTGTACTATGGAGCTAGTATGAAGTTAGCTGGACACCGAGAGAACGTTTTCACACTGTTAGATTTAAAAATGAATTAAATATATATCATTTAATTAATTGGAATTCATTATTGAGATGAGTATTATTTATTCATTTATTTATTGCGGACTATTATCCTCATCTTTTTTGGGGTTTTTTAGTAGTTGTTTCACAACATTTCAGCCAACTATTCCTCTGGCCTTTGTCAGGTGATAGGAACTTCGAATCTCCTAGCTGCATTCTCAGCAGTTACTGCCATCCATAGTTGTTGTCGTCTCACCACATTTTGGCCAAGTAAGCCTCTGGCCGGCTTTGAGTAGGATTGAAACCGCTATCTTCAGACAATTCTCACCTGGAATAATAATGGCAGTAATTGCTGATGATGAAGTTAGGAGATTCGGAGTTCCTATCCCGTCACGGTTAGTACCTGACAAAGGCCAGAGGAATAGTTGGCCGAAACATCATGAAACAACAACTAAAAAAAAAGATGAGGATAATAGTCCGCAATAAATAAATTAATAAATAATAAACATCTCAATAAACATTCCAATTAATTAATTAAATAATATATACCATTCGGTACTCACCCAACAATGGAAGATCAGATAATAAATGTGGATTTATAAGACCAAAAAATCCAACCTTGATCACTCTTCGGGGCCCGTGGCGCAGTGGATAGAGACGTTGAATCTCTACGGTTCTAGGTGAGAATTGTCTGAAGATAGCGGTTTCAATCAGAGGCTTAGTTGGCCAAAACGTGGTGAGACGATAAACAACTATGGAAGGAAGTAATTGCTGAGAATGTAGTTAGAAGATTCCGAGTTCCTATCCTGTCGCGGTTACCACCTGACGAAAGCCAGAGGAATAGTTGGCCGAAACTTCGTGAAACAACTACTAAAAAAAAAAGGGATGAGGATAATAGTCCGCAATAAATAAATAAATTAAATATACTCAAAGTTATCTCGATCAAAATTCAACAACCTAAAATTAATAATATTGCCTACGAAACCAGTATTAATATTTGAAAATGCTTAATATAATACAATTTTATTTTGTGCCGCTAATTTTGGCATCACAAAATGTTGACTGTCATATATATATATATATATATATATATATATATATATATATATATATATATGCACACTAAGGAAGACTAGTTCATGTTGAGTCCATCCATTAAACTTGGGTTAGATTGTTTCAACAAGGAAAACGTAAATACATAAGTAAATATAAAAAAGATAAACAGTAAAATAAAGAAAAATGTTTTTTCTTGGCTATATCTCTCTACCCCTACATCTCTCTCTCTCTCTCTCTCTCTCTTTCCTTCTACAGTTACACGTTAAATGATATTACTATTTGTGATGATATTTCCTTTTGTTTATAATCCTTTAATTCTTCCTTTTCTTTATTATTTCTCACTGTTAATAAATAGAGAAAGGTGAGGAGGTGGTAAAAGCAGAGTAATAGATGATATATAGAATAAGAGTGGAATGGTCAAACGACATACTGTGAGAGAAATCTTTGATAATGGTCTGTCTGACTACTAGTGAGTAAATGAAAATATATATGTACATATGAATAACGTGTGCATATATATATATATATATATATATATATATATATATATATATATATATATTATGTATGTGTGTGTGTGCGTGTGTGTGTCTATATGTGTGTGCATGCATATATATATATATACATACATACATACACACACACACACACATATATATATATATATATATATATATATATATATATATATATATATATATATATATAAGATTTAAACTACTGTGAGACCGTAATTTAGTCTAGGATAATATTGTTGTCACTACTAGGAATACGGAAAAAGGATAACACTTGTATTGTTAGCAGTCGAGGTTGTTCCTGTAGCTGGCGTTCTTTTTGATGGCCGATATATCTATCTATATATCTATCTATATATCTATCTATCTATCTATCTATCTATCTATCTATATATATATATATATATATATATATATATATATATATATATATATAGGCTTGCATTATATTATTAAAATTGTATACATACACACATTTATTCTTTTACTTAAAATATTCCACGAAAATCGGGAATAACTTCATCAATGTTAGATGCTATTATTGAACCTTTTATTTTATGAACTTGTGTGTGTAAAGAATAAGAATGCCATTGAGGAATGAGTCCGAGAAGTTTGAAAGGGAAGAAGAAAGAGTGGCAATTGTAGTCTACACACTATCTGCATGCAGCTGATCTGTAATTGTAACGATTCTATATTGATCAACAGCTCAGGCTGAGAAAATGCGACTTTCATGTTACTATTTTCCTCATTCTATTAGTTGTAGTGGCACGACTAGCCCAACTCTGCATGCCACTCGAATGACTACTCTTAGTATTGGAATTATTTCTCCCCAGGAAATAGTGACTTTGGCTTTTGAGAATTGTAAGGTGTAGGGCAGAAAGGACCAGTTTCTGGAGAAATGTAACTCTATTATAGCCATTTTTATTGCATTCTATATAAATTATTATTTCATTGTTTCTCTATCTATCTATCTATCTATCTATCTATCTATCTATCTATCTCCCCCTCTCTCTCTCGATACTTATCTCTGTCTACATAATCTCATTCTTTACTATTTCTATATATCTCTTTTTTCTCATGTCTTGCTATATGTCCCTTTCTTTACACACACGCACACACGTATTATTATTATTATTATTATTATTATTATTATTATTATATATTTTACATCATTTATCATGGCCAAAGCCACTCAAGGATAAAAGTTAATGAGATGGAATGATTGTCAGTTGAGAAATGAAGAATGTTACGAAAGGCTTGAGAATAATTAATAAGATGTACAAAGTTCGAATATTTGTGGGGGCGTTTCATAACAAAAATCTGTTGACATTGGATTTGAAGAAGACCATGTTATAATTGGTTGGAAAACAGTCTCCTGGAAGTGTGCTCCACAGACTGGAAACACTTGCAAATAAGCTTTGTTTATGGAAATTCCACCTAATATTAGATACAGAGAAAGAAAGGAAACTTTTTCATTGTGGTAGAAAAACGAATTCTTAGTGTGAATGTTTTACAGACTGGAGCTCAGTCGAGTGCCTTACATGGAAATTATGATAAAATAGTGAGAGACCAACGCCATCTCTTCTGTGGTAAAGTACTTATAAGAGATCATCTTCCACTTGATTTCAAAGTAGATTTTAAACTCTTTGTATGCAACAAAGGGTGCTCTAAGCAGTGCCTGCCTATGTGTGGCAGCAGTACCCTGTCTTAGGATGTATTTGTCTCAAAGTTAACATTTACCCTACACATTCTAATATATCATCAGTATCTAATGTCAGTTTAAAAAAAACAAAACAAAACATATTAAATATGAAATGTGAAAATTTAAACTAAGCAAACTTACTCCAGACATGGTCAGTTATATATTGTGTCAGGTGTTACTGCTGATACATATAATACTGTTGTATTATTATTTATTATAATTTCATGGATATCTCTTATGTTAATCAGTATCTAATATCAGTTTTAGAAAAAAAAAATAAACATAATAAATATGAAATGTGAGAATTCAAACTAAGCAGACTTACTCCAGACATGTTCAATTTGTGCAAAGTGTTACATTTTTAAGAGACACTGAAGCAACATCATATCTACTATCAACACTAGAATTAGCACTTTGAAACATAGAAAAAAAACTATCATGTAAAAATAAATCTGTCATGACACTGCAAAAAATGGTTAAAGAGATATTTCACACATATGCTCAGTTGAAAGAAAAGAAAAAAGTGAAAAGATTTTCTTTCAAAATTAATTCTTGTTATGAATACATTTATAAAAATTGTTCATTTAAAAATAAGGAATGTCATAATTCTAGCAATAAGAGTTACAAGTTCTCACAAGAAAAAGAATCATAAATTTAAAAACATGGTTAACTATGCAAATAAAAAAAAACACATCTGCTGCGATTAAAAGAAAATTTGTAAATATAAATACAGAAGAATAACTGTTCAAAAAATTATTTCTTTAAATGAATTCTATGCTAATATTTAATTTATGAATAAAAAAAATTAAGCTGAAAGAATTTATCATGGATCTATCTTGAAACATCTCTCTTGAACAGGCTGAATAAACTCATTTGATCCATAGAACTGCTACTAAATATGGTTTGTACGAGCATAAAGATTGCTCCAAAGTATACATAGAATTTAAAAAGAAACTTAAATCAAGTTTTGTTCAACATTTTTTCTAAAAGTTTAAGAATGTGCTCAAAGACACAAGAAACATTTGAATTAAAAAAGTAATGCGCAAACGATTTTTGTACCAAAAAGACAAATATGTTTTGAAAAAGAAATGGGCCGTTTAGAAAAAATTAGTTTTAAGTAAAACGAACTATAATGCATGGATTAATCTCACAGTTTAAGTAAAAAAAAAAAAAAAAAAAAATTCTGGTTTGTGCCGATTAACTTTATCCGGAAAAGATGCTGCTTGCGAAACAATAGAAGGTCTGCTGGTTAAGTTAGAAACTTGGAGGATTCCTATGAAATGGAATATCTGAGAGTGAATGTTGCCAAGACTAAAGTGGTTATAGTGTTAGAAACCTTCAGAAAATCCTTGAAATATTTGGCCACCATTGAAATTTTAACAGAATTTTAACTCCCAATTTTTACAAATTTGATGTATGGACTGATCCTTTCTCAAAACTGATCTGAACATTTCTCATAACTTTAACCACCAGAATTTCAACTTGATCAGATAAATAATTAACAATGTTTCTATGGCATAACTTCCTGATTACTGCATGCAATATGAACTAGTAAGGTTTAAATAGGACTTTAGTTCATCTTTATATAAGCAAGTTCTTATTGAGCTGTCCTTTTAAATAACCACATTCTACTCAATTTTTACCATGATCACTCATCACCGTCTTGTCATACCTGCCACCTGACACTTATTAACACTTATCCTTGAGTGATCTTTGGGCCTTGATAAGCAGTGACTTCCTTTAAAAAAAAACACCTTTCTGTCATTTCCATCCTTTCTCATTGTATTTTGTTTGAATTCTCACTTTTATTCGATATGTCTTCTATTACTCTTGCTTCCATCTCTCTCTCTCTCTCTCTCTCTCTTTTGAATTTAGCCATTTGTATTTTCTTTTTATATTTAACTGGCTTTACAGACTAAATTTTTCCTGATCAGCCATTTTTTAAAAATTCCTATATATATATATAGATTATTTTAGTTTTAAATCCCAACTCAAAATAATGATAGCTAAATAAATTAGAATGGAAAAAATACACAGATTAATGTTCATGTCATAATTTTGGTCTTTTAAGGACCACTCACCTTGATATAACCTGTCTGTTCATTTAATTATCAAATTATTCCTACTTAACAAGCATGTCTTGTGTTTTTACACCTAAGCTTGGATTACTTGTACTGATTGTGGACAGAGCAAATCGCTTTAGTCAAGCTGTAATTTTGATTAAATCCTTTCTGACTGGTAAATAGTAATTATCTTTCATTATCCTTACACCAGCCGGACTGGCCAATACAAACCGACTGTTTCAGTTGATTCTCAGTATTATATATTTACCGAGAGAAATTATAGTATTGCATTCTTTTGTTCAAAGATCCTTTGACCCAGAAACTTACAGGCTGTATCTTTAATGACTTGTCAACAATGTTGAGTGTTCATTATGTGTTCTGTCTTGGCGATTTCAGCATTTAATGTTGCGTGTATTTTGACTTTGTAACATTTTTTTATAGATGTTTTCGTTGTTTTCTTTTTACTGTGATGACATTCACTTGAGACGAATTCAGCCAACTCTCTCATGTGATGGTGTTGTACAACGTTACATGACATGGTTAGCCAATCACAATTCCCCCATCGAAGACCAAGCACTTGTGGGTGAAAGAATGTTGCAAAGTCCTCCTTAATATTTTATTTGCCAACAGTGCATGAACCCTTTTCAAGTTATTAATGTTGAATTTTGTAATTTTGGTAAAAAATTGTTTCAATTTCTTAATGTCTTCAAATATTTATTCCTGCTGTGAATGTATAATATTTGTATAATAATTTTAGGTATGTAGGTATATTGCAAATAGTCCACAAATTATAGGTATATTTAACCTACAGATAGAATGCTTTCAGACAAAACCACTCCAGATTGGAGTAACTTTGATATAATAGTACATGTAAAGTGACTTAAAAACTTCCAAATTAGGACCTAAGCGAGATCATTTTATATCTATCGCATCTTTGCAAAGATGTGATAGAGCTAAAGTGATCTCACTTGTTTTCTTTTCTTTATAAAGAAAATGTTTCTTTTCAATTATATTTTATTGCTAGTGTTTTTATTTAATAAGTCTGAAGAAAGACTGTTCTTGTGAAAATTTTCAAATGACATATTGTTTGAATTTGTCCAAATGGTCTTGAAACCATTGTAACTAACAATGAAATACACTTTTTGTTGCAATCAACCCATTCTTTGAAGTCATGGTTTTTGTTAAAACAGTATATTAATGCACAATTAGGCAATATGATAATTTTGTAGCTTACATTTTAAGTCATCTCTCCTTTTTGGCTTACATTTATTGATATATGACCAATTAATTATATGAACCCAGTATAATTCGGTATACTACAAATTAGATTATATATACAGGGTGTCCGTAAAGTTACTATACAGTCTTACAAGTTACTATACAGACATCCTGTAATATATTAACAGTGCAGTAAGATATTGTATTAAAATATTTATTTGTAACAAAAGAAATAAAAAGAAATAACACCTTTATGTTTATAAAAATCTCAGAAAATACACGTGTTACATCCGAAAAGATTGTAACAATCAAGGCAAACAATTTCTATGACAAATATTCAAATTGGAGGCCTTCAGCTCCAATACATTCTCGACAACGTGACACCACACTCTGACAAACTTTGGTGCCCAAGTCACGATCAAGGTTGGCAAATGCATCAATAACAAATTGTCGAAGATCTTCAACACTTCTTGGCTTTCTCGAATACACAGAGTCTTTGATGACTCCCCAGACAAAGAAGTCCATTGGTGCTATGTCTGGAGATCGTGGAGGAAATTCAATGGGCCCTCGCCTGCCGATCCATTTATCAGGAAATGTCTTATCCAGTAAATTTCAGACAGCTGTAGCATAATGGGGTAGGGCTCCATCCTGTTGGAAGTACAAGTTATTGAAATCTGGTCGTTGTCTCAATGCCGGTACAATGAAATTTCTCAGTTTGTCCGGGTACCTTTCTCCTGGAACAGTTCCGTCGAAGAACTGTGGACCCACAATTCCATCAGACGATATTCCTGCCCAGACAGTTATTCCAGGCTGGTTCAATTGGGACGTGATCGTAAAATGAGGATTTGTGTCACTCCAATAAACACAGTTGTGACGATTTACGTGTCCCGAAAGTTTGAATGTGGCTTCATCAGTCCACACAATCTCATCCAAGAAAGTGGGATTATCCTCACACATCCTGACGATCTGTTCGCAAAACTGAGACCTGCGATCAGGATCATCCTCAAGAAGTCCGTGAATTAGGTGCGGAATGTATGGTTTCATGTAGCGTTTCGTGAGTATTTTATGTAGAGAGGTTCCTTTGATACCAATTTCTGCACTAGCACAGCGAAGTGATTTCTTTGGGCTTCTGACATATGCCTCAGCAACTGTAGCCAAATTTTGTTCAGTGCACACACTTGGCCGACCAGAACGCGGAGCATCGGCAACTGAGCCAATATCATCAAATTTGTCTCGAAGTTTATAAATAGCCAAACGTGTTGGAGGATCTGTATTAAAATAATGATTCCAATCACGAATTACATCCTGTGCGTTTTCTGTTTTCCAATATTGCTTCAAAATAAATTTACGCTCTTCCAAAGTTAGCTTGCGTGGCATACTTGATTAAATAAACCTGTAAAAAAAATAAATATTAACTATTAATACAAATATAATACAATAAAACAATAAGACTGTATAGTAACTTTACGGACACCCTGTATATATATATTTATATTTATATATGTGTATATATATTTATTTATATATATTTATGTATATATATATATATATTTATTTATTTATATATATATATATATATATATATATATATATATATATATATTTATATTGATTGAGATTGTCGGACTGACTTCCTCATCTTGGTTGTTACCGTCACAACATTTCGGCCGTTTTGCCCTCAGGTGTTTTGTATCAAACTGGGGAACTGTTTGTTAGGAGTCTCGAACCCAGCCTTTTATTATTATTACGGGGGTACTGTGTTCAGACTCCAGCTAGGCTCTGGGGCATAGTTGCTGATTCTCTGTTTTGAATGTTACTTTTCCACTGCCTTTGTTAAGGATTGAACTCAGCACCTTTGGGTAACTGTAAACTTTAATACAACGTCTAGGACCACTCGGCTATTCTTAGTTGGTTTTTGTTAATGTTAAACCTATGTTGTTATTCAAGGTTTTCTCTCTCTATCAGAGGTGTCCGAATTGCATTCAGCTCTATGCTTGGTTTGCTCAGTAGGTTGTTATGTCCGAGCATGTGAGCTGTTTCTTTAAGTTTTCTCACTTTCCAGTGGGTCTCTCTATTTATTATTTTTACTTCATCCCATAGGGGGCGATGGTCCCCGCTCTCCATCAAGACATGGTTGGCTATAACCGATTTTTCCGTCTCCCCTTTAGTTACAGCTTTTTGGTGTTCTTCCACCCTTACTTTAAGGGGGCGGCATGTTTCACCCTTGT
Organism: Euprymna scolopes; assembly: GCF_053919585.1. NCBI lineage: Eukaryota > Metazoa > Mollusca > Cephalopoda > Sepiida > Sepiolidae > Euprymna > Euprymna scolopes. Next base: position 116,362,183 of record NC_136483.1, read on the forward strand.
AAACCTTTCTGAAACTGCATGAGATGGAGTATGTGCAGTTTTTAGTCATGTTCTCCTCCATGCAGGGCTTCCCTCATACCAGGTGTCATCTGAGTGTTGACTCGCACTTGAATACTGTC
>NC_136483.1:116369801-116522301 GCF_053919585.1 Euprymna scolopes
CTATTACATAAAAATTAAGTTGCACACAACAATGCAGACAAATCGTGTGCATACATGCCCAGGGGAAAATTAAATCAGTGTAGTGTAAGGAGATGTGTGCAGATATGGCCAAGTTGAAAGAATAGATGAGAATTCTTGGGTACCAATATATGAGATGTATAACAGTTAAGGAGCAATTCCAGTTCACAGGGGAAGCCCAAGTAAACATGGGAGGAAGTGAGAATTCCTGGCCAAAGATGGGCCTGCTTGGAAGCTCTGTATGGACACAGATTTGTTTGGAAGATCTGCATAGAGGTAGATTAGTTTGTAAGATCTGTATGGAGGTAGATTAGTTTGGAAGATCTGTATGGAGGTAGATTAGGTTGGAAGATCTGTATGGAGATAGATTAGTTTGGAAGATCTTTATGGAGGTAGATTAGGTTGGAAGATCTGTATGGAGATAGATAAGTTTGGAAGATCTGTATGGAGATAGATTAGTTTGGAAGATCTGTATGGAGGTAGATAAGTTTGGAAGATCTGTATGGAGGTAGATTAGTTTGGAAGACTTGTATGGAGATAGATTAGTTTGGAAGATCTGTATAGAGGTAGATTAGTTTGGAAGATCTGTATGGAGATAGATTAGGTTGGAAGATCTGTATGGAGGTAGATTAGTTTGGAAGATCTGTATGGAGGTAGATAAGTTTGGAAGATCTGTATGGAGGTAGATTAGGTTGGAAGATCTGTATGGAGGTAGATTAGTTTAGAAGATCTGTATGGATGTAGATTAATTTGGAAGATCTGTATGGAGATAGATAAGGTTGGAAGATCTGTATGGAGGTAGATAAGTTTGGAAGATCTGTATGGAGGTAGATTAGGTTGGAAGATCTGTATGGAGATAGATTAGTTTGGAAGATCTGTATGGAGGTAGATTAATTTGAAAGATCTGTATGGAGATAGATAAGTTTGGAAGATCTGTATGGAGGTAGATTAGGTTGGAAGATCTGTATGGAGATAGATTAGTTTGGAAGATCTGTATGGAGGTAGATTAGTTTGGAAGATCTGTATGGAGGTAGATTAGGTTGGAAGATCTGTATGGAGATAGATAAGTTTGGAAGATCTGTATGGAGATAGATTAGTTTGGAAGATCTGTATGGAGGTAGATAAGTTTGGAAGATCTGTATGGAGGTAGATTAGGTTGGAAGATCTGTATGGACATAGATTAGTTTGGAAGATCTGTATGGAGGTAGATTAGTTTGGAAGATCTGTATGGAGGTAGATAAGTTTGGAAGATCTTAATGGAGGTAGATAAGTTTGGAAGATCTGTATGGAGATAGATTAGTTTGGAAGATCTGTATGGAGGTAGATAAGTTTGGAAGATCTGTATGGAGGTAGATTAGGTTGAAAGATCTGTATGGAGGTAGATTAGGTTGGAAGATCTGTATGGAGGTAGATTAGTTTGGAAGATCCGTATGAAGGTAGATAAGTTTGGAAGATCTGTATGGAGGTAGATTAGGTTGGGAGATCTGTATGGAGGTAGATTAGGTTGGAAGATCTGTATGGAGGTAGATAAGTTTGGAAGATCTGTATGAAGGTAGATTAGGTTGAAAGATCTGTATGGAGATAGATTTGTTTGGAAGATCTGTATTGAGGTAGATTAATTTGGAAGATCTGTATGGAGATAGATAAGGTTGGAAGATCTGTATGGAGATAGATTAGTTTGGAAGATCTGTATGGAGGTAGATTAGTTTGGAAGATCTGTATGGAGATAGATTAGTTTGGAAGATCTGTATGGAGGTAGATAAGTTTGGAAGATCTGTATGGAGATAGATTAGTTTGGAAGATCTGTATGGAGATAGATTAGTTTGGAAGATCTGTATGGAGATAGATTAGGTTGGAAGATCTGTATGGAGATAGATTAGGTTGGAAGATCTGTATGGAGGTAGATTAGGTTGGAAGATCTGTATGGAGGTAGATTAGTTTGGAAGATCTGTATTGAGATAGATTAGTTTGGAAGATCTGTATGGAGGTAGATTAGTTTGGAAGATCTGTATGGAGGTAGATTAGTTTGGAAGATTTGTATGGAGATAGATAAGGTTGGAAAATCTGTATGGAGGTAGATTAGTTTGGAAGATCTGTATGGAGGTAGATTAGTTTGGAAGATCTGTATGGAGGTAGATTAGGTTGGAAGATCTGTATGGAGGTAGATTAGTTTGGAAGATCTGTATGGAGATAGATTAGTTTGGAAAATCTGTATGGAGGTAGATTAGTTTAGAAGATCTGTATGGAGGTAGATTAGGTTGGAAGATCTTTATGGAGGTAGATAAGTTTGGAAGATCTGTATGGAGGTAGATTAGTTTGAAAGATCTGTATGGAGGTAGATTAGTTTGGAAGATCTGTATGGAGATAGAAAAGGTTGGAAAATCTATATGGAGGTAGATTAGTTTGGAAGATCTGTATGGAGGTAGATTAGGTTGGAAGATCTGTATGGAGGTAGATTTGTTTGGAAGATCTGTATGGAAGATCTGTATGGAGATAAATTAGTTTGGAAGATCTGTATGGAGGTAGATAAGTTTGGAAGATCTGTATGGAGATGGATTAGTTTGGAAGATCTGTATGGAGGTAGATTATTTTGGAAGATCTGTATGGAGGTAGATTAGTTTGGAAGATCTTTATTGAGGTAGATTAGTTTGAAAGATCTTTATTGAGGTAGATTAGTTTGAAAGATCTGTATGGAGATCGATTAGTTTGGAAGATCTGTATGGAAGAAGATTTGTTTGGAAGATCTGTATGGAGGTAGATTAGTTTGGAAATCTGTATGGAGATAAATTAGGTTGGAAGATCTGTATGGAGATAGATGAGTGCGAAGATCTATATGGAGGTAGATTAGTTTGGAAGATCTGCATGGAGATAGATTAGTTTGGAAGATCTGCATGGAGATAGATTAGGTTGGAAGATCTGTATGGAGATAGATTAGGTTGGAAGATCTGTATGGAGATAGATTAATTTGGAAGATCTGTATGGAGATAGATTAGGTTGGAAGATTTGTATGGAGGTAGATTAGTTTGGAAGATATGCATGGAGATAGATTAGGTTGGAAAATCTGTATGGAGATAGATTAGGTTGGAAGATCTGTATGGAGGTAGATTAGTTTGGAAGATCTGTATGGAGATAGATTAGTTTGCAAGATCTGTATGGAGATTGATTAGTTTGGAAGATCTGTATGGAGATAGATTAGGTTGGAAGATCTGTATGGAGATAGATTAGGTTGGAAGATCTAGACAAAGATAGATTAGTTTGGAAGATCTGGACAAAGATTAGTTTGGAAGATCTAGACAAAGACAGATTAGTTTGGAAGAACTAGACAAACATAGATTAGTTTTGAAGATCTGGACAAAGATAGATTAGTTTTGAAGATCTAGACAAACATAGATTAGTTTGGAAGATCTCTACGGAGATAGGTTAGTTTGGAAGACCTGGACAGAGATAGGTTAGTTTGGAAGAACTGGACTGAGATAGATTAGTTTGGAAGACCTGCATATAGATAGATTAGTTTTAAAGTCATCTGTTTAAACTGTCCAATACATGCAATTAAGCCAAATAAGACCACGACGATGACGATGCACATTTAATCTATCCGTGCATCGTCATCGTCGTATTTGGCTTAATTCAGATACATCACTATTCTTTTTTCAGTTGCTTTCCCCTATTAACAAAATTAATTATATAGTTGAAACACGTCCATATTTTGAACAAATGGATGTATCTTACAATCACTAAATATCTAACCAGGAAACAAGATAAGATTGATCAATAAAACAGTAAGTCACAAATTTCTGCCTTATATTATTTTTGATTTTCTTGCACGTCAATTCTACACATTACATGAAGGATATGTGGATGCCTTAGCGTACACTAAAATGTCAAAATAAAGCTTGAGTCCAATTTTTAGACAGTTTCAGCATATTTTATTAAAATGCATTTATCAAGATTATTCCGATTACTATTCTCAATTTTGATGTTATCCTCACAACATTTCAATCCAGTTTTCTTCAGGTTCGTCTTGTTGAACTTTGAATCTTTATGTTGAATTAAACAATCTGTATGGAATTTCAAGCAGAACTCTTTATTTAATATATTTCAATTTATGAGAGTAGATTTTTCTCTTTATGTCAGCTGTGGCCGAATAGAAAACTGAATTCATAATTATATCATTACTATTGTCTGTACTGAGGCTTGAATTGTCAACTCTCCAAAAGACTGTTAGTTTGAACTGATCATTTCTTAGCACTTTATCTGTTGCACAACGGATCCATGTGAACAATTCCAGTATGCACTTTAGGAATTTTAAACTTATTCTTACTTTTCTGTTTTGCTGCATCACAGCTGCTCAAGTTTGCTAGAGCAGCACCCATTCAAAAGTCCAGGATAAGACCAACAACCATTGATGTAGCGTCACAGGAACAAACATAAATAAATAGGAAATCTAACTTGGCTTTTTCTTTTTTAAAACAAATCGTTTATTATCGTTTTTCTTTCTCCCATCTTGACACCAGTTTAAAAAGTCTCTCCCTGTCACTGTGGAGCCACATGTCCATCTCCCCAGGTAGCGTTTATCTTTCTGTTACATGCTGGCCATAGACAGCCATTTCTTGTCTTCGACTTTACATGTTCATCTTTTTCAATCGCACGTTTTCTTCTTCAACCACGTGGTGTCCTTTTTTTTTTCTTTTTCTTGTCTTTATTTAATTATTTACAAATATAAAAATGTACAAACTTTAGCTGTAGCAAGGACTTACCTATAACTCTCTTTTATATATATATATATATATATATATATATATATATATATATATATATATATATATATATATATATATATACTAGCAAAGAAACCCGACATTGCCCGGATTTAATGATTATCAATGAATATTTCACACTTCTATATTTTTATTGTCATCAAAATCCGTGAAATTGCCCCAGAGGAAGCTTCACATGCCTCCCTGCAGTAACTGAATTCAAAATATATGTTATTTTATATTGCACTCTAGAGAACCTACTGTTTCTTTTATAAAATTATTTTATATAAACTTCCTTCCAGTTAACGAAAAAAAAAAACATTAAGAAATTTATGTGTAGGGGTTGAACCTACAGACCACGTCATACAAAAAAAAACAAAAAAAAACACGTAAATTTTTAAATCTTATAAAATTCTTTGCAGCTAATGAAAATAAAATTTATGCATGGCGTTTGAACCTGCAGACCACGTCATGCAAAAAAGAAAAAACACGCTACCAATTTACCCTCAGTAGAAATTTCATGGCCAATTGTTCTATCATTGTTGCTAAATGATGACATGGAAAAAATGGCTTTACAGATGATAGATAAAATAAAATAACTCTTTTGATTATCGATAATTATTGGGGGTATTGTGAGACAAAACTTAACTAAGATCACTCCCAGACTTATGCACTTAAGTTCTGTAAATTTTAAAGAAAATCTGTTCAGCTGTTCGGAGTCTATAAGAAACGAACTCTCACAAGTTACATTTATATAATTATTGAGATACACACACGGACACACACACACACACATACATACATATATATATATATATATATATATATATATATATATATATATATATATATATACACACACATACAAACATATATACATGCACACACACACACACATATATATATATATATATATATATATACAAACATATATATATATATACACACATTTATATGTATACATATATATATATACAGACATATATACATACACACACATATATATACAAACATAAATATACATATATACATACACACACACATATATATACAAACATAAATATACATATATATATATACATATACAAAAATATACATACATACATATATATATATATATCATTATTGTTATTATTATAGTTGTATTTATGTCAAAAGTATGCGTGTGAAATTATGTAAAAATAGAAAACCACTTTTTACTTTAATAACAATGTAATCAAATCATCACTAATCGATCAGCACTTATAATAAAACAATAGACAAACACAATACGCATTTGCATATTTATGTAGTTTTTCTTCTCAATAACAGTCAGAAATCAATTAGCCATCGATTTTGTTATTTTTTTAAATTTGTTATTATTATTTATTTATTTATTTATTTTTTGCTTTAGCACGTTCTTTAGCATGGCAATTAAAATTGCTTTGCTGTCATATCGTTCAGAACCTTCATATCATTTCATCTTCATAATTGATTATGCTTTTTTTTATTATCAGATTCAGATAGTGACTTGATGGTGGCCATTCAATTATCTTCTTCATTAGGTTCAATTTATAACATAGTGGCCTAAATTATTGAATTATTTGCCACCTTCATAGAGTTTCATATTCACAATTGACCGTAGATTTCTGATCAGATTCAGATATTTTCTCTAAAAAGTTTTTACAGCAAAGAATATACAAGTAATCATTTTTCCATTCAAAGAATATATTGTCTGTGAAGTCGCAATAGTTAACACTGTTGACTACATCTTTAACTTTGAATTGACAATTCCAGACCATATCATGATAGCACCACCTTGTTGTTGTCTTCTTGTCAAATCTGCATTGAATAGAATCCATTCTTTCGTCCTCAGACAAGTCAGATGTTCCTGTTTACTTATTGTATCTATAGCGTGGATGCACAGATGTAAAGGTATGCGAAATTACGTCACTGGTAAAGAAAAAAAAAAAACTATAAAAAAAAAAGAAAGAAAACGATCACGTGAGAGACGTGGATAATGTTCATGATCACATGCAAGGCATGAATGAAGCTTGCGAATACGATCAGGTGAGGGACGTCACAGTGGTAATGATAGAATGAGGAAATAAATGTTGTTATACAAAACAAAAAGCGAGTTGAAGTTCTTTCCTTTTCTTGATCTTTTTTGCGATGGAATATACAAGTGTTGGTTCCCGAACAATTTTACACTTACCTCCCCCGTTGCGTCCGATTATCATCAGGAGCGATCGTTGCTGTTGTCGTTTTTTTTTTTCTTTTCTTTTAAGGCTTCATGTATTTATAGTTTTTGTTTTTTTTTTTGTTATGAAGGTGGGTGCAATCGCTCCTGATAATAATCGGACACACCGATAGAAAGCGCTTGAGTAAAATATGACTGAACAACAACTTTTGGGCACTATTTTATACAACATGCCAACTGAAATAAAAAGACCGCTCAGCCAATCAAAAAGATATCCAGAAAAATCGGGAAAAAAAAATAACTCTGTTGTGCTTGAATAATGACTTGTTGCCAAAATACACAAATATATATATATATATTAGAATTTTTATAATGTGAGATAATATAATTATTTCCATAGCCAAACAACGTTGCAGCTCAAACAAGCTATGAAAGTCAAGTTTCGCTTTCATTTGAGCTCATCATATGTGTTCAACTGATGAGACCAAATGAGGGAAAAACTCGAGCCTTGGACTTCCGGTTTGTTAGCTTTCATGGCTGGTGTGATCTACAACATTGTTTGGCTGTGGAAAAATATGTACATATATTAACTGATGATGGATAAAAATTTCCATTATATATTGAATCATCAAATGGAACAGTATACAAATTGAGACCTTAGAAAATCAAATTGTAAGGGAGGTAAAGAATATATAATTCATAATAAACAAGTACAAAGTAATAGTAAATCTAATTTGCATTTTTTGTGGACAGTATAAACATTGAAAACTTATTGTAGGAGTAAGAAAAGTGAAATTGTCTGTGTGTGTGTACTACTAAACTACTCCGTCAATTTTCAATCTACAGACTCGAGATTTAACATAAGGGATATTGAAATTTGTTTTCGACCAGAAATTTGGCTGTCAAGAGGTCAAAGTTCAACGATTTGACATCTGAAAACTCTACCAAACTCCTCTGTCAATTTTGGATCTAAACACTTGAAATTTTAGATGTAGGTTACTTGGACATGGATCAAACATTTAATTTGATTTTAACCCAAAACAATAAATGTTAAGGGATCAAATTGGGGATCAAAGTTAAAAAAAAATTGACCTCTGCGGTCTTTACCACATTACTCAGCCAATTTTTGGTCTAAACATTTGAAATTTTACATAAAGTTTATTCAGACATAGGGCAAGCCTTTTAATCGGTTTTTCGCCGAAAATTTGGCTGCCAAGGGGTCAAAGTTAAAAGATTTTACCTTTGCGGTCTCTAGCAAACTATTCAGCCAATTTTGGGTCTAAACATTTAAAATTTTACACAAAGGGTATTCAGACATGCAGCAATCTTTTTAATCAGTCTTTGGGCGAAAATTTGGCTGCCAAGAGGTCAAAGTTGAAAGAATTGACCTTTGCAGACTCTACTAAACTCCTGCGCCAATTTTGGGTCTAAACACTTGAAATTTTAGATGTAGGTTACCTAGACATGAGTCAAACTTTTTAATATATATATACATATGCATATAAATTATGAACAGTACATAGGGCCCGAGCAAAGCCAGGCTGAACTGTTAGTATATATATAAAATTAAATAATAATTATTCATTTATACCTACAAATACTACTGTTTTATGTTTACGCAATCATCAATGTAGGATAACAATTCCTGCCGGTCTTGAAATTTGAACCCAGCCATGAAGCCACCTTTTGCTCTATTCGTTGAGCCTCTACCTCATGCCCACCAAACAATTCATACGATATATACTAGTAGAATACTTGTATCAGGGTGGATATAAGCAATAAATATAGCATTAGTTTTAAATTTTAATGTTTTTTTCCCTTTCTTTTGGGGTATAATTTCAATGAAACACTCAAAATAATAACATTTCTAAAAAGAAAAATAATAACGTTACCTACCCTGCTGCCTAGTATACATGTGCTATAATTGTTAATAAGTTCAATAGATTAGGATTTTATCACGCCCATAGATATTATTGACGTTTACATGTACATCAATCCTTTTAAAATGTATTAGTTGATATGACCCAAAAGTTATGTTGTACAATTCTTTTCTGTATTAAATTTTGTTTTGTATCCAATTTATTAAAAAAAACATTTTAGGGCAAGTGCAAGGTTGGAAGGATACACTTCCTAAATGGTAAAGTTCACAAAAAAAAAAAATAAATAAATAAATAAATAAATAAATAAATAAATAATAATAATAATAATAATAATAATAATAATAATAATAATAATAATAATATGCTTATGTTACTCACTATGTTGTGTATAATTATATATCCCAAATTCATCGTGGTCTGTTCATTAGTTTAGGAAATTACTGCGCGCGCACACACACACACACACACAAACACACGTTTCATGTCCATGAGTAAATGCTTGCGGAGATACTTGTGATTTTGAGGTTATATATCCTCTTTTCCCTGTTCTTCATTATTCATTAGAAGATTTTATTCCCCCTCTGGTACCCATAGGCTAGAAGGCGGATTAGATCTTTAATTGCCCATTAATCCAGATAGGATTAAGAGTTTTAATGTTTCTCTCAATACGGTAATCACAATGATTGCAGATTTATTAAAGACTAAGGTTGATTTGATGACATGAAGATACTTTTAAAGTTTGATGGATTCCCAAGTTGCGTTAGCTAAATCCGAGATGGAGATTTTATGAGATGTTGAAGAATAGAAAAACTTTTAACAATGTATTTAACTTGTATTCATGGTTTTCAAAGATGCTTTAGTCAAACTGAATTGATTGTTTGGTTTTACATCGTCTCAAGCCTTTTTGGATCATTTAATGCTGAATCCAATCTATTTGGTAAAAGTTTTATATCCTCGAGTTCTTAATATCTTCAAATGTTTATTTATGGTGTAAATGTAAGTTTTATACATGAATGGTTTACAGAATTATTTGTTTTGTGAGTACAAATTTATTAAATAGTCTAAATGATAGATTCTAGTTAACCTATAGACAACCTGGGATGCTGACAAGTATTACGATTCTCTGCCAGAAGGGATCAAGGAAACGAATTCCCAAATGAAACAATTTTGCACCTCTCTTTTGTCTTCTTAATACTCAAGATATGTTAAGAATTCTAATTTTGATCAAAATCCATTGTATACTTTTCATTCAAGAAAATGACTGAATCAAAGGGATCTTAAGAAATTTGATCAAGTTTAATGCAAATCTGAAACATTTAAATTTTTAAATGGTAAATTGTGCCCATATTATGCTCCCCCTAAAAACCCTTTCAAAGAAACTGAAATTTGAGGAATATTTATTAATTGATGTCTAATACTTATTGTAAGCATTCACAAAAATTGTAGGCAATTTTCATGTACCCCCGACACGTAAAACTAGATTAAACTAAATATAACCTACGTTACCCAGTTGTTTCAAGAATTCATAATGATCAAGAGAATGTATAGGAGTGAATCCTATACATGCAAATATATATAAAAATATACACATACCTAAGTTAATATAGGTTGAGATATGAGGTCAGACATGTTTATTTTGACTGGTGCTAGAAAATCAGCCTGTCTGAAGATACCAACTTCCTCATTTAAAATGCACCAGACATTTTGATGCTATTGTTTATTTCTGTTTGTTTTTTGTTTGTTTTTTTGCAAAACTCAATCATGTTTTGCCAAGAAAAAAAAATAAACAAAAAAGTTTTCTTCTGCAAAACGACTAAACCAAATGCCATGAATAAATATAAGAAATATAGAACTTGAAGCATTAAAACTTTTATCAAAATAACTGGATTTAGCATTAAATAACACAAAAAGTGTTGATATGCCGTTAGACAAAACAAAACAACCAAATCATGTTACTTTTGATTATTTCTATTAAAAAGACGAGATAACTAGTATATTACTTTTAATATATTGTCTCTTAACATTCATTACAGGGGTGTAGTTCGAAATTGGAATTTAAATTTTTCTTTATAATTAAGCATTCTGTTCTGGAGTTTTCTCCTACTAAACTTTATGTATACAGTGTAATCCGGATATAAAAGACTTCTTCTCTGGTCCCCACAGCTATTTTATATCCGGGTTACACTTATATCCGGGTTACATTGTACATTAACACAGGCTCTAATTTGGGACCAGAGCAAATCTCTCTTATATCCGTTTTTCTTGTATGCAGGTCTCTTATATATGGGTTACACTGTAGTAAGTAATTACGGTATTACGAAAAACATTATAAGCAAAAATTAAACGTCAGTAAAAGATTAAAATCCAATGGACCAGAGAAAATCTCTCTTATATCCGTTTTTCTTATATTAGGGTCTCTTGTATCAGGGTTACACTGCGTGCGTCTCTCTCTCTCTCTCTCTATATATATATATATATATATATGTATGTATATATATAAACTTTCATCTTTGGTTTATTATAGAGCGTTCAAGTTTCTTTTTGGCAATTATTCACATTTTTTTTGGCTTTGTCCCTAATCACTCGAAAGATGCTTTGATTTTTGTCGAACTCTAAAGAACGGTTATTTTTCTTTTGATTTCTGCAAATGCTTATGACAATGGTAGTGATGGTGATGGTTTCTTTAGAGTTATCAGCCATTATTCTGGCATGATAGCCTTTTACTTAATAAAAAAATATAAAATGTTTTTTTTTTTTTTTCTTGTGTAGAAATAGCAAACCTAATAGAAGAGTTAAAGAAAAATGTGTGTACTCTCTCTCACTCACCCTCTCACCCTCTCTTTGTAATTCTGGTACAAAATTTTACTTTTTGCAACTTCAATAGAAAGAAAATGAAAAAAAAGAGAAAATGTTTGACTTAGATTCAGTGTTCTTTTTCAAACAACAAGCAGCAATAATAAAAATAATTGGCAGACCAGCGATCTAACGTTCATTTCCAGTAAGAACAGACATTATCTATACTTGCAAGCACATTTGACTTTAGTCTTCTTCAGGCACATGATACAATGCTGACCAGCCAAATAAGATGTTTTTGAAAAAGTTTTCATACCGGAACTGGTATATGATGGATTTGTAAAACTAGGAAACAATGATTCAAGGATGGGATGTTGGTTGGTTGTTTTTGTTTTATGGCATATCAACCCTTTTTAGGTCATTTAATGCCCAATCTAGTGATTGTGAAGAAAAGGTTTTTATAGAATATGTATATATTTTTTTCCAGTCAGTTTCTATTTAACCCATAGTTGGGACCCTAACAGGTACGACCACACCGAGTCAGAGTGGACCTGGGAGCAATGGCAATTAAGGGGTGACTCCACGCTCCCCAAAGCCTGCAAGCTGGGGCCTCACCATCGGATATAGTTTAAGGTCATATCCAGGACCTCAAGGATGGGAAGGAAGGAGACTACAGTTAGATTTGAAAAGAATAATAGTGGTTTTAGTTAACATTTATGGTTATTTTATATGTGGTTAAGTGCTGATAAATAGAATTTTGTAATAATATTTTAAAGATGAGGGTTATTCAGAATAATAATTATTTCATTTCTTCTGGAAGCTCTCCTGTTTTGTCGTCTTATTTATTCAAATCGAAAATGTAATATTGTAGAATAAATGAATTACAAATTTTGTATTCTACTGAATTAAAAATATATAAGCTCTGTTTGATATGAGGTGTTAACCATTGAGCTAATGCTAATCTTCAATATTAAGTTACATTCTAGGAATTTGTACTATTTTATTTGTTTTATAAAATAGTTATGCTATGTAATATAGCAGCATTCTAGTTCTTTAACTTTCCGTGTATATATATATATATATATATATATATATATATATATATATATATATATATATATATATATATATATTAGCATGGGTGCCCGGCATTGTCCGGGTGTTTGGAGGTGTATGCTGAGCAAAAAAACAAAAAAAAAGGTCAAGTTTTTAAAAAATTTGACCCCTATTATGACCCCTTAATATTTATTTTTTGGGGCTAAAATCAAGTTATTAAATTAGATCCATGTCCAAGGAACCAATATCTAAAATTTCAAGTGTTTAGACCCAAAATTGTCGGAGGAGTTTGGTAGAGTTCTCAAAGGTAAAATCGTTGAACTTTGACCCCTTAACAGCCAAATTTCTGGCCGAAATCCAATCACATAGATTTTCCCAAATCTCAGTACCCTGTATATCAAATTTCGAGTCTGTAGGCTAAAAATTGACAGTTATTGCATAGGGAAATGTACACAGACAGACACATAGACACGTTCACTTTTATAGATATATAGATAGATAGATTAAACAAAAATATGTACGTATACATAAATATATATGGAAACAATTTTGTGTTTATTATAAACTTTTTACGCAAATATTATACAAGTATAAATCATGTAGAATATCTGCATGAATATAATTACAGGTAATAGTTAACTAAAGATGATCATCTCATAAGAAAACCGAACAAACTAATAGGGAATTAATTAATTAAATCTCCACCGTACTGAATATCTATACTTTATGGCTGACTGGGACAGCTTCCGTACATTCATATCTGACCTACCTCTGCATTCCATGTTTAAAAAGGATGGGCCTATATAGTATCAGACCTGACTGAATGGTTAATTTTAGGCATATCTCGATTCATATCATCCAAAACATTCCAACAAAAACCTAACGGCCAGCCATGGTTCTCCCCTGAATGTGCTGCTGCCATCGTGCACAGAAATAACTTTTTCCATAGCTACCAATGTAATAGATGTACTGAGACTAAAACTGCTTTCAGGACTGCCAGCAACCACTGTAAAAGGGTAATAAAACATGCAAGAGAGCTATATGCTCAGTCATCCAAAGTAGCTGAGCAAATGCTTGGTTCCCACCAGTTCTGGCAAATAGCAAACAGGATCTTACACAGAAGCGTGCGCTCTATCCCAACTATCATCAATGGACCTGAAGTCATCTCGTCAGCATCAGACAAGGCCAGACTACTTACCAAGAACTTTGCAGCTAATTCTACCCTATGCGACAATGACCATCAACTCCCTGTATTTCCTCCTATAACAGCCAACACGCTATGCAACATACAAATATCTGTGCGTGAGGTCGCCAAGCTAATCAAGAACCTTGATTCCAGTAAAGCAACTGGCCCTGACGGCATTCCAGTTATAGTGCTGAAAAAGCTCCAACCAGAACTTGCCCCCATACTTACAAAACTGTTTAAGCATTACCTTAAGGAGAAGTGCTTTCCAACACCCTGGAAAACCTCATCAGTATGCCCTGTATTTAAGAATTCAGGTGAAAAGTCATCTCCCTCTCAGTACAGACCAATAAGTCTCCTGTGTGTCATGAGTAAGTTGTTGGAATCCATATTAAATAAAGAAGTAGTCAACCACCTCAACAGAAACAACCTTCTTAGTGACATGCAATATGGTTTCCACTCTGCAAGATCTACAGCAGATGTGCTAACGGTTATATCCCATAGGATTAGCGAATCTCTTGACAAAGGTTTCCTTTCCAGGGCAATTGCTCTTGACATATCAAAGGCCTTCGATAAGGTATGGCATAAGGGCCTACTTCACAAGATTTCCAGCTACGGTATTACTGGAAATGTTTTCTCAATCATTAAATCATTTCTCTCTGATAGGTTCATAAGAGTAGTGGTTGATGGGCAGAAATCAGAGGCCCACAGTATTAATGCTGGAGTCTCCCAGGGGTCCATCCTGGGCCCAACTCTCTTCCTGATCTACATCAATGATCTCCCAAAACACATACTTAAATCTTTTGTTTACATCTATGCTGATGACACGACCATCTATGGCAACACATCAAAGGCTGTAAATGACAAAGCTCTCTCTAATTCTCTCTCCTCTGATCTTGAGCACGTGGTACAATGGGGGAAGGCGTGGCTGGTCACTTTTAATGCATCCAAAACCAAGCTTCTATCTTTAAATCATCAACGATCTGATCCCCATCTGGCATCAATTGAAATGGATGGCTCTCGTCTTGGGGAGGCTCCATGTTTTGACAAGCTTCTGGGCTTGACCTTTAATCCTGATCTGAAATGGAAAACGAATTTATAGGAGTATATATATATATATATATATATATATATATATATATATATATATATATATATATATTAATACAGAAACAAAATACAAAACTAATATGAAAGAAATATATTAACACATAAATGTCATTAGATTAAATAAGCAACAAACCTTCAATTGTTATCTTTAATTCGAACATATATTTGTTAGTTTTTTTAACATACATTTTACTATCTTTTATGTGCATGAGTTGTTTTAAAACACTTATCTGCAGTATATGATTATTTAAATTATTTTTTACACTAATTCATGTACTCTGTAGTTTAATACAACTTTAAAAATATGTATTTGCTTGTTTATATGATACTTTAAACGTTTGCATTTTTGTGAAAGAAGTTGTTTGAAGGCTATATCAATGTGGTTTGTAGGAAACACCGTGGACATGAGTTACTATATAAAAGAATAATGACAATATTAGTTGGAATTTTCAATAATTTTCAATTATATTATGTTTATTTATCAACGTAATGTGCCGTATAAGATGGTATGTATTAATGTCCCGAATTTCAAAAATAGTATCTCTTTTCTGGGGAGAAAATAAAAAGAAACATATACAACTGTTTAGTAAGACTTTCTCGCCTGTTTTGTTTTTTATTTATTTCAGTGTTGCAAATTGGCTGTCAAATCAATTTTTAAGATATGAGTTTTGTATTGTTTTTTACTAACTCGTGTTCACAGTGTTTCCAATGAACCACATTGATATAGCCTTCAAACACAACTTCTTTTACACTATGCAGAATGCTTCAAGCAAACTACAACATCCTTCTCATTTAGATTTTTATTTACAAACAGGCACCAAATTACCATTATAGCATGATTGTTGATCTAATACCATTCGTATCTACATATTTATAAAACCAGTTTGACACCTTATAGGGAGATATATTTAAAATCACAGTCATCAATGACGTTTTTGATACTGTGCCAAAATATCTGGCGAGATTTTGACAAGATGAGTTTATATACTTATGTAAAAATATTTCATGAATACAGCGGAAGGAACCAAGCGGACATTTCTTCCGTTCAATCTATTTTAATAATCTATTTTATCATCTTCATCTTAGGAGCTCTGGAAAGAAAAAAAAAAAAAAATCAGGAAAAATCTATATTTATAGACCCGATGAAATTGTACCAAATTTTGCATAAAGCGCCCTTAAGGTGCTGGGTAGATTATTGAGGTGTAAAAGAATGTTAGAAGGCTGAGGAAAGAGGGTGTAAGTTGTGTTAAAATAATTGGACAGCGTGAAAGTTCTGCTGTATCAGATGCTGCTCCATAGTTCATATAGCTATAGTCATTATTGTATCAGATGTTGCTTCATAGTTCATATGGCTATAGTCATTATTGTATCAGATGTTGCTTCCTAGTTCATATGGCTATAGTCATTATTGTATCAGATGTTGCTTTATAGTTCATATGGCTATAGTTATTATTGTATCAGATGTTGCTTCCTAGTTCATATGGCTATGGTCATTATTGTATCAGATGTTGCTTCATAGTTCATATGGCTATGGTCATTATTGTATCAGATGTTGCTTCATAGTTCATATGGCTATGGTCATTATTGTATCAGATGTTGCTTCATAGTTCATATGGCTATGGTCATTATTGTATCAGATGTTGCTTCATAGTTCATATGGCTATGGTCATTATTGTATCAGATGTTGCTTCATAGTTCATATGGCTATAGTCATTATTGTATCAGATGTTGCTTCATAGTTCATATGGCTATAGTCATTATTGTATCAGATGTTGCTTCCTAGTTCATATGGCTATAGTCATTATTGTATCAGATGTTGCTTCATAGTTCATATGGCTATGGTCATTATTGTATCAGATGTTGCTTCATAGTTCATATGGCTATGGTCATTATTGTATCAGATGTTGCTTCATAGTTCATATGGCTATAGTCATTATTGTATCAGATGTTGCTTCATAGTTCATATGGCTATGGTCATTATTGTATCAGATGTTGCTTCATAGTTCATATGGCTATGGTCATTATTGTATCAGATGTTGCTTCCTAGTTCATATGGCTATGGTCATTATTGTATCAGATGTTGCTTCATAGTTCATATGGCTATGGTCATTATTGTATCAGATGTTGCTTCATAGTTCATATGGCTATAGTCATTATTGTATCAGATGTTGCTTCCTAGTTCATATGGCTATAGTCATTATTGTATCAGATGTTGCTTCTTAGTTCATATGGCTATGGTCATTATTGTATCAGATGTTGCTTCATAGTTCATATGGCTATGGTCATTATTGTATCAGATGTTGCTTCCTAGTTCATATGGCTATAGTCATTATTGTATCAGATGTTGCTTCATAGTTCATATGGCTATGGTCATTATTGTATCAGATGTTGCTTCATAGTTCATATGGCTATAGTCATTATTGTATCAGATGTTGCTTCATAGTTCATATGGCTATAGTCATTATTGTATCAGATGTTGCTTCATAGTTCATATGGCTATAGTCATTATTGTATCAGATGTTGCTTCATAGTTCATATGGCGACGGTCATTATTGTATCAGATGTTGCTTCATAGTTCATATGGCTATAGTCATTATTGTATCAGATGTTGCTTCTTAGTTCATATGGCTATAGTCATTATTGTATCAGATGTTGCTTCATAGTTCATATGGCTATAGTCATTATTGTATCAGATGTTGCTTCATAGTTCATATGGCTATAGTCATTATTGTATCAGATGTTGCTTCATAGTTCATATGGCTATAGTCATTATTGTATCAGATGTTGCTTCATAGTTCATATGGCTATAGTCATTATTGTATCAGATGTTGCTTCTTAGTTCATATGGCTATGGTCATTATTGTATCAGATGTTGCTTCATAGTTCATATGGCTATGGTCATTATTGTATCAGATGTTGCTTCCTAGTTCATATGGCTATAGTCATTATTGTATCAGATGTTGCTTCATAGTTCATATGGCTATGGTCATTATTGTATCAGATGTTGCTTCATAGTTCATATGGCTATAGTCATTATTGTATCAGATGTTGCTTCTTAGTTCATATGGCTATGGTCATTATTGTATCAGATGTTGCTTCATAGTTCATATGGCTATAGTCATTATTGTATCAGATGTTGCTTCCTAGTTCATATGGCTATGGTCATTATTGTATCAGATGTTGCTTCATAGCTCATATGGCTATAGTCATTATTGTATCAGATGTTGCTTCATAGTTCATATGGCTATAGTCATTATTGTATCAGATGTTGCTTCCTAGTTCATATGGCTATGGTCATTATTGTATCAGATGTTGCTTCCTAGTTCATATGGCTATGGTCATTATTTTATCAGATGTTGCTTCCTAGTTCATATGGCTATAGTCATTATTGTATCAGATGTTGCTTCCTAGTTCATATGGCTATTGTCATTATTGTATCAGATGTTGCTTCCTAGTTCATATGGCTATAGTCATTATTGTATCAGATGTTGCTTCATAGTTCATATGGCTATTGTCATTATTGTATCAGATGTTGCTTCCTAGTTCATATGGCTATAGTCATTATTGTATCAGATGTTGCTTCCTAGTTCATATGGCTATAGTCATTATTGTATCAGATGTTGCTTCCTAGTTCATATGGCTATAGTCATTATTGTGCCCCCACAAGGGAAGAATTATACGCAACATTAGCTATGAATTGAAAAAATTCTTAATCAGATCTTTAAATTTCATTGAAAAACATCAATCCGGGAACCCTTAACAAAGTGCTTCATTGATTGAAACCGTGACCATCGTCATAGATGGCCTGTCAGCTGAAAAATGACGTCATCGCCATAGGTCCTAGCAAGCAAGATAAGTGGAACACAGACTGTCGATAATGAGCAGACATTTTTTACAGGATGCGTTAGAAAACTTCAAAATTGGATTAAAAAAGATAAGCATGATACTTTGTACTGAAACTCATCTAATATTAACAATGAATATATTAATAATGAATATATTAATAATAAAAAACGAATTGAAAGGGAGAAAATTTGTTAAAAAGTTTAAAAAGAAAAGGAATACGATTTTATTTGTATGAAACTGAAGTTTATTCAATATAAATAAATTAAAATGAACAATAAATAATTTTTAAATAAAAAAAAACAATATTTTAAAAATTAAAAACAAACGATAAATTTACTTAACTGAAATACGAACAATAAATTAGTTTAACTGAAAAACGAACAATGAATTAGTTTAACTTAAAAACGAACAATAAATTAGTTTAACTGAAAAACGAACAATAAATTGGTTTAACTGAAAAACGAACAATAAATTGGTTTAACTGAAAAACGAACAATAAATTAGTTTAACTGAATAACAAACAATAAGTTAAAAATTAAATTAAAACAAATGTTAGTATAAACAAAGTTACTAAGGCAGAAATATTTCAAACATTGAATATTAAAACTTTTCAAAAATCTGTTGTAGAATTTAATTAAAAGTTTGAATTTTTCTTTTTCTGATATTTTTTTTTTAATATTGTCATTCTCTTTGCGACAAAAATTGTTTATAAGGAAATTCGATGAACTCCATATCAGCATTTTTTCGATTTGCTGAATAGTGTGAACCTCATCACAAGAGTCAACATGAAATAATCGATTTTGATCAGCCAAAATATTTAAAGTTATGTACATGGCTAATTTTCTTTGATGAATCAAATGTAAAAAAGAATCGCATTTTGTAAGTTTGTTTATAACTATATAATTATATAAGACGAAAGTATTAGTTATATCATTTGGGTATAGCAGAGAACCTCTGTTAATACCCTGAAAGTTACTGTTTAATTCAGCTATTTCTTCAACAGCCTCTCTCCCGGATATTAAATTTTTGCAGCTATTGCATTTCAGTTTTTTGAAAACTGCATTACAGCAATAACCTACTAAGTATAATATAACAGGAAGTACTTCCTTGCATTGATTAACATCATCTGTTACATCTATGTTAAATTTATAAACATGTAACTCTTGCTTCCTTGTCATTTCATCCCAGTTAGTTTCTTTTAAATTTTTCAATTCAATAGTTCGATTATTAATTGGTAAGCTCAATTTTAAAACTGACAACATTCTGAGTTATTTTCACATTCATACACCTGACATATCGATATATTATACTGATCTCCACTAAGTTGTCGATACTGGCCAAACCTTTCCTCAAGGTTATCTGTCTGAAACTTTCCTGGTAATATATACACCATGTTCAGTAAATTTATACAATATTTAGTCAATTCTAAAATTGCATAAGTAGTATCGTGCAAAGCAGTATATGTTTCATTTGTTAACTTACCAGTTCTTCCAGGAATGCTATTCCAAGTTTCTAACCAGTCACAGAACACATTTAGGCAACTATAATTATCACTATTTAATGTAAGTGGATTAGCATATTTATTACGAAGTCAACAACCTTTATATGGTGTTTTCACATTCAGTATTGTCCACCAAATATAAATATTTGAATGTATTCTGCGATTTCTGCATAAGTTGGCAAGCATTCCTGTTTTCCTAAGGTTAGCAAACCTTGAATAGTATATTCGTTGAAAATTTGCAAAACCAAATTAACATTTTGCCTTTCAAAAGTAGTTGGAGAAAGAGCTTTTGAAGTCAACTTATAGCAATATTTCACAAGTGATTGAGATTCTAGGACATAAAATTTATGTAAACTAGAAAATGGAGCACTTTGGATGTTATCTAATTCATGATTTCCATTATAACAAAACTTTGGCAACATCATACATTTACGTTCATCTTTTTGGCCAAGCCAATTGTTTCTAATGCATTTTAATCTATGCACTGAGTCGAATAATAAGAAAAGAGGGCTAGACGTTCTAACTGGATGGGGATATACAATTGAAAGCTTTGATGGTCTACAAAAGAAAGACATAGCTTTTTTATTTATTGCATTATTATCTGTTATAACAGATAATACCTTAAACCCTATATCTTCTAAGCCAATTATTACACGTTTACTTATGTCAAATAAGTTCTCAGCTAGAAGACATTTAGTTGGCATAACATGCACAACATCCTTATATTGTGAGAATACACTGCTAAGCATAAAAGCAAATGCACTTGTGGCAGGTTCATTGCTGTTGTTAGCTAAGCCAACAATATTACCACCTTTATAATCAAGATAAGGTTTGAGATGTATTTCATCAATAAGTAAAGATACTGTGATGTCATTCTGCATTAGTAACTTGAACTTACTTTTAATATACATGAGAAAAGGATTCATAGAAGTTGATAAGGTTAATCTTCCAATGGTTGAATAGCATGGTAAAATTACATTTTTAGTGTCTCTTAACAGTCTGTACCCTATAGAGGAGAACTTATATAATAAGGAAGAAAATACCATCATTTCACTCGAATGATTAACCTTATTCATTGTCATTATGTTAATTTGTTCATATATGAACTTAATGGCATTAAAATATTTAAATGATTCATATTGCACTAATAGCAAAAATGATAAGATTAATTTTAATAAAGAACTTATATTAGAAGTTTTCATTTCCTGTTCTTTGATGTCCATTTTTTTCATGTTTTCCATCAAAATCTGCAGAGTATTTTCCTCTGTTACATGTTTAGGAATTCTATACCCCCCTAAAGCACTCATTTCCACATCACTACAGAATACTCTAACGGCCAAGTCCGGTTCAATCACCATAGACATTTTTATTTTGGGGCATGGGCATCTCTTTATATGGCATATAATGATGGTATTGTCTTGCCTAATAGAAGTCCAATAATTTTTATCTATAAACGTTAATTTTTTTTCTAAATCATCAATATTATGGAAAGTTTTACGTTTCTGTAACTCTAACTCGTCAGCAACACTTTGACATAATGCATGCACGCTTAAGAGCAGAATTTTCTAAACGCATTTTCTTTGCGTTAGGAGACTCTCTAAAAGTGGTTGATGACGATAAATAGGAGGAACAGTTTGGTAATATTCGAGGAATAGCACAATCCTTAAGATAGGGATTTTTTAAATTTAACACTAATTGTCTTTCCAGTCCTTTTATCAAATGATGATGCCTCTCGCTGTATGTCTTCAGGTCGAAAATGGAGTTCGCATACCTAAAGAAATAATTTAAAAGAAAATCGTACCATGTTTGACTTAATACAAAAAAAAAAAAGAAAATTACATGACAAAAAAAACGATAAAATAAAAAAAATAAGGTAAATATGCAGAATTAGTCCACCCTCGAAAAATCCTTTTAAATTACCACTTTTATAGGTTTTCGGGGGTGCTGAAAACGAAAATAACGTTTAAAATTACGGCAAACTAGTAGTTTCCAAGATATAAAGAGATGTTAGTTAAAAAGGGGGGGGATAATTTAACCTAAAACGACCACCCACTTTATGGCCAATTTTGTTTTGTTTTGTTTACATGGGCAACGAACAATTTTTTTTAAATTACATTTTCGCCTCAAACAAGTCGAAGTGCTTCTTTGATGTAGAAATGAACACAACTAAACGTAAAATGAGCACCTACAGTTGACCCCATCTCCCCGACAAAAATTCTGTTTACACTTTTTGATAGGGGGTGCTCATTTTACATTAAACTGTGTTCATTGTATATTGACTCCCAACCCCCAACATAAAGGTGGCCATACTCATTTTTCTTTGCTTTTATTTGTTAAAAAGAAAGCGCCCTAAAAAAAAAAAAACGATGGCCATAAAGTGGGTGCTCATTTTACGCTAAATTTTTATAAAAAAGTGATCTCCTATTTTTTAAAACTAACATTTCTTCATATCTTGGAAACTACTCGTTTGCCGTAATTTTAAACATTATTTTCGTTTACAGCGCCACTAGTAGTATCAGAATTTTGGGAGAATTTTGACAACCCTAACACAAAACTGCGAATAACATATACAAAACTCATAATTTCTCCATTTAAAGTGGATTGTTTATTTTCTTTATGGAATATACTTCCAAAATAAACTATTAAAATTGTTTAAAAAATAATAGAAATATTATTTTTTTTATTGTCGGCATTTTGTAAACACTTTTTTTTAAATAAAAAATAATATTTCTATTACTTTTTAAACAATTTTAATAGTTTATTTTGGAAATATATTCTCCAAAATTCTGACACCTACAGGGCCACGACATTTACCACAAATAATTATTAATAAGCTTTTGGGATAACAAAAACGGTCATAAACTTAAAAAAAAAGTTTAATCTATTTCACGCTGATATAAATATTGCACAGTAAAATAGTTGAACTAAAAAGATAAATGATTTTTCTTATTTAGAATTATTTAAACAAGGAATTCCGTTTTTACGATATCGCTTTTATTAAATTGTTAGTTGAAAGTACATAATATTTTCACCATACTCCCCATTTTAAATAAGTTTCTAAATAATAATTTATTATTTCAGCACATAACTTGAATTACATGTAAAATTCATTTTTTATATACATACTTTCATTTTTATTTTAAAATACATTCTAAAAAAATAAATAAATAAAAATAAGAAAGGTGCATTGTTTTGTTTTTTTTTGTTTTTTTAAATATCTCAAACATTTTAACACTTACTCTGCTATATTTAGCTCGAGTAAAATCCTTTCTTTTTATTGCATTAATCCACTGGTAAATTATTTCCTTTTTTTGGGGAAATGAAAACACGGTAACTTTTGGTCCATTTTCGTAGTTACCTCGGCATTTTGGAACTATACATCTCGACGGCATGTTTAAATTTATTTAATTCTCTAAAACTTTAAACCAACTTCCGGTTTAGTCATGAGACACGTGAACAAATTTCAAGAGACCGATGTTCATGACGTCACCAGACTAAATTATAGCCGTCGCTAGGCCATCATCTTACAGTAGCCACGTTGAAACAGACTGTAGTCAGATGGTCATGATTCCTTCGTCTTTTGGGTTTTGTCCTGGCTCAATGAAGGAGAAATCCTTCTAGACTGAGATAATTTAAATTTTTGTTCCAATCCAGAGTGCCCCTTTTTGGGTTCCTGGATTTTCCCCACATTAAAATAGCTCTTCTGTCTAATTTTACCCTCGTGGAGGGGAGGGGCACATAAATAGGAACAGGTACTAAAGGTACTGGATCTAGAAGATGTGGAAACATTTTCATTGCTATGTGGATGCGTGTTACTTTAGATCTATCCAAGCATCTTCACAAGTGCCACTGTCTGTCGATCGGTTGGTATCACATTTTCTCTAGTCTGTCATGCGGTTTTCATCAGTACATCATGCTTAAGTTAGAAATAGCATTTTCCTTGGTCTGCCATGCTTAAGTTTGAAAAGTTTCATTGTTAAATTTGCAGCTTTGTATATAGGATGCCTTTTATTTAAGATGATTCTAAGAATCTCTGTAAGGGGGTTTGTCCCTTTTTTCTTACCTCCCTACGAGGGCAGAGTTAGAGAACAGTTTTTAATGTGGGGAAATCCAACTCCACAAAAAAGGGACATGTTAAATTGGGGCACAATTAAAAAACTGGCTCAGTCCAGAAGGCTTTCTCCTTCACTGATAGAAGACTGGAAATATGAAGAGTAGTATCAGAACAGGTACTACACTTTGCTAAGCATTAAGAGGTCCTGTCTGTTGGATTGTAAGGCATAAGTTTCAACTACTATCAATAATTTCCCCTACTCTCTATCTGTACCTAAAACTAAATGAAAATTCCACAAGAAAAGTTTATTTTCTAGAACTGCCCGCCTGTGGAACACAATACGGCAGGGGTGCTTCCTAGCTGACTACAACATGGTCACTTTCAAGTACAATGTAAACAAGTTCTTGTTGAATAAATAATCAAATTCTACATAATTTCCACCACTACTGATCATCATGCTGTTGTTTTACTGGCCACCTGGCATACATTAACACTTTTTCTCAAGTGGCTTTTGGGTCTTGATAAGAGGTGACTTCTTTCTAAAAGAAAATAATGAAAAACAATAAAATAAAATTTTTCTGGATCTTTGAAGCATAGCTTTAAAATGATTTTTGTTACCCTTCACTTTTAGATATCATTTTCATCGAATGGATGTATTATTCAATATACATCCAATATCTCCATAAAACGGTCTGTGTTGGTCAAGTAATAACATGTCCATCGTTAAATGTGCAGACTGAATGGATACAGCTAAAGAATATCCGTTATTTGCATATCTTTTTCAGTTCTTTATTGCAGGCGCCAATCCACTCTAGTCACACCGTCTTCAAATCACTGTCCATCTGGTTTTTGTCCACTTGCAAATCTAATCTCTAACAGACATGAGTGACCCAAAGATAAATCTTGAGAAAATGCCAATAATTGAAAGAAATTATGATTTTGATGCTGCCATTTCTTTAAAAGGCCTGAAGATGAAGCCAAGAGAAATGTGTGTGTGTGATGAAGCCAAGAGAAATGTGTGTGTGTGTGTATATATATATATATATATATATATATATGCACACACACATATATATATATATATGCACACACATATATATATACATATACACACACACACACACACATATATAGTCTGGTTATTATATAAACGTTATTGATTACATATGCGCATACATATTTCAGTGGAATCTCAATTTAGAGAGACCACCTCATCAGACCAAAAAAAGAGGTGTTATTGAAATGAGAATCAAGGTTACATTCGTTTTTTATAAAATATATTCGAGTGTGGTTTACGTTTTAATCGAATGGAAAATACTTAAAAGAGTGAAAGCATGTATGTAGTTTATTAACTTCACACTGTTATTTATGTTTAGTGGAGAAACTTTAAATTATTAAGCTTAAGAAATGAGAAAAATTATTAAATGTTAAGGATAGAATCTGCTATAACACTTTGGGGGCTATGCTTTGAAGATGTAAAAAAACGAATAGTGATCCCCTCATAGTAGTAATACTACAATACATAACCCCTCACTCCCTACATTCATAAACTGTATACACCCTTTTCTTTCAAAGCATAAACTACACCTGAATATATTTTATAAAAACGAATGTAACCTTGATTCTCGTTTCAATAACGTCTTCTTTTTGGTCTGATGAGGTAGTCTCTCAGAATTTAGATTCCAATGAAACACGTATGCGCATATGTAACCAATAATGTTTGTATAATAATCAGACTTTATACCAGCTCTGTCCTCCATTGAACACTCTTTAATAATTATGCAGGTTTCATTGGATTTACATCTAGGAAACCAATCTATACAACCATCACACACACATACACACACGCGTGCGCTTGCTCATATGTGTGTGTGTGTGTATTATGAAAATATATTTGTTTTTATTTATCTAAAATTCCTTCTTGTTAGTGTTTATAGAATCTAGTGAAGTTAAATTCCTAAAACGTCATTTAAACATATTTGTCTTTGAATTGCATTTTTCTCTTTAAAACAAATTTAATTCCTACACGATAATAATAATCTTTTTTCTCAGGTAATTCAGTGATGCCCCGGGAGTGCTAACATGCAACACAGGGAGTTGGTTATACCAGAATCTACTGTGTTTTTCATCTTTCAGAGTTGACGAATTTTACCCAAATAGTGTAAAACTTTTGATTTTACAATTGTATCTTCATTAATTAATTTTCCATTTTTCTTTTTCTTTTCTAGGACACACCATTCATCAATATCCAAACTTGATGTATCTGAAGACAATGAACCTGGTCTTTCAAAATTGGATGTTGTTCTAACATTCACCCTTGAGGTTTGTAGCAAATTTCAATCTATTTTGGGGAAAGTTTATTTTATTTTGAATTCCTTTCCTCTTCAATAGACATCTTTTGGTCAATGTAAAAAAAAATTCATTCTTATTTATTTTTAATTTATTTCGTTAGGGAAGAGCTGAAAAGAAAAGCTTTTATTTATTGTTTTGTTTATTGTTTTGTTATTTGCTGTTGGCGGATTTTACCAATTTTTCTTTCCTCTCTCTCTCTCTCTCTCTCTCTCTCTCTTTTTTTTTTTTTTTTTTTGGACTGCCTATAAATGTTCTTTCTTTCAGTGTATTTATTTTGTGTTTTTTTTTGCTTTGAATTCCTAAAAAAATATACAAAAGAAGTCAATTAAAGATAACCAAATGCGCTAAGAAGAAATGAATAGCCTCATTCAGAATCCTTTCTTTTTAAATTAAAATTAAATTACATTATCCGTGCTTTTTAAGGTTAGATACATTTTTAAAAGAATATTAAGAAATTTATTGAATAGAACTAAAATTGAAATTCTTATGGTGTTTCATCCCTTTAGCATTTTCTTATAAGTAATTATTCTCTTGTATTAACTGGTTTACTATTATCTTCGAAGAATTGTTTCAAATATGGATGAAATTGGAGAAAATTCAGCCTTCTACATGTGAGAACATATATCCAGTAATAATAGAGACTAAGAAGAACATTCTGTCTTCTATTCTATTTGAAAAAAAGACGTCTTAAAAAAAAAAGATATGGAAATCACTCCAGACAAGGTGTGAAGTCACTTGATGTAAAGAGCTAATAAGAACGAAGAATGATTATTACAAAGATAGGAGATGTCTATGGACATCTTGAAAAGACCAAGATCAAAAGTAGGAGGAAAACCGTTAGCAGGAACAGGTTTTCATAAGCCTACAATTCTTGGAAAGAAGCTACTGAAATAGGAAGCTGTATTAGAATGAAGTATCAAAAACTGAATTGATGAAGACGACTAGACAAGCTGGAACAAAAGAAGCAAGGAATAGATTAGATAATTCTGAAGAATGCCATAATTGTATTCATAAAAAAGACTGAGACTAGCAATATCACATCTGTGAGAGAGAGTTTGCAGAGAAGAAGAAAGTGTGTGTGTGGGGGGGGTAAAATTGAAGATAGGTTGTTACACTTTACCAAGAACCCTTAAATGAGATAGAGATTCACCAGCCTAGATATACTCCATGCATGGTCTGATAGTAGATTTGTAGAGATAGAGAATAACTACAGGTGGGAGAAAGTGTTTACAGCGATAGAGAGAATCTACTTTATGAGAAGCAGAGATAGCAATGGATCTAATGTACCAACTTCAAGAAAGATTTGATGATAAAGAAAGACCAAAAAGTTTCAGAATTGATTTCTCCTCCAGACCAGTGAAGGTACTCCCCTACGATTGAAAAACACAAGCTAAGTCTTAATAGGATTAAATGAAGCCAGCCATTTCGTATCCCAATCTACAATTGAACCCAAGTTGAGTTTTAGATTAGCAATGTATTTCAACTGCTCCGGGGGAGATGGACGAGGAGCAGCACCGGAATAGAGAGTGGTATCATCAGCATAGATGTTGATCTGAATAATATTCTCTGGACAATCATCGATTTAGAGAAGAAACAGAATGAAGAGGCACCATTCAGCATGACTCATGATCTTCAACTAGAAAGAAATGATGTCAAGAACCTCATCACCAATATCCTAACCCTGAGGTAGAAGACCAAAATGCCACACTCTGTCAAATGCCTTCGTAATGTCAAGCACAATGGCTCTACCCTCTCCTGAATTATCGATAAACTGACAGATCCGCCAGTTAAAGGATCATGTTATCTCGAAATATTGGTTAAATAATATAACAACTTAACATTTTGTTATTGTGTTTCATTGTTGAAATATACATCATTAAGACCACTTTCTAAAATATAAAAGGAGATATAGTTGTATAAAAGCAGGTTTCCAAGAGTTGGTGGAGTCAGTTTTTTGAGGAAGTCAGACTCATAAAGAATGCTAGAAGTCTAGTATTTTTTATCTAGGATAAATCAGCTGAGACTCTGAATATTGAAAGACTTAAAAATCAGAGTTGGAATTTTCGGAGTTAGACCATATATTTTCTAACTATGCAACCCTTGTGGCAAGAGGAATAGGAAGTGGACCTTCGGTTTACTTTTGTCAGATTTGTAACTCTCACTTCAATTATTTTGTCTGTTAATCCTTACATTCTATGAATGCTGTTTTCAAAGTTGAAAGCTATCCATCTCACATTTACCATTGGCTATTTTTGACCTTGAAGTAGTATATTTTTTAAATTTTTTAAGTACCTTACATGAAGTGGTCTTATGCCTTGTCTGGAGCGATTTCCATATTAAAAATATATGTATATTTAGTATATGTAAAGCTGAATCAGAACAGCAGGCTTTGTACACTTTTTTTTTTAATATGGAAATCGCTCCAAACAAGGCATAGAACTAGCTGAGTATGAACAGTTGGTATATATAAAGCTGTATATTCCAAGGTTTCCCAATGGAGTCCGTACCGCCCACCAAAGGATGAGGTGGGGGTCGGGCATTATGAGACTTCAGGTGGGCAGTGGCCAAATTTACCATATAGGGGTTCCTGAGATCCTTTAAAGAGGGGATGATGAAAGACTGAAAGCTTCTAGTAACATTACTAGGTGTTTCCCAACTTGTTGCTGATTATCAACAACAATCTGCACATTGATCAGTGATTTCTGTGATTATTATTTTTTATTTTATTGATTATTGCATTAGCAATAGAACGACATATTAATTGACCCATTTGATTTTTAGTTGTTACTGTTTCCATTTGATCGACAGGATAGAATTTTGTTGAATAAAAATAAAAATTTATTATTGGAATTTGTTGTTGCTAATTTGTGGTTTGTGATTCACTTGCTATTTCCTCAAAATAAACACATTCTCCAATTTTGAACAAATGTCTGTCCACGTGTTCTGAAAAAAAAACCCCCAAAAAACTGTCGATGTTATTCTCTAGTAAATTTTTCAAATAGTCATACTAATAACTAGTGTTGAATATATTAGCAAAAGGGGTAGACAATTTCCATTCAAATCAAGTCGGAAATGACTCAGCCAAGTTAGTGAGAGGGGATCCTATTGCTAAACTATTCCCTAAAAATGTCAATTAAACTTATAGTGACCTAAACCTTGGATTAGCCACTAAGGAGGTCGTCTTATCAGCAGGTGCAAAGTACTGGAGCTGTTGTATCGTCATTTGTTGAATGAATTCTGGACCATGCAGTAGCTTCTGGTGGGGCTTCTCGGTGCCATATTAGTGGGTAATTGTTACAGCTTTACCTTATCATGGGTTACAAAAAAAAACATTTCTTTGTTTCTTTTTCTCCCTTACTTTCCCTCTCTACCCTATTCTAACCAAATCTGTTGACCTGTTCCACAAATCCCAAAATGCCATCATGAAAAGTTTCCAGAGAAAATACATGATTAAACCCAGAACTCCAATTTTTAACGTAGACCCACACTACCATGTATCCTTCTCCAACATCAGGGGTCCATGTTCCAACCTTCCATAGAATGAAACCCAATTATAGGAGACCAAAGCAAATCTATCATTCCTAAGTGAAACTGGCATTGGACCAACTATTTCCCTAGATGAGTTTGTAATTAAAGGATGCTCCAACATCAAAATTTGACTCCCAAGATCGCCATGGGTATGGAATATGTGCCTACATTAGAGATGGCTTTTCATATGGGAGGGACATCTCTAGAGAAGACCCTAAATTACCCTATATGTGCTTCCAAGTTGCACTTGCTCACACCACTGCATTTATATTTGCCCTCCATCGACCCCACAACAGCAAAGTTACTATCTTTAAGAGCATATTTGAGAAAATTGATCTCATCCTGTCTGCTCATCCTTCGGCTAATATTCACATCTTTGGGGATTCAATGTTCACACTGTGAAATGGTTAGCCCACTCAAACAAGACAGATGATGAGGGGAGGTTCTATCACAATTTCTCTATTGCTTATGATCTAACTAAGATTGTTCATGAACCCACCCATGTAGCCAACACTGACAGTCAGTATGTAAGTCTCCTAGACCTTTTTCTCATAACTAGCCCTGAACTATGTTCATCCTCTATTCTGTCTCCACTGGGATCTTTCAACCACTTGCTTGTATCAGTTAAGATAAAAACGAAATGTATCAGATGTACCTCTCCATCGTACAGTATATCAGTACTCTATGGCTGACTGGATTAGCTTCCGTACATTTATATCAGATCTAATTCTGCATTTCATGTTTAAAAAGAATGTGTCCTCTATAGTATCAGACTTCATGGAAGGTTAATTCTAGGTATAGACCACTTCATAACCTTAAAAAAATTCGAGCAAAAACTAAACAGCCAGCCATTGTTCTCTCCAGAATGTGCTGCTGCCATTGCACACAGAAATCACTATTTCCATTGCTTCCAACGTAATAGATGTACTGAGACTAAAGTTGCTTTGAGGACTGCCAGCAATCACTGTAAAAGAGTAATAAAGAACGCAAGAGAGTTGTATGCTCAGTCCATTTAGTCCAAAGTAGCTGAACAGCAGCTTAGTTTCCACTAGTTTTGGCAAATAACGAACAGTATCTTGAAGAGAAGCGTGTGCTCTATTCCAACCATCATCAATGGACTTGAGGTAATCTCGTCAACATCGGACAAAGTAAAACTCTTACTAAAAACTTTGCACTAATTCTACCTAATGCAATACCCCCCGGCCCGTATTTCCTCCTGTATCTGAAAACATGCTATGTGACATACAAATATCTCTGTGTGATGTTGCCAAGTTAATCAAAAACCATGATTCCAGTAAAGCTACTGGCCCTGACGGCATTCCAATTATAGTGCTGAAAAAGCTTTGACCAGAACTAGCTTCCATACTTACAAAGCTGTTTAAGCCTTGCCTTAAGGAGAATTGCTTCCCAACACCCTGGAAAACCTCATCAGTATGCCCTGTATTTAAGAATTCAGGTGATAAGTCATCTCCCTCTCAGTACTGATCAATAAGTTTCCTGTGTGTCATGAGTAAGTTGCTGGAATTTGTGTTAAATAGAGAAGTCAAGCACCTCAGCAAAAATAACCTCATCAGTGACATGCAATATGGTTTCCGTTCTGCTAGATTTACAGCAGATTTGCTAATGGTTATATCTCATAGGATTAGCAAATCTCTTGGGTAATGGCTTTCTTTCTAGGGCAATGGCTCTTGACATATCATAGGCCTTTAATAAGGTATGACATAAAGGTCTACACCACAAGACCTCCAACTATAGTATAGCTGGAAATATCTTAATTATTAAATCATTTCTCTCTGTTAGGCTCATAAGAGTAGTGGTTGTTGGGCAGAAATCAGAAGCTCACAGTATCAATGCTGGAGTCCCTGGGCCCAAGTCTCTTCCTGATCTACATCAATGATCTCCCAAATCACATCCTAAGATCATTCGTAGACATTTATGCTGATGACAATACCATCTATGGCAATACTTCAAAGGTCATAAATGATCAAGTTCTCGCTGATTCTCTCTCCTCTGATCTTGAGCACATGGTACAATGGGGGAAGAGGTGGCTGGTTAATTTTAATGCATCTAAAACCAAGCTTCTATCTTTACATCATCAATGCTCTGATCCCCATCTGGCATCAGTTGAAATGAATGGCTCTCATCTCAGGGAGGCTCCATGTTTTGACAAGCTTCTGGGTTTGACCTTTACTCCTGCTCTGAAATGGAACACATACATCAAATCTGTTTCCAAAGTCGCTGGAAAAATGGTAAGATCATTCTACCACTCCAGTAAATATCTCACTACTGATGCAATTCTCTACCTATATGATGGAGTACTGCTGCCCCATTTGGGCAGATCTGCTAGAAAAACTTATCTTGTCTTGACAGAGTTCAAAATAGGCTTTGTAGCCTAGTGGGCGATGCCTTTTTCTCTTCCCTGCAACTTCTTTCTGACAGAAAAGACATTGTGAACCTGTCGCTGTTTTATCGTGATTTTCATGGCAAGTGTTAATCTGAGCTCCAATGTATGGTTCCCCCTCGCCAAACTTTCATGAAAAACACTCGTTTAGCTGAAACCACTATCAATAATTTCCCCCACTCTTTATCTGTGCCTAAACCTAAACGTAGATTTCATGAACAAAGCTTCTTTCTTAGAAGTGCACGCTTATGAAACTCTCTTCTGTTTGTCTGCTTTCCAGCTGACTACAATATGGTTGTCCTCAAGTAGAACGTAAACAAGTTCTTGATGAACTGTTCCCATAAGTAATCCAATTTACCAAATTTCCACTACACGTGATTACTATGATATTGTGCCATTGACTACTGCACACTCATTAACCCTTACCTTTGGGTGGCCTTCTGGTCTTGATAAGTAAAAAAAAAAAAAATTATGAAATATTCATTTATTTATTTTCACTTTAATTATGTATTTCCAACTTTAATTATGTATTTCCAACTTTAATTAGGTATGTGGCAACAAAAATATGAGTGAGAAAGCAAGCTCCAGACTTTTACAACATAAGGCATCAAAAGACGCTGGCAAAAAAGCATTAAGAATGGTGTACAAAAAGTAAATTCTGGAACACAAAAAGTCTCTCGTTTTAATGATACCATTCCCGTCTTTGAAGGTCTTCAATCTGTTAGTTTTTGAGTTTAAAAATATGAGACTTTACTTTTGGAACAACCTTTGTGTGTGTATATATATATATATATATATATATATATATATATATATATATATATATATATATATATATATATAGCCAGTAGAGTTTAGTTTCCTAGAAGTAAATCCAATGAAACAACACGTGTCTACCAAAATAGTGCTCAATGAGTGAACAGAGCAGGTATATTAATTTTATTTATACAAACATTAATGGCTACATATGTGCATACATGTTTCTGTAATCACCCACGTCGGGGGATTACGTCTTCAGGCCAAGAACCACCTTCAAAAGTGACATTTCCACCAAATACATTTTTCTATTTCGTTTATCAAGTTAAAAATACAACCTGGGTGGGAGTCAAAAAAAACAAAAACGGTAAAAGGATGAGTGAGGTCTATGAAGATGATAAACATCTTTTTTCTTTTCCCCTCCCCCATCTAACTTAACTTTTGGCTTTTTATGGCATAGGGTCATTGAGAGTTTCGTTTTCTTGTCTTAGAGTCTGTAAGTTAATAACCTTAGCTATGGTCAACCAAGTACTGACCGGTGCCTTTTTAATCTACCTCCACCCACACATACACGCAACACACACATAACACATCCATACACAGCCACTGCCAACACACACAGTATACACACATTAATCCATATATTCAAAAGCGAATCCATGCTAGACACTTTTTGTTTTATTTACTGAAACTAGACAATGATTCTGAAACTACGTAGAAGATAAAGTAAAAGTTACATTAAGGTAAATAAAAATATAAATAAATAAAAATAAAATACATAAATAAATAAATAAATAAAAATAAATAAAAAATAAAAAATATATAAAAAATACAATAAAAAATAAAAAAATAAAAAATAAGATAAATAAGAATAAAAATAAAATTAAATTAAAACAAATAAACCAACAAAATGTGAATAAATATAAACCCGAAAGTTATCTAAACCCCACATGTACCTATATGCGTGTATCAATACACTTATAAATGTCTAACATTTATCTACACCCGCGCATATATACACACACACACATTTCAGACATACAGAGACAAATAATAGTATTTTTCTTTACTTATGTAGCGTGGTAACATCTTCGTATATGCAATATTATGCTACCCGACTACAGACGGGTGTATATATATATATATATATATATATATATATATATATATATATATATATATATACATACACATATATACACAAACACACACATACATACATACATACATACATATACATATATATATACATATACACATACATACATATAAACACACACACAACAGACATACATATACATATCCACACATACATACATATATAACATATATATAAACAACATTCGGACATCCATACATTTTTGTAATCTATATTGTTACAACAATTCTATACGAGGCAGCCTATTCTAATAGTTCAGAAATATACGTGTGTATACATATATCTACATACAATAGACACAGAGACACATCCACATACAAACATACACACAGATACATAGATACAGATATATACATATATATAAACATACAAACATACATGCATACGTAAAATACACTTATATATCCAAAGTCACACAAATATAGACATATATATATATATATACATGCATACATGTACCGTGCCACCAAATGATACATCTAAAGTAGAAACAGACATGAATACACCTACTATATAAATTCACTTTTTCTATCAAATTCCACACGTCTAGTTACGTTTCATGGCCCCATCCGCTTGTTACACTTTCCTAAGTTGTAGGTTTTTACCGTAAAAATTGACACTACGTAAAAATTTACATTGAATTCAGCATGAAGTTCATAGGGTTATCCTCATATTTAACAAAGATTCTTTCGATGGTAAGGCAGGTATACATAAGATGTATCACGACACAATAATAATATATAATAACATATGACATAAATCAGAGTATTTAGGTTATACAAACCTAGTATATAAGCTTATATATTGTAGTACTTACCTTCATCTTTGCTTATTCACTCTAATACCCTTATTCCTTTCTCTTCCGTTCACCCTTCATTCCTTACTTTCTTTCATCTATTTTTTTTTTTTTTTTTTTTTTTTTTTATATTAATAAATTATTTTTCCTACCCGGGTATATAAAGATCATATATCCATACATGCACACATCCAAAAATATCCATATGCATACATTATTACGAGCTTCACTCAAAACGATCTATTACTCATTTAGTTCAAATATACCTTCATACAGGTACTTATTTCGGCTAGTAATGCCATAACTGCTCGATGAAGTAGAATATTAAGTGACTTACGTAACCCATATGGGTATGATTATAGTTGCGACCTCACTTATCCTCTTTGTGGGGGGGTTATTTGATGGGGGTTAGTTGTACTTATAGCAGTTCCATTATCCTAATTTAGAGTTCCTTAAGT
Organism: Euprymna scolopes; assembly: GCF_053919585.1. Lineage (NCBI taxonomy): Eukaryota > Metazoa > Mollusca > Cephalopoda > Sepiida > Sepiolidae > Euprymna > Euprymna scolopes. Next base: position 116,405,629 of record NC_136483.1, read on the forward strand.
GCATGTATTCTGAAATGTTTGCAGGATATAGCAGTTTCTTGTTTAATATTCAATAATTTTTCTCGGTCTTTAAACCTAGTTATCTCAAGTTTTTCTGATAAGCATAATAGACATGGTGAGTTCAATGAGTGGCAAGTATTGGCCCTTCTAATAATATTCCATTCTATACTAGGTGTTTTATTTTCTCTAACTAATTTCCAGTAATATAACGATAAGGAAGTGTCCTTTTCATATGTTTGATTATTCATCGAGCGTGTATGTCCATAGAATCTATTTTTGAAAGTCATTTGGGTACTCCCTATGTAGAATCTTTCGTCCCTTGGGTTCTCCACCGGGAATATCCTTGCTTGGTATACCACCGATGAGGTCAGACATTCATTTTGTATTGGGCATTCCTCAGGTTTTTTACAGTTACATTTATTCACCGCAGTGTTTGCACTAGTATTCTCCCCTTCTCTATTAGTCGTCTTTAAAATTCTTCCATTATGCTTTTTTATAATCCTTTCCAAATTATCACTACAGCTGTAACTTAATTTTAATGTATTTTTATTAAATATTTTATGTAATATATTATTTGGTGGTGTGCGCGGGTGTAGATAAATGTTAGACATTTATAAGTGTATTGATACACGCATATAGGTACATGTGGGGTTTAGATAACTTTCGGGTTTATATTTATTCACATTTTGTTGGTTTATTTGTTTTAATTTAATTTTATTTTTATTCTTATTTATCTTATTTTTTATTTTTTTATTTTTTATTGTATTTTTTATATATTTTTTATTTTTTATTTATTTTTATTTATTTATTTATTTATGTATTTTATTTTTATTTATTTATATTTTTATTTACCTTAATGTAACTTTTACTTTATCTTCTACGTAGTTTCAGAATCATTGTCTAGTTTCAGTAAATAAAACAAAAAGTGTCTAGCATGGATTCGCTTTTGAATATATGGATTAATGTGTGTATACTGTGTGTGTTGGCAGTGGCTGTGTATGGATGTGTTATGTGTGTGTTGCGTGTATGTGTGGGTGGAGGTAGATTAAAAAGGCACCGGTCAGTACTTGGTTGACCATAGCTAAGGTTATTAACTTACAGACTCTAAGACAAGAAAACGAAACTCTCAATGACCCTATGCCATAAAAAGCCAAAAGTTAAGTTAGATGGGGGAGGGGAAAAGAAAAAAGATGTTTATCATCTTCATAGACCTCACTCATCCTTTTACCGTTTTTGTTTTTTTTGACTCCCACCCAGGTTGTATTTTTAACTTGATAAACGAAATAGAAAAATGTATTTGGTGGAAATGTCACTTTTGAAGGTGGTTCTTGGCCTGAAGACGTAATCCCCCGACGTGGGTGATTACAGAAACATGTATGCACATATGTAGCCATTAATGTTTGTATAAATAAAATTAATATATATATATATATATATATATATATCAGGTTCATTTCAAAAGTATGGCTTATATATATATATATATATATATATATATATATATATATATATATATATTATTAAATTATCATTTTGTTTAATACTTTGCTTTACGCTCTGGTACTCGCTTCCCAAGCACCCTTGCAGTAAGAGGACGTTGTAAGAGCAACTATTGTTTAAGGTGACTGAAATCCAACTGTGAAGTTTAAAGCAAATAAGTTGTATCAAAGTTGACACTTATATTGTTACACATAAACTTCGTGTGCACCATTCCCAGGTAGGGGAGTTTATAAAGAGCCCCGCCAAATATGACCTTAACTTTTGACCTTGAAAAGTGGTGTGCACTATTCCTAAGTGAAGGACCATCATTATGCCAGGTTTAATCATGATCGGTCCAGTGATGGGGGCTGTAAGAGAGTTGTGTGTGTGTGTACACACACACACACACACACACACACACACACACACACACACACACACACACACACACAAATGCTACTACTTTATATATATATAGATTGGATATGAATAGTTTCCAAAACTTTTGATATATTAATACATTATGTCCAGAAATAACATTCTATCTGATATTTTAAATTGTTTCCAAATGTGCTTCAAATTTCCAAACATCTTTCATTTTTTGTCAACTATTAATAAAAGATAAAAATGTTTGACTTTTATAGAAATAAAACAAAAAGTATTCCGGTTGATTTAATTTTGTAATTAAATAATTTTGTTTAAATAATAATTTTTCACATTTCCCTTTGTTTCGTGCTATTACGTTTGTAGGTAAAAAGAGAAATAAGAAGCAATTTTATATGTAGTTTTAAGAAGTAAGGCACACAAACACACACGCACAAATAAGTCAATATTAAACTAAATAAATATTCCAAATGTAATGTGACCAAAATGTGTAGGTTTAAGCAAACAATGATTAATAATTGTGTATTTATGTAAATGTTGAAAATGCAACCTCCACACTTTTTCTGTCTGGGTAATCATAAGAATAGATGGAAATACCTGACTTGTATAGGAAGAAACTAAAAAGCATTCTGCTTAAATTAATTTCATAATTAAATTATTTCCCTTAAAAGTGATGAATTTTAAAATACTTTTATTTTACACTATTGCATTTTCTGATTTTAAAAGAAATTGATTTAAAAGCCCCCCCCCCCGCATAAAAAGTAACAACAACAAAGGAAAACCAATCCTATGGGTAAGTCACATAGTCACGAGCAAATAAAACACACACACACACACGTGAAGTTGTCTTATAACTCTCTTAATGTAGAGGGTGTAAGACTTCCTTGCAATGAGGGTTATAGTTTCGAGGTTGGGTTGTGTTCATTGAATGCTCGCTATTATGGAAATTTTGTTACCACACTGTTGACCTTAATCTTAACCATCTCTAACTTCAAGGAGAAGATAATGCTTGCAAGAATGGTCTCATGATAATAGTACACATACTACACTACCCCCCCCACACACACACGCCTTAAAGAATGTTTGAATTATAGTAAATGAACATATACCCACCCCCAAACAAAAAAAGAAAGTAAGGAAGAAGTAATGCCTTGGAGGATAGTAATGTTGATGAATGCACGAACCATAGTCGTTCATTGGAGATAGTCTCTGACCATCTGATGTTTAGGATGCTTCTGAGACATCTGTTGGTGAATGTCTGGAGTTTGTGGGTGTTGGCCTTGGTCACTCTCTACGTTTCTGAGCCAAAAAGTGGAACCGACTTCACATTGGTGTTGAAAATTCGGATCTTATTCCAGAGTGAGAGGGCTGCTGTTCTCCAGATTGGTCTTAAGATGCTGAAGACATGTCTGGCTGTGCTTATCCGGTGTTTGATGTCCTCATCTGTTCCTCCACCCATGATGACAACACTGTCCAGATACACAAACTTGTCAACCTCTCTAATGTTCTCTTGTTCTAGTTGCACTGGATCTTGCCTTCTGTTAACCCTTTTTCCACATAAGACTATCCACAAGACCACATGGATTTCCCCCAATGGAAAGACAGAGAACCAAATTGATCATGTCACAATTGGGCGAAAATGAAAGACGGAGCCTGCACAATGTCAGAGTGAAGCAAGGTGCAGACGTGGCATCAGACCACCACCTGGTTGTGGCAGTAGTGAGAATAAAGCTGAGGACCTACAAAGACCAGGCAGGCATTGCTCTAGTGGTCTCCATCAATTTGTTGTTGTAATGTCTCATTGTCCTATTCCAGTAGCTTTTTTCCAAGACCTGCAGGCTTATGGAAACTCTGTTCCTATTAACTGTTTTCCTCCTACCTATAACCTTAGTTTTTTCAAGATTAAAGCATCTCCTGTTTTTGCAAGTCATTCTTCATTCTTTTTAGCTCTTTACATTAAGTGGCTTCATACCTTGTTTCGAGCAAATTCCATTTAAAAAAATTACCTCCGTAAATCTCTTTGGTAATCATCCTCTTGATCTTTCTTCAATGAAATCTTTGTTATAAGATTTCTTTACATATCTGGAGTCTGGTTGATAGGAAACCACATTATTCTCTTTTTCAAACGACATTATTAATGGATCTATTAATGCTTCTTTCTGGTATTTACATTTTTTCATTTGTCTTGTAGTGTTACTCCAAGAACATTTTTTTAAATATTTCATTTCAAAGATATTGAATATTCTTTCATGTTTTTCCAGTTTAGTTCATGTTTCCACAATAGAAACTATTTATGTATTGTAAAGTTTAAACTTCAGATATGTTAATATGTCTTTCCTTATCTATACCTAAGTCTAAGTTAAATTTTTTGTGATGGTAACATATAATGTATGCCTGAAAAGGGACCCGGAATCTGTGTCTGTAAATCATTTTAGTAAAAGAATTTTTTTAAAATGTTAATTTTAAAGAAAGATACATAAAAATATTGAAAGTCATATACACCTGCCAAATCAGTTATGCAGCATGAAAGATCGATGACTTATCAAGTATGAAAATAAGAATTCTAGTATTTGATTAAAGTGAAAACATCATGTCTCTTTTTATGCTAAAATGTACTCTGAAAAAATACATCAGTGTGGAAAATTTATTTGTAATAATTATGTAAACAAATGGCTGTTTTTCGGGTATGAACTAAAAATGATCCTAACAAACTTCCTAGTCAGAAAAAGTATTTTGGAAAAAAAAACAACCCCTCAGCAAAGTACATTTTTCTAGTTTAATGAACATGCTGCAAATACAAGACAGGATCAGATATGTGTCAGATACATTGCTATTTAGGTCTAACTTAGAAAATACAATAATACGGCATAATCACATTTGACACACTAGTTCCTGTCAGATCACCAAAGTTAAGCAACGGTGAGCCTGGCCAGTACCAGATGAGTGATCATTTAGGACTTCCAGGTACTGTATGTGCTCTGCACTTATCTCGGCATTGTTTCCAGTCGTCCTGGGCTTCTCCTTGCCACTGGACTCAAGCAGTGCCAATTCAGGAGTGGTGTGGTTAGAGATTGTGCGACCCTTGCCACACAATTACATGCACAGCTGCCCCTACAGGGAGTATCCTTTGTCTTTCAAGACTGAACGGAGGCATTGAGAAAATACAACTAACTTGTATATATATATATATATATATATATATATATATATATATATATATATATCTCATCCACAGACAAAATATTCTGCTGTATCACACCTTTCCAATGTGATTTGACAAGTAAGTACTTCACGCTGAGATTGAAACTTGATCGTTTTGTCAACAGTTGGGTTTTTAACAAATTACACTATCAACAAAAGCTACAAAAAGAAATCTTAATATGCACATTATCAATTGTTTAGCGTGTTCTATTCCTCTATACGAGCTAATGGTAGCCCGCAATCTCCCTTACCAAAATTTTCAAGAAAAGTCAAAGATATATACAGTCATCCATAGACTGTGTTTCACTGTATCATAGCTCTTCAGTGTGTCTAGACAAGTAAGTACTTCAAGTTGAGATAGAGATCTGACCGTTTTGTCAACAATCAGACTTCTTACCCAGTACGACATACACATGAATCCTCCTCATATTTTTTATTGCGAAAATATATGTTCTTGAAATGGGTGGAAACAATTGTTTGTAAATAAAGTGTCTTTGAAGGAAATATGAAATATAGTTCTCTGAATAACTATGGTTTATAAGGTGTTAAATTAAGAGCTCTATTCATACGCTATTGAGCTGCAACATAAATCTTTTGTAACTTAGATATTTATACAGATATTCTTCTTCTTCTTCTTCTTCTTCTTCTTCTTCTTCTTGGAGGAGATTTCTCTTTAAGAACAACAAGTCAAAAAAACTAAAATACATCTGTAGAGATATACACATAAACAAAATTTAAAGATGTAATAATAAGAATCATCATAATTTTTATAATAATAATAATATCTTTAAATTTTGTTTATGTGTTTATCTTTGTACATGTATTTTAGTTTATACGTAATAAATATTCCAGGATTATATTAACTGAAAAACCTTATTTTGAATCTTTTCTCTTTAAATTAAAGCTTTATCATTTCTGTGTGCGGTTCAATGATTTTGTTTTTTTCAATACAAAAAGAAAAAAAATATTGAACTGAATTAAATTTTTAATCTTGATGGTTATTCTTCCTCATAGCAATTTTTTTTTCTAGCTGATGTACTGTTTAAAAAAAAAAAAAAAAATCATCATCATCCCACTTTGTCTTCCCTTCTTCATCTAATTTGTCTCTTGTATAAAATGTATCAAATATAAATTTTTAAATGTTTTATATGGAAGATTCTCTCAATAAAAATGGAGAAATATTAATCTGCTTCTGGTGTGATTTTTGTCTTTATATTCTGTGGTTTGTTTACTTTTCTATTTAATTTTTCTATTCTGTTGGATTTTATCTTTATATTAAATCGCATACATAACCTGATAAATTGCTATCAAATCTATCTATTGCTAATGGAGACTTGGTATCTGTTGTATTATTTTTCAGTGCTCAGTTCATTGTGATAGCATAGCATAGTACATTCACGAAACCATCTTACCAAGTATTACCTCCTCCATTGAAAAGTAGTGTAATATCTGTTCTATCGTTATGATACAAACCTTTCAGGCATTACCTTCTCCTTTTCTGGGGAAGAGTGGGAAGTAATGTAGTATCTGTTCTATGGTCATGATATACAAGTAACAATGTTATGTATATAAAACGAAAATGCTTTCGATGTGCTCTTTAATTTTCGTTTCTCTCTTTTTTTTTTTTTTACATAGTCATTAAGTCTATAATTAAATTGTTGTTACAAACGTAAATGCTTTGTGCAACATTCTTTCTGAAGGATAATCTTGCTAATTAATCTTATCGTTCGCTTGTACAGAAATAAGATTTGCTACTTACTGTTTTAGCCGGAGCCAACACGGAAGACAGTAAGTAGTTATTGTTATAAGTGTCAAAGAATAGACTTGCTAAAATTATCCGCCCATAAATGAAATTATCCGATGGAACTAAAAGTGTGTTCGATGATGATGATGATGATGTCTTCCAACTCTAATCTAGCATGTGCATTATTTATCAGCGATGGTTGAATGAATATTAGTGCAGCTTGTGATTGCATAACTTTCACGAGATGATGTTGCAACCTTCACGTGCTCCCTCTTGTGAGTACCTGTTTTTTTTTGTTTTTTTAAAAAAGAAGACTGGAAACTAATGTGAACAACACCTGAATAAAACAAGCCAATAAACTCGCTGATTCACACAATTCGTGGCTGAGTTTTCATCATTATTTTTTTGCATATGGCACCCTTGTGCATGGTGTTTCACCCTTCCATACCACCACTAAGACAATCTTTCCCAACCTTTCTATTTCTTTTTTACGTCCACTCTATTTCTCGACTATTGAAGCTCTCTCTGCCCACAAATGAGGCAGATTATACAGTTTTGAAACAATATTAGTGAGTAGGATGATGATAGATGTGTAATGTGAGTCTTAAATACAGGCTTAGATCTGATGACATCATTGGAAAATTAATCTGAATTTTTTTTGTATTTTACTTCACTAAGTTTTAAGAGATCAAGGGGCTTCCTCCTGTGATTAACGCTTGATTCTGTTATGATTTAAATTTATATCCGAGGGCTCTTTTAAGAATAGATACCGTTCCCTTTATAGCTGCTATCTGTATTTCGTTACAGCTTGGTCTTCCTTGGAATAATTTTAAGTATTTCCGAAGATTCTTTTTTTAAGCCAGTTGCTCCTATCACAATCGGTATAATGTTTATTTCTTTCAGAGACATCATGTCGTTTTTAGATCATTTTTTAGGTCCTGATATTTTGTTATCTTTTCCCGTTCAGCTCTGTTAAGGCCGAAATCATTTGGGACTGTGACATCGACAATGAGTGCAGTTCTTTCAGGCTTGTTCCATATAACAATATCTGGTTTGATGGCCTTGTCTTTTATGTATCTGCCTGCCTGTATGTCTTTGTCATAGAACACGGTCACTTTTCCGTTTGATGTTATCGGTAGTGGTTCATGTTCCCAGATGTTCGTCGATCTGTCAAGTTGTATCTCTCCACAGATCTTCCAATAGAGGCATTTACATACTTTGTTGTGGCGTGCAGTGTAAAGACCATCTGCCAATACGATTGTGCATCCAATCATTAGGTAGCTTGCGCTTTCAATCGCTAAGTGGCAAAACCTACACTGCCCATTTGTTTGTAGGCCAGCCATTTTTTTAAATCCATTTGTGAGTAAACCCTGATATTGACTGGCTACAATAAGTCTTTCGTCATCAAATGGAAGTCTCCAACTCTTGAGCCATTGGAATGAAGCATCTTTGTCTATGTACTCCTGGTTCAACTCCTCTAGGAACTTCCCTGCTTGCTTATTTTGTTTCCATCCTTCTTTTCTTGTCTCAATCTCTATTTCTGTGTATTTTTTCCTTTTTATTCTTGCAATCTGTGCCGGTGGTTTATCGTGTGCATCAACAGTGTTCTCCGATATGACTCCTCCAAAGTTTTCAGCAAGCTTTGTAATTGAGGTTTGTTGTGAAAGATGATTATGATGGTTTTTCACCATTTCCATTGTCATGTCCGTTGAACTTTTAATATATTGGCCCATGCTTACTATAGTGGCTCGATATGCATGGTTGAATTCAGTGAGGCCTAAGCTCCCTTCCTTTCGTGGTAGGTATATCCTGTCCATGCATTGGTTTCGGTATGTTACCTTATGTAGGGATAGTTGTTTCTTGGTCTTGGTATCGAGCCTGTATTGAGGTCAGTCTTTAATAACGAAACCGTACGTGATCACAGGTATTGCAAACTGGTTTATAGCCGTAATTTTGTTTTTAGGGATTAGTTCAGATTTGAGAATCTTTTTCAGGTGTACTGTATATTCTTGTTCTACTCTACGTCTCATTTTTTCATGTTCCACATTTATGTTTTCCTCAATGCCGAGGTATTTGTATGTGGAATCCTCTTTCAAATCTTCAATGAGGCTGTCATTGATGCGAAGATGTTCGGATGTTGTTTTTCCCCTTTTTTATTGTGCATTTAGCACATTTGTCAAATCCAAACTCCGTGCAGATATCATCTGAAAACGTTTTCACAATTTCTATCAGGGAGACAAGGTGTTTTTCTGTCTCTGCATAGAGTTTTAGATCGTCCATGAAAAGTAAATGATTCACTCTTTTACTTTCATCTTTTTTTCTGCCTCTACTGAGATTGTACCCGGCATCACATTTTTTTTAGAAGCTTGCTGAGTGGATCGATTGCAAGGCAGAATAGTAGCGGTGATAGGCTATCGCCTTGAAATATGCCTAGCTGGAAGCTAATGTTTGAAGAGTGTATTGTCCCTTCCATGTGGTGTAGGGAAATAGATGTTTGCCACATTGTCATTTGTTTTGTAATAAAAGATCTTATGTTCACATCAACATTATACAGCTCCAGACACCACATTATCCAGGAATGAGGCACACTGTCAAATGCCTTTTTGTAGTCAATCCAGGCCATTGACAGGTTTCATTGTCGCTTCCTACAGTCTTCCAAGATTGTTTTGTTATGAAGAAGTTGATCTTTTGTCCCAAGCTTGTTTTTCGTGCACCCTTTCTGCTCCTTCTCAAGGTATTCACCATCAGTCAAATGCTGATAAATTGCATCGGCAATTATTCCAGTAAGCCATTTGTATGTGGTTGAAAGGCAGCAGATAGGCCGGTATTTATTTGGCAAAGGTGTTTCCTGGCTCTTGGATATAAAAGTTGTTTTGCCAATAGTGAGGCATTCTAGTGGTTCTTCTTTGCCACCAATAATTCGGTTGAATGCTTGGGCATAGTGTTGGTGTAGTACCGTCAGCTTTTTTAGCCAGAAATTTGGAATGTTATCAATTCCTGAGCTTTTGAAGTTGCTGTAGTGGATTATCTTTTTATTTAAAGCTGCTTTGGTAATTTCCAACGCTGGCATTTTTTCCTTGCCCTTGACTGCTCCTTTTATTGTGCCTATCAACTCCCTCTCCTAATGTTGTTTTGGGTCCTCATACAGTGGCCTCCAGAATTTATCGATCTGTTCTTGTGTTGGTGGTGATGTTACTTTGATATTATCCCTGATGAGATTTCGGTACACTATTCTTGGGTTTCTGTCAAACAACCTGTTTATGGACCCGGACTCAATTTTTTGTTGCTTATTTCACAGCCTTTCACTTTTGCCTGATTTTCTGCTATATGGGCTCTTAACTGTTTCATGGTTTGAAGGGAGTATCAAGATTTTAAAGTTCTCACCTTCTTTTTTAAGTTTTGTCCGGGATTTTCGGTCCGCGGGAAAGAAGATATCGGGGATATTTCTTTTCTGAGACCATTTATCCTTTTTTGGAGTTTGGTTTTCCAGATGGTTCATTTGGTTTAGACCTCCTGTGTGCTCCTTTTTTCCTTTCTGATGTTTAGGGAAGGAGTTTTGTTTGGATAAACCATGCGGCCCCATATGTTGCATGGTTAATTTCTGTTAACGAAGCATCTGTTGGTATTAACTTAGAGAGGGCATCGTTCACTTTTACAGCAAGATTTTCGAAGGTCTTGGTCATCTTTATTTGGACCAGTCTGGGTCGGTCTTGTAGTTGTAGATGCCAAGTTCTTTCAATTTGATTGGCCAGCAGGTTCTCTAGCTCAATCTGTTCTGCATCTATCAGTAGATTTTGATTATTATTTTGGCTCTGTTGTTTCCTCAGAATCTGGTGGTCTTGTTTCTTTGACAGGCCATTCATTGATGAGGAGATTTTGGTGGGTGCTCCTTCTTTCGGTGGAGATCTCTCCATTGTGTCACGTGCCTGTGTCGCAGGGTTTGTTGCTGGGCTATATATATTGGCTGTCTGGTTACGTTCCTGCATGGGGACGGGGTTGTCGATTGGGCACTTCCCGTTTGTCACCATCTGGTGAGTGCAGCGTTTTAGTTCTGCAATCTCATCATATGAGAATGTTCCACTCATCCAGAAGTTGGATTTCTGGGAAGTCAGTCTTCCCTTTGGGATGTTATTTTTGTATGGGCAATGGTCGTAGAAAATTCTTTGCCATTCTGCACACCGTTCTTTCAGCCCTGTATATTTGGCTTTGGCATACTCCATTGTCCATATAAGGGTCCACTTTTCTTCCCGGCTCCACTGTGTTTCGTGGTGTTCTCCCTAGTCTTTTTGGGAATTGAAGTCAGTTTCAGCCACTTTTATGGCTCTCTCCTTTATCTCATTAATCTCATGTGGACGTATATATTTATCAATTTATAGAGAGTAATTTTTTGGTTGTTGTTGCCTCCAGTTTTTCTCTTGGTAGATCCGTTTTTTTTATTTGGCCCTCGAATATTTTGTCCTTGCACCTACCCCATTTTTCAAATCTTAAGTATTTGAAGCAGTGAAGGATTTTTTTCTTTTCCACAATCGACCAATTCACTGTTTTATAATTGCGTTTTCGTGTGGTCTTTGCTTGTTTTTTCCGGAGTCCAGGATCAGAATTTGTCTGGTCTGGTGGATTCTCCAGTGTAGTGTTGCTACCTGTAGTAGTATCACTGGGAAAAGTTGCACTGTTATTTTCCACGTATGGCTCAGTGCGTACACATGCTGAGGGGACCTTTTCATCCTGGGCGTCGTCATGATGATGGTGATGATGATGGTGATGGTGATGGTGATGATGGTGATGATGATGGTGATGATGCCAGTGTTTACTTCTTATTATTTTCTTGTTCATATATTTTTTGGGGGAACATTTGGTTGGGGTTTACTTTGTGAAAGGATCATCCTCATATTTGTATATCAACCCATGTTCCTTTGCAGGGACACTCTGAGATACAATAATAAACCCCTTTACAGGGAGACCGAAGATACAGGAGGTCTGTATCTAGTAGCCTTTCCCATTCTCTCCTGTAGCCTTTCCCATTCTCTAGGGAGATGCGTGTGGAATAAGAGATTTTGATGGTATGGCCATGTTGAAAGAATGGATAAAAGATCTTGGGTTAGTAGATGTAGAACAGTTAGCAGGTTAGCTAGCAGGTTCAGTTTTTAGGAAAAACCAAGGAACACATGGGAGGAAGTGTTAAGAATGGACTTGAGAGAAATAAAGATCTGGCCAGAGATTGGTCTATTTGAAAGTTAATTTTTAAAAACCAGCTAGTGTATGCCAGCATAGAAAATAGATGGTAACTTCTTCTTCTTCTTCTTCTTCTTCTCATCATCATCATCATCATCATCATCATCATCATCATCACAACAACAACAGCAATTTTGTTTTTCTTTTTGGAAATTTAACTAAAAATTACTGAATTTTTCACTGTCGTCATCTCTAGTATCTAACGGGGTTTTCAATCAAATTGCATTGTCATTAGCTTCAAAATTGATTTTCTTACACACTATGCATAATGCTTCAAGCCAACTACAACATCCTTCTATTTATTTATTTATTTATTTTGATAGCGCTTTTATTTTATTTATACCAGATGAGTTGATGTACAGAAGAGAAACGTTCAATAAATCAAGCATCGATGGTTATTTTAACTAATATTAAAGTAGATTGCCTGATGTTAATTTTTATTGTTATTTTTGTTACTTTTGCATGAATTATGTTGGGAAAATTATGAACCAACAATTTTCTCTCTCAACTGCTAAAATAGCAGTAAAATGGCTTACAATAAAATATAGTATTTCAGCAGTGATTTGCCTACTTGATTTATGTAGAGTTTCGTTAAATGCTTGTGAAAACACGTTAATATCAATCCTGGTCTGCTCATTTCTTTTAGGGGTTATTCTATTAATATTTCTTCTATGAAATTTTCTTTGTATGATTTTTCACATAGCAGAGTCTGGTAGCCGGGAAATATATATTCTCTCTCTTTCTCTTTTTTTAACAACATCATTGATCGATCTGTTAATAATGTTAAGCGTATTTCTTTTGTCTGCAATCTTGTCTATCTTGCAAAGTTACTCCTAGATTAATTCTTAAACATTTCATTCCAAAGACATCAAACTTTCTTCTTCTCATCCTTTGCCAGTATAGTGCTTGTTTCACACAAACAGAAGAATTTTCAGATTTAAAACTGATTATCACTTAGCACTTTTATCCATTACTTTTATTTTGAGAAATGCAATTGCAATGGAAAGAAGCTGGAGGAGCGCTATGGATCTTGCTTCGGATCAAAACCGACGGGATACTTTGACTGTCTTATGCGTCACAGGATGTGGGGTTTAAGTCTAAGTAAGTAAAATGTCCAGGCCCTGTTAAGAAATACAGTTACGTACAAATATATGTAGCCTGGGATGGCTGATAGAACGAGAGCAAGCTACCACTGTAGATTAAATAAAGAGTTCTATTTGAAATTCTGTATAGATTTCTATTTGACAGAAAGATTCTCAAGTTCAACAAGACGCACTTGAAGTTTGAAGGTTACATCCACTGAAACGTTGTGAGAACATTTTAGATGAGAACAGTCGTGTGAATAATCCAAATAATCCAAAAACTAATTTTATATGGGATTAAAATTCTAACATTTCATAGGATGTCCAGCTGATTTTTTTTCATGGACATTGAACTACCTTTCCAAAAATAAATATTAAAAAAAAAGAAAAGGCAAAAAGCGAAGCAGTAATGAAAGTGAGAACACTTCCGGCCAACACTTCGGGGTTGATACAGCTAGAAAATGATATTTTATCAACATTTCTGCCTGACCGACTTTTACTTAGGAATAAAGTGTAGTATCCTTTCTGATATTACACTTCATCTATTCTGTTCTCGGTCAGTAAAAAAGAAATCCTTCTAGACTAAGGCATTTAAGTTTTTGTCCCAATCTTAAGTGCTTCTTTTGGAGGAGCTGCTCCCCCCCCCCTCTCCGTAATAAATACTGATCGTGTGAAGCCAAGTAAATAAGGACCCAACATGGGTTATTCCACTGTAAAGGTTAACAAGCAACCAACTCTGTTAGACATGAAAAAAAAAAAAAAGAAAATAGGCCTATTAGAAGAATAAACTGAAACTCATAATAAAAACTATTGTGGTTGATGATGTATATTTTATTTTGATTTTTGTGTCTACATTTCTGCCTAACTGCAGTTGTGACTCATTGTGTTCTTTTAAATCAGCCATTTAGTATAGTTTATAGATGGTCAATACAACATTACAATCTCTTTTTTCCTCTTGTTGAATTATTCAGATCTGCTTCTTGTCTCACTCCTGAATTGAACAGGTTTGTTTATGACGGTTTTTATTGGGGCGTAAAAAGAACGATAACAAAACGTAATAAAGAGAGAGATAAGAGGGTGGGTGAGGAAGAACTCCACTATCACCCCTGGAAACATGATTGCCCCAAGGTTATCATTTTATGGATATTTGTTGATAAAATGAGTTTGATTATAACAACAATCCTAAATAATAATAATAATAATAAACGCCTCCCCCCTCCTCCTCCTCTGTTTTCATTGTCCTTTACTTTTCTTATTTCATCAAATCATTATTTTTATGGAGCAAAAAAAAAAAAAAAATGAAATGGTTTGCAGTACATGGTGTCTTTCTCCCCACCCCCTCCATTAACAAACTGGGCAATCGCCTAGGGCTCGATGGTGTGCAGGCTAGCATGGTGATACCCCGAACCTATATAACACTCGGATACGTCTATATATGGAATACTTTTGCCATATCTTTTGTGAGAGAACGGTTGTAAGGAAAAAAGTGATCATCCACTTCCTACTAGGGGAGGCGCTGCCGCACACAACTCTATTGACTGTCTTTGACAGTGTACACACTTTGAAATCTAGTAGAAAGTGGGTGGTCGTTTTTCTTCCTGACAACCCTTCTCCAATAGAAGATACGTTACTAGTCTCACTATTCTATTGCTATTTTTATGAAAGGTGCTTGACTGAGCTCCAATCTTTCGTTCCCTCTTCTTAAGACATTCACAGCAATAACTTGTTTTTCTATCACAGTGATAAAATCTTTTCGTTCTGCCTCTATATGTCTAGCACCAGGGTAGAATTCCTATGGACATGGCTTCTTTGCCAGAGTTTTCCACATGGGGAAGACATCATTGTAGGATTGTTTCACTGCTGAATACAACTTGGCCATTTTTAAATGAAATATCAACAATAAAAAAAATTAGCCCATGATAAGTGTTTTGACTAAGAAAACGGCAATTCTTTTCTTTTGTCAGATACTTTGCTTATGAAATATGAGAACTAAAGGATAAAATAGGGACAGCGAGTTACAATTGTACCATCTATTTTGAAATGCAAACTTACTACTACCGCTTGCATCGTTACAGTAAAGCAATAGTTTAAATTGCCATAAAGTAAAAATGTTTACCTACTATTATGATAGAAAAATAATTTTAAAAAAAAATGAACAGGCTAATATATATAAAATGCGACTAATCCATTCATGAAAGGTGAGCTTAATGAAAGTCAGCAGTGGTGTTTTATCGCCTGAAGAGCTAAGATCATTGCACAATAAATGAGAAAAGAACAACTGGATCGAAATGATTCGTTGACCTAAATTCCTTGATTTTGATCAGTATTATAAACGATATTGTCTGAGAAAAGTATACTCCCTAACAAAGTTCCAGTGGTAAACATGTTGTTTCTAAGATCATTATTGAAAATAGTGTTATTGGTGGAAAGTTTACTATGTGATAAAGACCTAATGGAAAACATGTTGTATGTACCGTGCCAATGGAGAAAAGTATACTACTTAACAAAGTTCCAATGACTAGCATGTTGTTTCCAGTTTTTTAAAAATTATTTCTTCAAACGTTTATATTAATATAATCATTTGATTTTGTATTACTGTTTGTTCAGTTTTATATATTAATCCTCTATAATTATATTTAAAATATAAAGAAAAAAATTAATCTAATCTATTGTTTAAGCCCTTTCCAAATTTGTTGAGATTTTATATTGAAATCCTAACAATGCTAAGTGTTTGCTTTACAAATCATTCGATAAATCCAGGATAAAAAATCATTTAATCATATTTATAATGAAAAAAAAAAAAAAAAAAGAAAAAAAGACGGACAACAGATCACTTTCATTCCTGGTTTTAAATCTCTCCAGTATAAAACAGTTGCAAAGGGGAAGAAGGTGGCTTGTTACTTTTGATGCATCTAGGACCAGGCTTTTATCTTTGCGTCATCGGCGCTCTGATCCCCATCTGGCATCGGTTTAGATGAATTGCTCTCGTCTTGGGGAGGCCTCATGTTTTGACAAGCTTCTGGGCTTGACCTTTACTCCTGATCTTAAATGGAACACATGCATTGAGTCCGTTGCCTTCCATCGATCCAGTGGGTGTCTCTGCTGATGCAATTCTCTATCTATGTGAGAGCCGGGTACGTCCAGGGATGGAGTGCTGTTACCACGTTTGGGCAGGAGCTGCTAGGGGGGACTTGTCCTGCCTTGGTAGAATTTGGGATGGGCTTCGTAGCCTCGTAGGGGATGTCTTTTTCTCTTCCCTGCAACCTCTTTCTCACAGAAGAGATGTTGTGAGTTTGTCTCTGCTTTGTTATTATTTTCATGGCAGGTGCTCAGCTGAGCTCCAATCTATTGTCCCCCCTCGCCAAACTTTCACGAGAAACACCCGTCTAGCGGAAAACACTATCACTGATTTCTCCCACTCTATCTGTGCCGAGACCTAAGTGTGGATTACATGAGCAAAGCTTCTTTCTTAGAACTGCACGCCTGTGGAATTGTCTTTCGTATTCCTGCTTTCCAGCTGACTACAATATGGTTGTCTTCAAGTCTAACGTAAACAGGTTTTTGATGAGCCATTCCATATAAATTAACAAATTTACCGAATTTCCATTACTAATGATTACTATATTGTCCAATTTCTACTGTACACTCTTTACCCTTATCCTTGAGTGGCATCTTGGCCTTAATAAGTGTTGATGCCTATGTAAAAAAAAAAGGAAAAAAAAAGTTAATCATGTAGATATGGAGATACCCTTCAATGATTACTATTATCTACACTAAAGTGAAAACTAAATCAAAATAAAGATGATTCCTCCATTTTGATCAAGGATATTTTTGTTAGACACTTTTCTTTTTTCCTTACCAGGGCTCTACATTGCGAGTGAAACAGTCGTATTTGCGAGTGATTTTTCAAAGTGGCGACTAGAAATAATGAAACACTTATCTTTTGGCGATTGTATTTCTCTCACCGACACTCTTGCAAAGCTCACTACCAAGTGAAAAATATCTTTTCAACTTCTTTTTTTTTTTTTTTTTAAATAAAACGAGCAAAGTCAAATTATTTAAACAATAAAAGGTACAACAAAACAATATACTTTTTTTTTTTAACAACGGTTGTTTAAAAAACATCTGGGGAAATTCGAATGTTTCTACGTTCAAGTATCAACATAAAATTCAGTGTATATTAATAATTTCTTAATTAAAAAAAAAATAACATTTTTTATGGAAATCACTCCTGACAGGCATGACCCACTTGATGTAAGGGGCTAAAAATACTTCTTCAAGGTCAAAAACTAGTCAACAGAAAGTGTTAGATGGATAGATTTTGACCCATGAAAGCAACAGTTCTTCATCAGAAACATTACTCATATATTGTAAGGGAAGTGAGAGTTACAAGGCTGCCGAAAGTAAACTAAACATTCACTTTTTACTCTCCTAAATTCGTTTCGAAGGTTTGCTGTTCTTATGTAACATTACTTTTTCATTTTGCTTCATACTGACATGAAAAAAAGCACTTTATTTTTTTTTTTAAATAGGTTCAACTTTTATCATAAACTCTTAAAATTTTGGTATGTTTTAATGCTTTCAAAACTGTACTTAAGCATAGCAGTATTAAAAGTTTCAGCCATTTTTCATTTTTTTAAATAGTCCAACTTTTGTCATAAACATTTAAAATCTTTGCGCATTTTGATGCTTTATTTTGATGCTTTGAAACAGCAGCATTTAGAGTTTCAGCCATTTTGTTTTTTCGATATTAGACTACAACGCATACAAAAAAAAAAAAAAAATCAAAAGATTTGTACTTTCATTGAAAAGAATGTTCCCTAGAATCATTAAATTCCCGGAATTAAATTTCAGACACTCGTTCAATTCGAAAAAAATATTCTAATCTTAACGCGATGAACTAAGTTCAATTAATGATCTTTTTTTTATAAATGAACTTTTTTAAATGTCTAAAGTCAGAAGTACTGAATCTTGTTTTATGGGTTTTTTTCGCTTTGAAGATAAAGATACGAAGTAAAATTGAAAAAAAAAATCATAAAAAAAAATAAGATATCATATTTAAAGAAACCTAAAATATTTAACTTACAAGATAACAGTTGGCTTTTAATTAAGTTTTGTTTGAATCTTATTTGGTAGTTTGCATCTGGTTAGAAATTATATAGCTTCTCTGTAGTTATATATATATATATATATATATATATATATATATATATATATATGGTCTAAGTTATCTTTCATTATTTTGTCATATATTGTAGATTTGAAGAAGGAGAGCATGATGTGTTGTACAAATGCCTAATACTGCTATCTACTTGTACAAATTTTTAAGTCATAAATGCACAAGTTCAATTATTATACCAATGTCATTTAAAATTCCCTCTGATCCATTTGGGCAGAATAAAATACAGAAGGTATTGCTTTTGGAATGCCCTTCGTGTGTAAACACACACACACACACACACATACATACATATGATATATAAATAAGAAATTTTAATTTTCCATTTTCCACGTGTGTGTGTGTGTTTATTAACTTTTAGTTTTTATTCTTCAAAAACTTTCCCAAAATAATTAATTCAAAGAAAAAACTTAAAATTCGAAATATGTGGTGCAGTTTTGACATGGAAAAAACATTTTCTTGTTTTTTTTTTTAGTGTAGATGTTAAGATTCAAAATATAAGATGCGTCTATGAAGTGGAATGAATGTTTATTGGTTTTTTTTGTTGTTGTTTTGTTAGGAATGTGGTGTAAAAAAGATCTAAATTTAAGTTTTGTTTGTTTAATATTATTAGGTTGATGAAAAAGTTCTTGCGGAGTTTTTAATTTTGATTTTAAACGATGTATTTTCAAAAAAGTTTTCGTACAATACATTTACTTTATACATTATTTTAAAGAGCATTTGCTGTTTATTTTACAATTGTTTTCAAACAATTGTCTTCTTTTCAGAACGTTGAAAACAAGATGGAAAAAAAGCAAATTCGCACAATTTCCTTATTTCAATTCAAGCTAAGCTGAAAAACTGCTGAAACAAAGCATTTGGCCCAGGAACCATTACTGAACGCACAGCACAATGGTGGTTTAAGAAATTTTGTGGAGACGATAAGAGTCTTGAAGATGATGAGCGTAGTGGTCGGCCATCGGATGTTGACAACGATCAATTAAAAGCCTTAGTCGAAGCCAATCCACGCACAACTGTTTGAGAACTTGCTTCTGAATTCGATGTAATGTATACGATGGTTCCCAACTACTTGAGAGAGATTAGAAAGACAAAAAACTTGATAAACGGGTGCCTCATGACAAACAAAAGAAACACTGTTATGAAGTGTTATCTTCCCTTCTTTTATGCAACAAGAACGATCTGTTTTTTTGACCGGGATTTGACTCATGATATAAAAGTGGGTTCTTTTAGACAACCGGCAATGCTCAACTCAATGGTTGGACGCCAATGAAGCACTATGACACTTCTCAAAGTCAGAGTTACACCAAAAGAAGGTCATGCTGATTGTTTGGTGATCTGCAACCAGTCTCATCCATTACAGTTTTTGAATGTAGGTGAAACCATTATAGCGGAAAAGTTACTGTCAACAAATGGATGCAATGCATCAGAAACTTCGGCAACAACACCCAGCATTAGTTAAAAAAAAAAAGGCCGTTACTGGCATAAATACACTTGTTTTGTATATTGGCAAAAGTGTGTTCATTCTGATGGTGCTTATTTTGATCAATAAATTTTTGTTTGAGCCAAAATACATTCATCTGAATTTAAAAGTTAAAAGCTGTAAGAACGTTCTTGTCAATGTGTTATTTACATGATTCAAAAATAATCAAAGGAGCATTGTTTGTGATTCAAGAAGTCTTTAGTGATATTTATTTCAAATGAATTTAACGAGTCTAGTATTTTTTAAGTAAAATAAACTTCACTGTTGAATTATTATATTATTTATAATAATTATATATATATATATATATATATATAAATATATATATATATATATATATATATATATATATATATATATATATATTAGTTCTGTTTAATAAAACTCATTTTCCTAAATTTATATGGTTGCTCAAATCAATAGTCCAGATTTAATAATTTGTTTAAGTCCGTATTTCTACCAGCATGTTGCTATGCGTATCCACTATTCCATGAACTACTTTTCCACACATATATGTGTG
This sequence comes from Euprymna scolopes, assembly GCF_053919585.1. Classification (NCBI taxonomy): domain Eukaryota; kingdom Metazoa; phylum Mollusca; class Cephalopoda; order Sepiida; family Sepiolidae; genus Euprymna; species Euprymna scolopes. The sequence continues at coordinate 116,425,930 of NC_136483.1, forward strand.
TGTGTGTGTGTTTGTATTTATGTGTGTGTGTGTGTGTGTGTGTGTGTGTGTGTGTGTATAAATTTCAAGCAGCACAGATATTCCTCTCCCCTTCCATAAAATCATGACTGCGCGATCATTCAAAAGGTGAAATGTTGTTGGTGGATCTCAACAGAAAATCAATAGTAAAAAAAAAGAAAGAAAATAGATAACATTTGATAGAACAGAGTAGTCTTAATGCATTTAATGATCTTTTGCGAAGTAAGTTTTTTATTCATTAAAAATTATTTTGTATTTTATGCATATAAACTTATATTTATAGCATTAAATCCATTTATACACCTATGTATTTATATGGATACATACATACATACATACATACATATAATATATATATGTATGTATGTATGTATGTATGTATATATATATATATATGTATATATATATATATATATATATATATATTTAGTAGAACCAATTTATTCACTGTTTTTTTTCTTTTTACGTTAATAACTTTTCAATACAAGGTAGATACTTAATTCTTTGTTGCAAATCAATTATAGCAAATATCCGTCCATGTTCTTAGGCAAATAAAAATAGTATTTCCAACTGATTTTAATATTTAATCCTGTTCAATATTTTATTTTTGCTTAATCATATTTAAAAGAGAGAGAGAGAAAGTTTTTATTTACACCCTCAGATAGCCTTCTGCTATCACTCATTAAAAACCAGATTTTAGTTAATGCAACATTTTTGATGCTCCAATGTTAGATGTGTTTTGTTTGGCTAATCATATTTCATATGAACGCCATCTTGGGTATTACCGGAAAATGTCAATTTTAAAATGATTAAAAATACTAATCCCTTATTATGTATTGCTTTTTATTTTTATTTATTTTTATAAATATAATATAATAATTTTATTAATATTAAGTTCGTAAAAAAAAGACAAAAAAAGAACATGAACTTCCATTATCATTACAAACGTGTTTACCTGCAATATATGATAATCAAGCAACGTTAAGAAATGAATGTGCTCTTTATGTAAGATAGGAAACTGGTGAAAGGCATATTTGTTAATGACATAAGCTGACTTTTCTTTTAAGGATATTAGTGAAGAAAATTTTTCTGCAACAGAATAATTATTTTTGTAAAAACAAAACTGAAACAAAATATTTGTTTAAGGTAAATAAGATGATACAACAACTGAAAAAAAATGTTAGTTTGTACAAATCAAATATCGAACTGTTAACTTAAGGTTATTGAGGTTCAACTTTTAAAATCTCACAAAATATGGATGTACTCAACATTGATTAGGTGAGAGGAGATATAACTAAATGGATATTTATTGAAATAAATTTTGGTAAATTAATAGTCTTTTACCTCCTTGATGCACACTTTGCCATTTTAAGGAAATTAATGAGGAATGCACGACATTCCTATTACAAGTGTCATGTCTATTCTTATCTTTTGACTTCTTCAAATTTCACGTTATAAGTTAAATAAAGTAAAGTAAAACGTCATATTTCCTTTATATGGTTGTCAAGTGCGAATGTAGTCCTCGTGATAATGTTGTTTCTCCTTTGATCAAAATGAAATATATTTATCTAAGTACCAAGAGAACTGTAATTTCAGAATATGGATGCTTATTTTCAAATATCTGTGAGTAGTTTGTGAACAAAGAAACAGATAAATAGGCAGACAGGAACGGCAATTATATATATAAATGATATATATATGTATGGCAATTAAGCTATGCAGAATCTTCCGTGTTTCATCCTCAATAGGTTTATCATGCTACATCACATGGAATCCATGTTACACACATGGGGTTTAGTTTAGTTAAGTAACTAATCAGATTCATTGTTATTTCCGCTCACAAGTTAATTACTCCAATAGTCAATGGCAGAGCTTTTCTTAAACAAAGGTTTCATTCAAAAACAAAAACTGGCAAATAAAAACAGCACTAATGATCCATTACTGAAAACCCAAAGAAAATGCATTCGACAAGGTTTAATAGTTGATAAGATGAGAGTGAATGAGTGTACATTTTGTTTAACTGCTTTCTTATAAGTAACGTACGAAATCAGTTTGTGCTGATATCTTTGGTAAAAATCATCAATTCAATCATGCTTGTGAGTGTTATGTATCTTGAAAACAAACTATTAATCAAACAATAAATACTGTAAAACTTGTAATGCTTGTTATAAACCCTTACAATGGTCATCATACATATGGGTGGCATGATTAACCTAAGTGATACCTCTGCATAATGAACATAGAAATGAAGTCCTGCAAAAGGATATGTGTTTTATGCCATTCATTAAGCAAAACAGGAAAATTACCCATTTTCGTTTGAATTTTTCAAACTACTGTTTTCATCTTGAGTGTTATTTTTGTATTTCAGTCAACATAATTTCTAATCTTCTTTGGGTGTATCTTGTCGAATTCGCAAATAAATAATAAAGGGTTTAGTTTGAAATTTTTTATAGATTCTGATTCTGACAGAAAGTTAAAATAACATTCAAGATGAGAACAGTAGTTTGAAGAATCCAAATAATACGAATATTCAATCCTTATCTGAAAAATTCAGAAATAGGAAAGTTATCTTCCTAGAGTTTGATAGGAACTCGAGAACATCTTGCAGTAAATATATTTGTTAGGTTGATAAATTGAGCAGTGTTAGATATGCAAATGATTTGTTAGCCAATCTCTGACGTTCCAACCTACATAAAAACTAATGTATTTTGTTATTTGGTTATCATTATGGCAATATTGTCGTTTGTGAGTTTATGCTTTTGCTTCTAGTCTTCAAGTTGTTTGTTTTTACATGCGATTTATTGTTTGTTTGTGTTTTTTTTTTTTAACTGTTAGTATAACCAGATTCTTCGCAGATGTTATCTACATCACTAATTTATTTCAATATCATGAAAGGGGTTTTTACAGTACTTTATTAGTGTAGTTCTGAATTTTCCAAAAAAAAAAAAAAAAAAAAAAATTTGCAGTTTTCTGTGTTGCATAAAAGACATTTTTCTTTTTGATAAAGTGAGACATTCATCTTATATAACTAGATTTATGTTGGTGCATGAAAAAATCTTTGAATGAATTTTTCAAACCTATATTTTTACTGCAGAATTATAGGATGCTATTCTTTTATTTTTGTTTTAATAAATTCCGTTTTCTTTTCTTTTTACAGGTTCATGTCATTGAAGTAAAAAATCTTCGATCCCTGGCTCCCAATAAAATAGTGTACTGTACTATGGAAGTAGAAGGCGGAGAAAAGCTTCAGACTGATCAAGCAGAAGCATCAAAACCATGGTAAGTTTATAATTATTAAATAATGTTTCTATAAGCCCGCAGAATTTATGAGTCCATTAATCATTCACATAATTGACTATAATAATAACAACACTGTGGAATCAGTAGGTTGAACACTTGACCTTGAGTCTGAATTCTGAAATTTTAGAAGGTCTGATTCCTACTCTTACATACAAAATTCCTTCTACTAGAAATAATTTAGATATTGTAGAGGTTGAAGGTGATTGGTGCTTGTTGGAGATCATCATTTTGTAGTAGGGTCACTGCATCTGTATTCATTTAACTGACCTTGGTTGGTAAGAAGAAGAGTCACCAAGTTTTCAGTTTAAGCAGTAAACATGTTATCTACAATTGATATCAATTTTATTCAATAGTTTCATCACCACATAATACTGTCCTGAAAGAGTTAGGGATGCAAGAATATAAGACAGGTTGTTTTGACCAACATCTATGTACTATAGAAATGGAATTTAATTCATGAGCTTCATCTCATCTAACCAAGTCATTGCTAGAGATGAGTAAAGGGAATACGAGGGGGCGGGCAATAAGTAATGCCCCTGACCCACTTCCAGTTGTCTGATCTAGCTGAAATTTTGCATGTGCAATGATTTATATCTCTACGGGTTATGCGGCAAACTACAGCTCTGAACTAATTGTGGTTTCTGTTTTACAGATGTTTGAACTGAGTCAGGTGTGAAATGGAGCTTGTTGAATGTCAAGCAGTGATCCGGTTTTTGTATTTGAAAGGACGCACACCACAGGAGATTTTTGATGAAATGAAAGAAACTTATTATGATAATGCCCCATCATATGACCTTGTAAAACGCTGGCATCGTGAATTCAAAAATGGCTGGAAGTCTGTGGAAACAGCTCCCAGACCTGGTCCCCCCGCCACTTTCTGCCATTAATGAGGCATCTGTCCGTCAAGTTGAGGCTGCCATTTTGGAAGTTCGGCACATTACTATTCGCCAAATAGCCCAAGATGTCAAGATTAGTACAGGGTCTGTGGAAACTATCATTCATGACCATTTACATATGCATATGGTGTCTGCCAGATGGATTCCCAGGTTGCTCACACCATTCCAGAAGCGAGAACGCGTTGAGTGCTCGAGGATGAATTTGGAGATGTGCCAAGAAGATGAGTCAAAGATTTTCAAAAGACTGATTACACAGGATGAAACCTGGGTCCATCATTATGATCCAGAGACCAAAGCCTAGTCAATGCAGTGGAAGCACTTGGACTCACCACCTCCAAAGAAGGCAAGAGTGTAGCCCTCCACCAGCAAGGTCATGCTCACAGTCTTCTGGGACCAGGACGGAGTAGTGATGACAGATTTCCTGGGAAAAAGTACCACAATTACAGGAGCCTATTATGCTTAACTCCTGCAGGACAACACTCCGGTCCACAACTCGCATGTCGCCAGATCAGAAGCACGGGCGTGTGGTTATGAAATTTTCCCCCATCCTCCCTACTCTCCTGACCTTGCACCCTCTGACTTTCACCTCTTCCCAGCCATGAAACAACTGTTTTTGAAAGAAAAGCGTTTCCCAGATTATGCAGCCTTGATTTCTGAAGTCACATCGTGGTTGGAGGACCAATCTGGGGTGTTCTACAAAAACGGTCTCCAGAGCTGCATCAAATGATGGGAGAAATGCATAACTCTGGGTGGTTCCTATGTAGAGAAAGACTAATAACTGTGCTAAGTTTTGTTGCTCTATTGCTATGGGAAGTGGGTCAGGGCATTACTTATTGCACACCCCTCGTACGATGTCTGTTGGCATCTCGATTGTAACTGTTTATAAATTTGTTGCTAAATAGTTTGGGTGGGAATGGAAAAAGGTTGTGCATGCACTAAGGGTTCTAATTGCCAAGAGTATCACTACATGAGTCTTAACATATCTGTGTTATCTCACTGAATCATGTAGCAATCCATACATAAGTGATAACATATAAATGTGTAAAACAATAGATCTTAATCACATAAATGCTATAAGATCATCATCAATCATTGTACTCTGCAATTATCGTAATCAGCAGATTTTAAACTGAATATGATAATGATGACTGTAGATTGTCTCTCACTACTTTGATTTGCTGACTGATTGATCTGAAAGTCCAAAATGCCATTTTCTCACCCTTCCACCATTCCTTCTAGACATACTAAATCAGCAATTGATTGATTTTATCCTTTTGTATGTTTTCTGAGTTAATTACAGATTTCAAATTGGAAGAAAGTGAACCTTGTGTTTTTCAGCAGCCTCCTAACTTTCAATTCCCTTTTCATCCTTTAGTCCTCACATTTCATGAGTAGTGTTTCTGACAAATGGAGAACAATTGCTATTTTCTGGATCGGAATCTATTTATCTAACACTTATCATTGACTAACTTTTGATCCTGAACGATATAGATATATATAGCTCTTTACATCAAGTGGCTTCATGCTTTGCCTGGAGCGATTTTCATTTAAAAAAATCCAGTTACTTGCAGATTTTGAAAAGTTCATGAATGAAAAAACATTCATATTCTGAGTTAAATATAAGCTTTTTTGGTCATCAAGCAAAATTTAGTTTTTGTTTAGTTCAAGAATCTTGTAGTCCGAAATGTCAGAAGTGCTGAGTGTTGAGCAGTCTAATATATACAATCTTGTTTATGTGTCAAAATCAGTTTGATTTTTGTTTTGTTGTCTGCTGATGTCCATACCTAAAAATTTATATATGCTTTATATTAATTATAGCATTTGGATTTTAAAGAGGATAGCCATATTCCAAGGCTTTACAAATTCAGTGTTTCTTTTGTTTAGTTTTTTTTTTTATAAATGAAATCTAAAGAATTTCATTTAAAGCTAAGTGTCTGACTATAATTGAGGGTAACACGAAGACTCCCTTTTCATAAGCTGCTACACCAAGGTAAAGGGAGGGCACCACTCAATTCTCAAGATTACTCCACTTGTCCTTGATCCTCTTCTTATAATGTTGAGTGTTTAGCAAGGAGGCAGCAAGTAGCATTTTTTTAAAAGTCTTTGGTATAATTCGACCTAGAATTAAACGCTGATTTCACGACCCATTAATATGCCAAATGAGCCGGTCAGTACGCCAATATATTAATTTAAATAATATAACATAATAATATTAATTAAAAGAAAGAATGATATGTGACAAAAACTGTTCCAAACAAAAAGCAACATCAAAATATTTGGTGTTCATCTTTTTTTGATAATGGCAGAAATATTTTGATATTCGTTTTTGTTTGGGACATATTTCATCATCTATCACTATCGTTTACTTTTTAGAATCAGACAATTTTCATGGATTTAAGTATGGTGAACACTAGGAAGTCTTTCAGAGTCTTTCATTGCTGAAACTATTGTATTTTCTACCATTCTCTATCCTGGAATTGGGCTAGCATTGCTGAAACTATTTCTTTTACCAATCTGTATCCTGGTATTGGCTCTGGATGAAAGAGAAAACAAATATTGAAATAAACTCTTTTCTATCTAAAGAGACATATAAGACTAGCAAGAACCTGTGGAAATTTTACAGTTGCTTAAATATCTTCCATTTCTTTTTACCTTAAAGAAGGCTACATAATTTTTTTAATGAATAAAATGAACATATTAAAATTTTATTTCGTGTAGCAATTTAAATTTTAATAGTTAAAGTAAATATTCTCTTTCTTACCTTAAAAATAATTCTCAGTTTAATATCCTTGAAATAAATAAAGCAATTGTCGCAGTGAGAACACAATTTTATTTGTAACATTATATTCGATTTTGGAACAATTCATTTTGAAGTGGATAAACTGTTAATTTTTGACACTCAGCAGCACTAGATATTTCTTAATTATTATTATTATTATTTTATTTTATTTTTTTGGCATTTTATCTTTGGTCTAAAACAATGTCGTTTTTTTTTATGGGGTATAGCAGGTGATAACATGCAAACAAACAAAGGTACAGGTTTATTTTTATAAAGATAAATAAAATAGAAAACATCAAATGGGGAAATAATGTAAGAATCAATCGGGAGCCTGAACACTTGTGCAGTCGATAATTCACGCAATTGTCAAAATAGAGACAAACTCATTTTGAAGCCAATTTGTACTCACAGAATTGATCTCCGATTTTCGTCATTTATTTTGTAAAGACTTTTGTTTGTTTGCGGTCAATTTGATAAAGCAATGATTTGCTCCTCCTCCCTGACGGATATTTATTTGGCTGTCTTTCAGCTGGAGAATAGTCAAATTTAGAAAAGCACAAGAGGCCTCATGAAAAGCCAGTTTCTGAATGCGTGATAAATGGCCATCTCAGTTTAGCTTGTATTTATTTATTTATTTATTGAACTAACAGGGTTACACAATATTACATGAGTGTAGAAATCATCATCATCATCATCATCATCATCATCAGTTTAACATTCATTTTATATGCTGGCATGTGTTGGACAGGTTTAAGAGATTAACTCTTCTTTTTTCCTTGAACTTCTTACACACTTTTTTTTTTTTACAAGAGTCACCATTTATCAAGGCCCGGAGGCCACTTGAGGATAAGGGTTAATGAGTGTACAGTAGTCAAAAGGAACATTTAGTATTAATTGTTACTATTAGAAATTTGGTAACTTGGATTACTTAAGGGGAGGCTCATCATAAATTAGATTATGTTGGACTTGAAGAAAATCATACTCTAGTCAGTTGGAAAGCAGGAAAATGGAACATTGTTCCACAGGCGTGCAGTTTTAAGAAAGAAACTTTGTTCATGGAATCTACGTTTAGGTTTAGGCACAGATAAAGAGTGTGGGGAAGTTATTTATAGTAGTTTCAGCTAGATGAGTGTTTTTTGTGAAAGTCAGGACGTGGAGGACCATAGATTGGAGCTCAGACGAGCACTTGCAATGAAAATAATGATAAAACAGAGACAGGTACAAAATGTCTCTTCTGTGGGAAAAAGGTTGCAGGGAAGAGAAAAGGGCATCGTTCACTAGGCTACGAAGTATATTTTAAACTCAAGGAAGGATAAGCTGCTTCTATCAGCTCCTGCCCAGATGTGGCAACAGTACTCCATTCTGGGATGTACTTGGCTCTTATACAGGCAGAGAATTGCATCAGCAATGAGATTCCTACTGAAGAGGTAGAATGATCCCACTATTTTTCTAGCAGCCTTGGCAACAGATTTGATCCATCTCAGATCAGGAGTAAAAGTCAGACCTAGAAGCTTGTCAAAATATGGAGCCTCCCCAAGACAAGAGCCATTCATTTTGATTCATGCCAGATGGAATGTTGATGATGGAAAAATAGAAGCTTGGTTTTAGATGCATTAAAATTAACCAGCCAACTCTTTCCTCATTGCAATACATAATCAAGATAAGAGGGGAGAGAATCAGAGAGAACTTGGTCATTTACGGCCTTTGAAGTGTTGCCATAGATCGAAGTGTCATCAGCATAAATGTCTACAAATGATCTTTAGGTGTGATTTGAGAGATTATTTATATAGATCAGGAAGAGAGTTGGGCCCAGAATGGACCTCCGAGGGACTCCAGCATTAATACCGTGAGCTTTTGATTTCTGCCCATCAATCTATCAGAGAGAAATGATTTAATAATTGAAAAGACATTTCCAGCTATATCAGCGTTGGAGATTTTGTGGAATAGACCTTTATGCCATAGCCTACCAAAGGCCTTTGATATGTCAAGGGTAATTGCCCAAGAAAGGAAGCCTATATCGAGAGGTTCACTAATCCTATGAGATATAACTGTTAGCACATCTGCTGTAGATCTAGCAGAATGGAAACCATATTGCATATCACTGAGGAGGTTATTTTTGCTGACGTGGTTGACTACTTCTCTATTTAACACAGATTCCCGCAACTTACTCATGACACATAGGAGACTTATTGATCTGTATTGAGAGGGAGATAATCGATCATCTGAATTTTTTTAATACGTGACATGCTGATGAAGTTTTCCAGCATTCTCCTTAAAACAATGCTAAAACAGATTTGTAAGTATGGTAGCTAATTCTGATTGAAGCTTTTTGACCACTATAATTGGAATACCGTGAGGGCTGGTTGCTTTATTGGAATCACGGTTTTTGATTAGCTTGGCAACATCATGCACAGATATTTGTATGTAGCATAGCATGTTTTCAGACACAGGAGGAAATACAGGGAGTTGGTGGCCTTGATCACATCGGGTAGAATTAGCTGTAAAGTTTTTAGCAATGAGTTTGGTTTTGTCTGGTCCATTGATGAAGGTTGAGATAAAGCACACACTTCTGTTCGGGACCCTGTTTGTTATTTGCCAAAATTGGTGCGAACCAAGCTGCTACTTAGCTACTTTGGAGTTGATGAACTGAGCATACAACACTCTTGCATTCTTTATTACTCTTTTACAGTGGTTGCTGGCAGTCCTGAAGGTGGCTTTAGTCTCAATACATCTATTACGTTGAAAGCAATTGAAATAGTGATTTCTGTGAACAATGGCAGCAGCACATTCTGGAGAGAACTATGGCTGGCTGTTAGGTTTTTTGCTGGAATTTTTTGGAGGGTATGAAGCGGTCTATGACTACAATTAACCTTCCATCAGGTCTGATACTATGGAGGACACATTCTTTTTAAACATGGAACGTAGAGGTAGATCTGATATAAATGTATGGGAGCTATCTCAGACAGCCATTAAGTATCAATATACTGTATGATGGGCATGTATGTCAGAGGACTTACTACTTTTTGTTTTTATCTTAATACCTTGAATATGAGAGCATTTGATTTTTCCACATGTCGGGAATAGAGCATGGTGTAATCAGCAAATATACTTATCTCAGACGCAATAGTATCTGGGAGGTTGTTTTGAAAATCAGAAATAATAAAGGTCCCAGGATTGACTCGTGGAGCATACCTGCCTTAACGTGATGTTGTTGATATATACGACCATCAAGGACAACCTGAATCTTTATTTTAGATAAGAGGATATGATTTTATTAAATATTCGTTCAATAATACCATAGAAATTTATTTCATGTAAATCCTTCTTGCCAGACTGTGTCATAAACTTTGGATAACATATGTTACTGCTCTTGCTTTACCTGCCTTATCTGGTGTATGGTAGATGCATTCAGAGATGACCGTTAGGATATCTGCAGTAGAATTAGAGTTTTTGAAAACTGGTACTACAGAGGTAATTTTCTAGCTATCGTGGAAGGAATATTCATGAAAGCATTTGTTATAGTTTGTAGGGGACATCTCAGTAAAGCATATTTTTTTTTTATTATTACAAGGATAAGATGAGGTCCACATGCTTTAGAGATGCCAATTTTTTTTTATGATATCATGGTACATGGAAGGGGTGATGATTAAATCATCAAGTGTCATTTCTGTTCATAGTGAAAAATTTGAGAGAAAGTAGTTTGTAGATTCCAAAGTGGAGCTTTAAGGTGAAGCACTGGGCAAATAGTTCAGTTTTATCCATTGCCATGCAAGCAACATCATGGTGTTTGGATAGTGCAGGAATTGTTTACTGATCATAATATTATTATAGAATACTCCTATGCATGCTTTGATCTATTTTATTTCCTCATATTTTCAGCAGTGAGAGAAAATTTTTACTCCATCTGTGTCTCTGATGAGATCTCTGATGGATTTCCAATCAACCTGTTGGTAATATCTCATTGTTTTGGGTAACAATGCTTCAGTTTGGAATCGGAAGTTTAGAGAGATATCAACCGTTATCATGAGGTGATTTGTGTTCTTCAGTGGGCTATAAGCATCCATAACACAAACCTTAGGCAGTGTAGTCAAGAATAGGTTGATAAATGAGTCTTGCTGATCCTCAGATGATTTTGTGAAAGGAAATGGACAATAGACAAACTATGCTTACTGTTACCAACTGTATCTGTGCAGTCAAAAAACCAAGTCAATTTTGTAGTTAAAATTAAAATTCCCAAATACATGAATTTAGGCACTTAGGTCCAATAAGAGTGTGACATCTACACTATTAGATACATATTTAAGTCCTGAATAGAAAGAAAACAGTAGATGAAATATAAGTAACTAATACTGTGTTGTAAGGTTAATCTATTAGTAAATAATGCAAAGGATTAAAAATAAACCTAGAGAAAACAGAATGTATGCCTACAACTAGATCACATGATTATCAGAGTAAACCCATCAAACAGATCACCTAATTCATTTATTTAGAGCATAGACTAACTCTCTCCAATGATCACGAGACACATTGAAACACAGAATCGGGCTGGGTTGGGCGACTTTCTAAAAACACAGTACCATTCTAAAATCAAAAAAAGGTGCTGATAACTGTCAAAATAAAAGTTTATTTAATTTATGTCCTCCCAGTAGTTTTATATGGCTTTAATTGTATCACATGGACTAAACAACTAGCCAATCGCATTGAGGTGTTTTAAAATCACATAATGCATTTGATTATGGGACATCGCCTGATAAAAAAACAAAATATCCACCCTCCGTCAAACTACTCCCTACACCTCTATTTGATAAAATCAAAAGTAAAATCCTTAAACTTTTTGGCCATACCAAATGATCAACAACTGGTCTGTTAAAGTTATGCTTTGAGGGGATGCTAGAAGGCAAAAGAAGCAGAGGAAAGCCAAGGAGGAGATTAAGAGAAACTGCTTTTTATTGGACATCTCTTAACAGTTGGGCGTCCATCAACCAACTTGCCCTGGATCAGAAGAAATGTCGAAAAATAAATCACGTGGGTTTACAGTCTGTACCAAGCGGAAGATGTAACTCATGATGAAGGTTAATCTAAAGCACAAGCCTGATTTATTTGTCATCCTTTTACTCTTCTTTTCATATGCTGCTATGACAACTCCCTCTTTTTCCTTCTTTCATATTCTCCTCTTCGCTTCATTCGACCTTCCTCCCACCATCTAAAACATTCAATGATTAGTCCATTTCATTGCTCCAGAAAGTATCTGACTCCTGATGCAATCCTATACCTATATAAAAAACCATTTATGTTCTAGATGGAGTACTGCTGTCACATCTGGAGAGGTACTATTCAGAGCAGTATTTCTTACTTTGACAGAGTACAAAATCAACTACGCAATCCAGTAGGGTATGATCTTTTCTCCTTCATACAGACAGTTTACCCCAGAAAAGACGTTGCTGCTCGTTCTCCACTCTATCATTATTTCCATGATATGTGCTCAACTGAGCTCTAATCTCTAATCTCCCTCTGTAAAACATTCACAGTAAGAACTCGACTTCTTATTGCCACTAAAAAAAATTTCTGTTCTTTCTCTGTGTACTTAAAACCAAGTGGAGCTTCCATGAACAAAGTTTCTTTCCAAGAACACAGGACTGCTTCTTTGCAAACTATAATATGCTTGCCTTCAAGTCTAATGACAACAAATACTTGCCAAACCCTTTCCATTTTAAACTCTTATAATGTTGTTCAGCAATCAACTGACAATCTCATTAACTGTGATCCTCGAGTGACCTTTTGTCTTGGTAAGTGATGAGTTATTAGTATAAAAAAATCAGTTTTTATTTTATGTAACTTTAATCCAAACCCAAGTTTTCTAGAAGTTGATTCCTTTCAATCCATTAACCATATAACATTTTGTCTAAAACTGCTTGTAAAAAAAAACCGTCTCCAGACTGAAGTTGTATTAAACAAAACAGAAATGAACTAAGAAATAAATATATAATATTTTGTCTGAAACTACTCATCATAAAACTATTGATGTACACGTATAGAATTATCGACTCGATTCACATTTAGGTGCTATCAAACTTTTTTCAAATTCTGCCCATCTACAAGAAATCAATACATGTGTCTGCGTATTTTCCAAAGTTTTTAAAATAGTCTTCATGATTTCTTTTTCAATTTTTTTTTATTTTGTTCTAGCCGGGATGGGGCATCCTACCAGATGCCAGACATTCACCTGCTATCTCAGACATTACAACCAAGAGGTCTTTTTAAGATTCTAACTATCCCTTTAACTATACCTTTGTACCTCTCCTGGGCTAAGTAGATTTGCTAGGTAATTTTAAAAATTCTTTTTCATGAGGCCCGTTGCTCCTATAATTACTGTAATGATGGAGATGGTCATAAGATTTCAGTTTCTTTTCATGTCATACAAAAGAACTTGGTATTTCGTTATCTTTTCTCAGCTTTGTTTAACCCAGCATCATTGGGACACTAACTTCTACTAAGGTAGCTTCTTTCTCCTTCTTGTTCCATCTCACTATGTCAGATTTAATAGCTCCATTTTCTAGGTACATAACTGTAGGAATTGCATTGTCATAATGAATGGTGTATGACTTATTTCCAACTGTTCTCTCTAGTATATGTTCCTAAGACTTGCTGCCACACTTTACAGATGGTCCAGTGGAGATATATATGCACTCCATTATGTTACATTGTATAGTAGTACAACCTTACACTGGCTCACACTCTCTACTTCTGTGTAGTAGAACCTGCACTTGTGGTCATTGCTGAGACCACTTTCTGTATGCTTTTAGAATATAACCCTTAAAAACATTTGCTACTTCTCAGCGATCTACTTTATAACTCTCTGGTGCAAATCCTTTCAGGCATATTACATTTATTTACACTGCAATACCCGTGATCTAATGAGAACCAGTGTGTCAATGTAATTATATATATCTATATATCTATAAAAGTGAACATGTCTGTGTATCTGTCTGTCTGTTTGCGTGTGTGTGTGTGTGTGTGTGTGTGTGTGTGTGTGTGTGTGTGTGTGTGTACATTCCCCTATGCAATAACTCTGTCAATTTTAAGTCTACAGACTCGAAATTTGATATATTTGGGAAAATCAATGTGATCGGTTTTCGGACAGAAATTTGACCTTTGAGAACTCTACCAAACTCCTCCGACAATTTTGGGTCTAAACACTTGAAATTTTAGATATAGGTTCCTTAGACATGGATCTAACTTAATAACTTGAGTTGAGCCCCAAACAATAAATTTTAAGGGGTCATAATAGAGGTCAAAATTAAAAAAAATTGACCGCTTTTTTTTTTCTTTTTTTTTTTTTTGCTTAACATATACCTCCAAATACCCAGGCAACGCCAAGCACCCATGCTAGTATTATATATATATATATATATATATATATATATATATATATATATATATATATATATATATATATTAGATCAGAATTTCTCAAACTTCAGGACACCATGGAACCCCTGAGCAAGATAATTTCTAAAATGAATATGGAAAACATTAATTTCAAATTTTAACACTTACTAATGATAGTGTTTACAATCATTTTTTTGTTTTTGATTAATGAAAAATTGTTGCAATTTTTAATTTATTTTTTATTATCTTTTTCATCAACCATCCTGAAACTCTTTAAACCTGTAGTTATATATCACATCTCTTTCTTGTAAAATAGATCAATAATTAAATGTCTGCATCCATTTAATTTTTCCATATAAAGCATTTGGTCCTCTTTAAGAAAGGGCTTCCGGAATCCCTCAGCCTCACTCACAGAGATCCAGGGTTCTGTGAAGCTCACTTAGGGAAACCCTGTATTAAATCTCCAGAGTTAAGAAACATTTAGCCTAACCAGTACCAGCTGGGTTACCCGCTGGGAATATCAAGCGGGGTATGCAGGAGGACATCAACACTTCTGCATCCCACCTGGCTTCCAGCTGTCTCAACTCTGTCCTACTGCTGGATCAGGCTGGTTGGGACAAGAGAGTGTGAGGTTGACTCTGTGTAAACCAGCTTCACTTTGAACAAACTTTTAGCATGAGTCATTCATCATCCCTAGGATGATTAGATGCTTTGGTCGTTCCGACATACGAACCACGAATACCCTTGATAAGTGTGTATAAGGAAAAACAATACCAAAAGAAAGATTGACAAAGTCTATTCATACAAAAATAATCAAGTTTTATTAATAACTTGTTAAGTCAACAAGAAATAAAGAGCTGATAGAGTATGAAAATTCAAAGAGTCTTTGCATATTCCAAATGAAGAAAAGACGTTTTATCTTCAAGGAGTACTAGTGGTATGGGCATTTATGTGTGAAATTGTGTGTAAGTAGGATAGTCATTGTAGATACATGTGTATATTAGCCTGTTTTTTTTTTATTAGTGGAAGGGTGCACTCTGTAAATGAGTTTAGTTAACAGTGTGTATATGCTGTTGCTATATTTAATAGTTTCTGTATATTTCTCATTAGGACTCTCATTGTGCTTGTTGAGGTCCTTTTACCTCCAAAGTCCTAGGCACAGAATTGATCCACTTTTTTAAATAGTTTTTTTTTTTTTTTAAGAAAACACTTTTACAATTTCAATCTCAATGCTTTTTGAACATCATTCGTAATTTAGGCTTCAAAATTTTTGGGATGACGATTTATAATTTGAATTATTTGGCTTATTTGGATTAATGTTTTCATTTTGGATGTTATTCTTACAACATTTTGGCTGAAGTAATCTCCAACCTCCTTCGGGTATGCCTTGTTGAACTCTGAAATCTGTACAGAATTTCGAACTGAACTCTTATTTAATATTTCATCTGATGATCCACAGATCCGTATGGATCTATGATGCAACGGATAAAGTGCTAATTAACAATCAGTTCTATGTAATAGTCTTCTAGAGGTTGAAGGTTCAATCCTCAGTACAAGTAATACTAAGACTATAATTAAGAATTACTTAAGATTTCTACCTAGTCATGGATGATGGAACAAGAACAGTCTACTCCCACTGATTAAATAAAGAATTTTGTTCAAAGTCTGCATAAAAATTCTAGAGTTTGATGAGATACACCTAAAGCAGGTTGGAAATTAAATCAGTTGAAATGTTGTGATGAATAATTCAAATAATACAACTTCTAATTTATAGCCAATTATCATTCAATTCATTGTTTATTTCTGTATGAATACCTATGAACAAACCTGGAAGGAAATCCACATTTTTTTTTTTTTTTTTACTTTATTTTTGTTTCTTTGAATGCAATTTCAGCCTTGAAACCTTTTGAACAATCGTTATAATTTTCCAAGAAATTAACATTTCTTTTATTGTCCATGAATTGAGTTCTTCAAATGAAAAAGGACTCTATATACATTTGCTCTCAACCTTAATTCTCATTTTTATTTTCTATAATTATAATCATCATATCTTGTCGCTCCATCTCTTCAACCAGCGGCGTGCGGTTTCATTACCAACACTGAGGTCTTCGTCCGTGCAGTTGAGCCCCAGTGGGCAAGATGTTAAAATGTGCTCGATGGTATGAACTTGGGCACCACAGGGGCATTCAGCAGTTGTAGAGTAACCCCACATGAGGAGGTTGTCGCCAGTTTTTGCAACTTTTGCCCTTGCCCTATTCAGAGTAACCCACTCCGAACGGGGCAGGTGTGTGCCAGGTGGTAAGGTTTCACTGGGCTCTGGCAGTGCTATATTTGTAGACTGAGGGTCTACCTCTCTCCACATCTGCAGCCGGTAAGAGGATGTAGGAGTGTCCGGTAGTTCCTTCACTGTGGCAAAGCTTCGCCGGGACACAAGTCGTCTAGCCACCTCCAAGTAGCCATAGAGAGGGTGTCTGAGGTCTTTGAGTTGTTTAGTATGCTCAATTCTCGCAATTATATCCTGGCGGACTTTAGGTGGTGGTATGCCACTTAATCGGTATAGGGCTGGTAGAGGTGTGCTTTTTAAGTTTCCGGTTATGATCCGGCAAGCTTTGTGGAGATTTGCGTCAATGCGGTGAGCATGGGCTGAGTGAGACCATATTGCAGGGCCATATTCAGCCGTGGAGTAACATAGGGCTAATGATGTTGTCCTTAGCGTGTGTGGGTCTGCTCCCCAACTCGAGTTAGCCAGTATGTTGATTAAGTTAATTTGAGGCGCGATCTTCTTTCGGAGCTTGTCTATGTGTGCCTTGAAGGAGAGAATTCGGTCCAGTGTGATGCCAAGGTAGACTGGATATGGTTCATTTACTAGCTCCTTACCTTCCCATTGGATCTTCAGCTTCCTGTTGGCTATGTGGTTGTTAAGGTGGAAACTACAAACTTTTGTTTTCCCAGGATTGGGATTGAGGAACCATTTCTTATAGTAGAAGGCTAGGGTTTTTAAGGCACTGGAGATTCTTTTCTCAATTGCTTCAAAGCTCTTGTCTTGTGTCGCAAGACACGTGTCATCCGCATAGATGAATCTACGGATGTCTGTAAATTCTGGTAGGTCATTTGTATAGATGTTAAACAAAGTCGGCGTCAAGACAGAACCCTGGGGCAACCATTCTTCTGTGACCACCACCGACTCTGCCTACCATCCATTTCGACAAAGAATCTTCGATTCCGGAGAAGAGATTCTATAATGGAAACCATTTTTCTGTTCTTCAAGGTCTGGCCAACTTTCAGCAGAAGTGCTCGGTGGTTGATGGTGTCATAGGCTGCCGTGAGGTCGATAAATACAGCCCCTATGATTTTTTTTCTTTCATACCCATCCTCTATGTACTGAGTCAAGTTCAGAACCTGACCAACACATGAATGCCCTTCCCTGAACCCAGACTGGTCGTCTGTAAGTTGGTCTTCAACTATTGGTGATATCCTGGCCAGAATGAGGCGTTCATACAACTTGTACAGTACACATAACAAGGATATAGGACGATAGCTAGATGGTAGTTGGGGATTTTTCCCTGGTTTAAGAAGAGCTATAACTTTTGCCTGTCGCCAGATCTTATGAATGTTGTATCCAGCAGCACAGGAGTTGAACAGTGATAGGATCCATTCACGAGATCTTGGCCCAAAATTCTGGATCATCTCTGTTGAGATACCATCGAGTCCTGATGCCTTTCTAGACTTGAGATGTTTAATTCCAGTCTTCAATTCCTCCTCAGTAAATGGGGGGAACATGTCATCAGACTCTTTGTGGACTTCGCCCATCTTCTCTTTCATCTGTTTAACGTAACCTCGTTCTCTGTGCAGTGGTTTCCCATTTATAAGTAGTTGGTGAGCAACTTGGTTTGGTGAGACTGCTGCTGCTGTTGTGTCCGTTTTTTTTATCGCTGTTTAGCTTCTTTATTGTTTTCCATGCATTTTTGCTATTGTGGATCATGTCCAGATCTGCAACGGTCTCCATCCATCGCTCTTTATGGTTTGTTTGTTGCCCAGCTCAGTGGTAAGTTCTTCGAATGGGTCTCTGTTATATGCTTGTACATAATTTTCATAGATGGTCTTACTTGTCTCATCCAAGCCAGTTATGTATTCCTTCCTACAGCCCCTTGAGATGTTCTTCTTGGCAATGTGCCACACAAGAGCTTGGAAGGCTTCATATGCTGATGCTACGGGGGTACATCATTAATTGTATTCTCTAAGTTGTCCGTGAAACCCTCCCAGTTAGCCCTCCGATAGTTGAATCTGGCCATAGGTTTAGTAGGCACAGGTCCGACTACTGGATAATTATAATTATAAAGTAAAACGTCGTCTTTGCTGTGTACGGATGGTTCTCTTTCACTCTCTCAAGCTGAATTTATTTATAAAATATTATTTTAAATAAACATATATAAAATATATTAACCATTAATTAAAAGAAATTGGGAGCAGTGGTAGCACAGCCAAAATTTTAACAAATAATTCAGTTTAAAAAATTATTAGACAACAAAATTTGAAAAGGTCATGATCAAATTGCAATTATGAGAGGTTGTATTTCAATATCTAAGATTACAGCTGAGAGAAAGTACACAAACTAAATTGTGTTTACAACTTGAAATTTTATATCGTTCAGGTTGAATTGACAACTAGAGAAAATCATTTGTTTGGACTTACAGAAATAATTTTCAGAAAAGCTACCTATGTTGGCAAATTAAAAAGGTCATGGGGTGTACTTGCCAGATCTGATAAACGAATTTACTGGTCAACAAATAGTAAGACATGTTATTCTTGAAATGAGACTCAACCTACTTGATTTAAGCTCCATATTTTTGGGTGAAACAAAGGCTCTAATTAAAGTTCTGAATTTTTTTAGATGAGGACTAAATGTTTATATTACTTGTATTGATTGGACTATTGTTCTCATCTTGAGTGTTATTTGTGCAATGTTTTGATCAGATTGCCCTTCCATCGTCCCCTGGCATATTAGTTGTTTGAAGAAAAGAGAAAAGTAAATGGCTCCATTGATATTTTTGTATTCTTTAAGTTAGTTACTATTTTATGGTCATTGTTTCGAATTTGTGAAAAAGTTGGTTGACACAAGGGAGGCAACTCTAATAAAGGTAAACATAGTATCTCTCTTTTATCACCAAAATTTTAAGGGTGTACAGTGTTAATTGTAGAAAAACAAATATTGTACATCCTTAAAATTTGAAGGGAGATAATTCCCGATCGACCTTTATTAGAGTTATTACTTCCCCTTTGTCAACCGGTTTTTTTTTTTCATAAATTTGAAACAATAGCCATAAAATAGAGACTAATTCACAATATCTACAGGGCTATTAGTTTTTCTTTTGTTTTCCAAATAAAAACCAGCATGCCGAAGGACAATCCGACTGAAATGTTTCACAAATAACACTCAAGATGAGAACGATAGTCTGATCAATACAAGTAATACAAACGCTCTAATTGTCTGATCAATCATAATAGAGCAGGAAATGCAACACGATTTTTGATTGGATAACAAATCACATAACCCATCTAGAGTGAAAGTTCTCAACAAAAGACAGTCAGTCTGAGAGACAGACAAGCAAACTCAGAAAAGGACTGAAGTAAAGGAACGACCGTAGACAGGAATACAAAAAAAAAAAAAAATGATTAAGAATTCTTTACTGAATTTTATCTCCTCTAAGGGACAAAGACACAAATTATATTTCAAAGTCTTTTTAACCAAGATTTAACAGAATAATCAACTTGTCTTTCTCCTCACATTTTTAATTTTTATTTTTTAGCTTTTCTTACAAATGTTCGTTATTGTTCATAGCATACTTTTTCTTGTTTTACAGTTGCCAACAAAACCGACCACTTACTCAAATAATCTCGTATTTGTTTCTCATGAATACATGACGATTTTGTAGAATATTCCAGGAAAACAAACACAAAGATATTTTTATGATGTGTTCATTTCAATATGTATGTCTAATGATTAAAGTGCTGTTTCAGCCGATTAGAACTTTTGTTAGTCCACGTTTTGATTGCTGTCTATTGTTGTCGATATTTTTTTTACTTTTCATTAACTTTACTTAGACTTAGAAACTCCTGCATTCATTCCATAGTCAGATCCACTGCATTCCTTCCATTTTGTTTGTTGCTTGCAAATCTCTCTTGGTCATTTACTTCCAATTCATTTTTTGTCTGCTTGACTGAAGCATTTGTTTAACAATTCTCTCTAAAGCGAATCTTAGGGAATGCTAAGCCAGCCTTTATCTCCTTTGTTGGTTTTGAACAATGTAAGCTGTTAGTTAGTAAGATCTCTCACTTCCTGATTGGTAATTTGGTAACTTCATTTGTTCTCTAGAATCTTTCCAGGGCATTTGGAATCAACATTCCAATTTTCACTTCTATATGTGATGACTAAATATTACTATTGTAAAATCTTGATTTAGTCCTGAGGGGAAGTTTTTGTTTTCCATGCATAAACATCAATGTTTTATTTATTTATTACTTTTTTATGGAAATCGCTCCCGTCAAGGCATTAAGCAACTTGAAGTACACAGCTAAAAAAAAATAAATAAATAAAATAAAATATTACTTCAAATTCAAAAACGTAGCAAACATAAGTGTTAGATGGAAAAGATTCTAACCTAAAATACAGCAATTCTTCTGTCTTTGTCAGAAACATTACTCATGGAATATGAGGACTACAGAACAAAATAAGGAGAACGATAGTTACGAGGCTGCCGAAAGTAAATCCACTTTCAAACCATTTTTATGAATTTGCTTCAACATACATATTTTATGCACAGCACAATCTATGTTATACATTTTTGCCTGTAAGAAAATTTTAGAAACAATTAAATTATTACAATTTTAAATACATAATAAAAGTAAAAAATCTATTCATTTTATTTATTTTCAAAAATATTTAGTCGGCAA
The DNA here is from genome assembly GCF_053919585.1 of Euprymna scolopes. NCBI lineage: Eukaryota > Metazoa > Mollusca > Cephalopoda > Sepiida > Sepiolidae > Euprymna > Euprymna scolopes. The sequence continues at coordinate 116,447,263 of NC_136483.1, forward strand.
TCAAGACCTTTTTTTACAGTAAGAAGACTTTAAAAACAATTAAATTGTTAGAATGTAAAATAAATAAGATTAAAAATATATTTGTTTTATTTATTAAAAAATATTTAGCTGACAATCATAATTATTTCTTCAGTAACAAGACTTAAAAACAATTAAATTGTTAGAATATTAAATTAATAATATTTAAAAGAATATTCGTTTTATTAATTTAAAAATTATTTAGCTGGCAATCACAATTATTTTTCAGTAAAAAAATTAAAAACAATTGTTAGAATATTGAATATATAATATTAAATATTCGTTTTAATGATTAAAAATATCAATCGCAAATATTTACAATAAATACAATCACAATTATTTTCACAGTAAGTAGACTTAAAAACAATTGAATTATTAGAATGTTAAATAAATAATATTAAAAATATATTCGTTTTATTCATTAAAAAATATTTAGCTGACAATCAACATGTGTTTATGGTAAGAACACTTAAAAACAATGAAATTGTTAGATTTTTAATTTAATAAAGAAAAACAAATATGTATTTTATTGAGGTATTAAATCTTTTATTCAGGTTAAATAAATACAATATAAATGAAACATTAACAAAAAAATTTAGGCACAAGGCCAACTCAAAAAGGGGGGGAAATAGGGGTTGTTGGTCATTCTTGTCACTCTAGAACTAAACAAAAGATTCTCTTAACTAGCATCCTCTTTCAACATAATACCGCATTCACCCTTTTGTAACGGGAGACGGTCTTCTTGTAGCCCAATCGTTTAAAACATTTTTTATTAACGTTTTTTATTAATGTGTTTTATTGATTTAAAAATATTTAGCTGACAATCAATTATTTTTACTGTAAGAAAGAAGTTTCTTTTTAAAATAGTATTAACACTTGACAGACATTATTTCAAAAGGAATAATATCATTAACAGTGTATTATACAGATTGATGTAGAAAGCACCATGGAATTTCTATTAGGTCACACTGGTCTTCAATTATAATAAAGATATAGATTCAGTGTGCTTTATAATCCCAAAGATAATACTTTGGCAACTGTCAAAAAAGTTTTAAAATGATCGCGTGCATTAGAAAATGTCCCAATGATTAATGTCAGGATATTCAACATGATGTGTTGCATGATGGTAAGCTGATGTTTATATTGGCTATATTAAGTCTGTGGCTATTTCAGAAAATACAACTCTTAAATAAGAGGGAAATAATAATATATATTTTGATATTTAAGAGTGCGCTCATTTTGCAAATGTCTACCTATTAATTATAGATATCATCCTGATATTCTGACAATACTGCTTTCATTTCTCTTCTTAAAGTTTCCTGGGTATGAAATTAAACAATATCTGGTGATGGTGCCTCAGTTTGGGAGCTTTAGAGAGTGTGGCATCACTTTATAGAAAAATGTGCAACCAGAAATCATATATTTTTGCTAGTATATTTAAAAGAAAAAAAGATGGTGTGTGGTATCAAGACAATGGAACAAATATTACACTCCATCCTCTCCTACAAAAAAAGGTAGGAAGTAATGTCTAGGAGGCTAGTACCATGATCATAGAATAGATATCATATTAACCTCCTCCCAAACGAGGAGGTGATGCCAACGGAATAGTTATTATTTCTCACCCACCAACTTGTGCATTAGTCTGAAATAGCATAGTAAACTGAATTTGTTACATTTTTAATAACAGAAAAGAAGTTCTTTATATGTGCATCATCTATACATGTGGAATGTTTATCCATGCTTTTCTTTTGCATGTTTTCCACTTCTTTTCATCATCACTATTTCATCTAGTGGTTGCTGTACAATAAGCTTCTATTTTGTATGCAGAAAGTAATGCACAAGGAGATTCTCACTGAGTTTTATTCAAGATTTTATTTGGAGAGAATAGACTTAGAAGAGAGAGACAAATTTTATCTTAACTAATTGTTTGCTTTTTTTTTACTTTCTAGCTTACTAAATTGAGGGATTAACAGATATATCAAGCTAACATGTTGCAATTAGCGATTATCAATGTTTTTCACTTTATTGGCTGCATCTCATTTGCATGGCTTCTGCGGAGAGACCTGTCTGAAAACCTTAGTTTTCTCTCTGCTCAAAAACGTGACAGCATTTGTCATCGTCTCTCTGTTTTGTTTATGGCATTTGACCTGTGCTCCCTTCCTCATTTATCTTTGGAAATGATTTTGTTTTGAAGATCTGGCTTATCATGCACGCAGTGTTACCCTTGTCAAAATTCACATGAGCTGGCTTAATCACTATTGACATAAGCCCCCTAATATGTAACACTTTTTTTTTCTAACACAAGAATGGCTGGCCAGAAATATTGCTCAGGTTTTATTCTCAGAAGAAAGATATGTGATGTACATTGAAAGATTTTCCTCTGAGTATGACGACTGACGTATGCTGCATTTCTAAACATCATCAGTGGAGACCAGAAATTTGGTGGTGGAAGAATGCATGCAATGTAGTTGGGGCCAACGAAACAAACTGCTTCTAATGAAACCAAACCCACTGCCAAATATCTTGTCTGGCTGGCCAAGTTAGAGGCCGGAATGAAGGCATTTGCAAATATATCAACAACCAGTGATGATATCTAGCCAAACAAATGGACTAATCAGGAAGTTATAGATGAAAAGTGTGTCCAGAAGGATGCTGTGTGAGATGTCAAGTTCAAGTGTCTAAGTGACTGGCTTCCTGAGATATTTCCAGTTGTTGGCCCTCCTCCCAACGTGTCTATAAAGTTAGTTCAAATGGTAATTTGCACAAAACATCATTGAGATACTCTGACAATGTCATTGAGATGCTTAAGCTGTTGTCAAAGGAGGAATTGACTGGTGAGGCAGTTGGCAGAGACAGTCTTCTGTAATGGTGAAATCTCAAAAGATTGGTAGCTAAGCTTCATCCCAAACCTTCACAAAGGATGGAGATCTTTGACTATGATGACTAGCAAAGGACAGAGGTCTTTGACTATGATAACTATCAGGGTTTTAAGCTTACTGGCCAGCTAATGAAGTTGTTTTAGTTTGATAAAATTCAGTTTTGCTTTGTGCTGGGTAGAGGTATCTCAGATGCCATTTTTTTACTGCATGAAAACTAAGAAAGTGTATTGTTTCCAAGAGGCCTTGCTGTTAAGTATTTGTTGATCTTAAGAAGACATTTGACTGTGTGCATAGTAAAGTGCCCTAATGGGTAATGAACGATCTTGGTGTGTCGGAATTAACTGTTTGTGTTGTTTCGGGCATGTATGCAAATGTTCAGAATCATATTCATCTCAATCACCAGGAGTGAAGATCTTGGAGTTGGTATTCATGAGTTTAATACTTTACCCATTTCCATTGGTTCTGGAAGCGCTGGATCATGAGTTTCATACTGGTATCCAATTGGGAACTTTTATATGTCCATTGCAGAGATATGGATGTAATCTTCATTCATTACTCTCAGTGCAAACTATGGCTTCACAAGAAGCATAGTGATTTTATTGGGAGACTGGTAAATGACTCAGATTGTGTTTGTCCCAATTCTGCAACTGATACTTAATGTTATTTGATTGGTCGAGATCTAAAGTGGAATCTGTGGTGTGAGACAGAATTAAGTCTGTTTTTGTCACGTGTACCATTTGTCCGAATCATTACTTTTGATTGATTTGTTGGAACATGTTCGATACAATAAAGTTTCTCTTTTCATTTACATTCGATGAATAATTTGTAATAAGAAAGAATAAGACTATAATCTGGGTATAAAAATGGTTCCTAATGATACTGAGCTAAAAATTAAGACAAATACCTTACAATTAATGCAAATCATCACTTACAAAATATCTGTAATCTAGTTTTGATTGGCCGATATTAATCCAGGATCTTCATTTAAGGAGGGGTCAACTAAGGATCCATATTTCTTTTGTTACATTGTTTTTTTTATTTAATTTTTTTTTTTTTACTTCATGGCATGAATTTTATTTTTTATTTAATTTCTTTTTTACTAATGAACTACCTCTTATCAAGGACAAACGTCACTTGAGGATAAGAAATAATACGATGGATGGATTTTCAGTTGAATGATGGAAAATATTATGACAGGACTGAAAATGGTGAATGGAATGAACAAGATTTGATGACTTATGAGAATGATTTCTGACAAATATTTGTTGATAATGACCATGTTGTAGTCTGGAGAGAAGCAGGCTTGTGGATGGATGGGAGTTCTCTGAAAGAAACTTTGATTTTGAATGAGATAATGTTTATTTATAATTAACTAATAAATAAATTTTATCTCCTTTATGTCTCTATTCACTTACCTCCCCATGAGGGCAGAGTTAAATACAAGGTTGGTTTTTAATGTGAGGAAAATCCAGCTCCTCAATGAAAGAGCACTCTGGATTGGGACAAAACTTTGAAAAAAGACTTCTATTTTACTGACTGAGGAGAGAAAAGATGTGTAGTATCAGAACAGATACTACATTTTTATTCCAGACAAAAGGTCAAGGATTGTGTCTAAGAAAAAATAAAACTGATATTGTGAACAAGTATTTACTTTTAAAGTATAAGTTGTGTTGCGACAGTAATGCATTGATAAATATATTTTCCATACTGTCTCATTACTTTCTATACTGACCACGTCTGTACCAGTTACATAGAATCTGGCTAGATAACAAAAGTGATAATTCTGTTCTACTCAAGTGCCAAGGTTTATTAATAATAAAACATTTCATCATTAACTCTGCCATCTCTGCTCAAAGGCAAAAACTGATTATGATCTGTCGATCTACCCTCACCAAATTAGAGAAGGCAGAGTTCATCATTGCAAACATTTAACCTTTTCCAAAAATGTTGGCGAATCTTTTTCTTTGATTATTTCATTTTTCTGCCCTTCTTTAATGTTATTAATTTCTATCCGAATGGTAGCCTTATTATTTCTTCTGTTAAGTAGTATATACGGCGTAATAATGTTGACACTGGTTTCTGTTAAATCACTAAAGTTAAGCAATATTAAGGCTGGTCAGTACTAAAATGAGTGACCTGAAGCCTGGAAAGGTATGGGTGCCACCAGACTATTCTTGATACAGACACACCGCATGAAATAATGTAGTGCCCCCATGATCTTGGAGGGTGAAGGGATTCATCCATCATGCATCATCTATTACAGGGGTTCTCAACCGGAGTCCACATGGACCCTAGGGGGTCCATGGAATATTTTTTTGGGTCCACAGGCAAAAAATAACAAATTGGTGGTCTACAATGATACTTTGGTGATCCATAAATAAAACCAACCTATAATGGTTTTTATTATTACAAATTTAATTTCTACTATAATTTTGGTTTGACATGTAAAAAGCTGAAGTAGACATTCAAATGAATTTGAATATATTTTCTAGATTTCAAAACATTTCCATAAAATTGCCTTGAAAGCAATAAAAAAAAGAAAGTGATAGGAGCTGGTTTTAAATATGCATCTTGAGCAGTCGGTTCTTTTCTCTTTATATTGTCTATCTGACCTTCCACTGATTGTACTTATTAATCAACTGAAATTAAAGGACCTTTAATACCATCTCCTTCCCATGCAGCCTTTTGGGAGGGATGAAAGATCCACACAACCCACATAAACATTTGCTAGAGGCTTGCTGCTGGAAAAAAAAGGCTGATCTCAACTCTCATTGTGAAATCACTCACAAGAGTTCCCCTCTCTCTTGGATGCACTGTTTGTCTGTCTGTCCGTCTATCTCTCTCAAATTGACAGATTGTCCTCTGTTGAGCTCCCCAAGCATAAATTATTCTTTTATTAAGCACTTTTACCCAATCACAAATCATGTTACATTTTCTGCTCTCTTATGATTGGTCATGCAATATGAGCCATTGTTTCACCAAAAAAAGGTGAAACTTTAATTCAAGCCACAGTATGTAGAATAAGACATCTTGCATTTTGTTGACAAGTATATTTATCAGATATGGGAGGTGCATCCTTTTAAATTTGCAAATATGAATTGTCTTTTCTAAAAAATATTTCTTGATAACCCCTTTTAAGCCTAAACAAATAATTTGTAAATTCAGCTGTAATTGGATATCAAAAATACAAGCTTTTAAAATTATTATTTGAAGTATGATGAAATTTAATTTGAGTGTTTAGAGAGTATTTTGAAAATTATGTTTTTGGTTGCCATTCATATATGAAGAATATGACCTTTTGAGTCAGTAGTTATGAAAATAAAATTTGGCAATATTTTGTCCCAAAAATGTATTAATCTTTGATTTCTTTTATTTATTCCATAAATAATTTTACTCAGTTAATATTGCACCAGCAAACTGCTTATTGTGTTACAAGCAAGCTATATTGAAACTTATATGTTATATTCTGAGAAACTCATCACGCTAATCTGAGTGATATAATTTGCTTGAATCATTATGTGTATTGTATATAATATCGTTATGTAAGGATAAATACATATGCAACAAATAAATGCATTAATATTTTCTTATTGTGCTCTCAGACCTATTGCTATAACATATTTACTTGTTATACATTATATGATTTTTTAATATTCCGTTTTTTAATTATCATTAAACGTTTTCAAGGATTATGCTGTTTTATATTTTTTATCACTTTTTATATATTTTCTTTATTTTTCAGTTGGGATACCCAGGGTGATTTTACCACGCCTCACCCATTGCCTGTTGTTAAAGTAAAATTATACACAGAAAGCTCCAAAGTCCTGAGTTTAGAAGACCGAGAACTTGGCAAAGTAAGTCCATAAATTGTTTTGACTGCTTGGAAGTTAATGACTGTTTCAGAAAAAACATTTATTTATCTGGACTCCATTTATTGAGATGTTTTTTTGAATAATCGATTTGTTTCATATGATCAAACAATGTGTAAGTGCTGTATACTTTGATGTGAGTTTTGTTCAACAATCGATTGTGTCCATATGATTTATCCATTTGTGGGTCTGTGACATTTGTCTAAACTGTGCCCTTGTCATTTGGTTACTACTGTGTCCATGTTATTTGTCTCTGTGTGTATCCGTGTATTTGTCTATAAGTGTGCCCATGTCATTTGTCTATTAGTATGTCCATATATTTTGTCTACTAGTGTGTCTATTTCATATGTCTACTAGTGTTTCTGTGTCATTTGGCTACGCATGTACTCATGTCATTTGTCTACTAGTATGTCCACACCATTTGTCTACTAGTGTGTCCATGTCATTTTTCTACTAACATGTCCATATCATAAAAAATCACAGCATGTTTATTCCTTGCTTTCCAACATACATATAACTTTTATAATTAAAATCATTCCAAAAACAAACAGTTATCATCTTGTTTACGAACAATAGTAATACTTCAAGTTAGCTGCTGCTGATGTTTGCTATGATTTGTCTTAACGAATAGATAAATACACATAGTAACATATACAAACATATGAGGTGCCTTAAGTAAGTTTCCAGACATTTTTGTACAGGCATTTAAAATTGTCATAGACTCTTAAAAATTCAGTATGTTATTGCTATACATCTTATGAGGTGACTGACCCATTTTTATGATTTCAGGTTCAAATGAACAGCTACAGCAGAAATTTAAATACACCCTACAAAAGCCTGATTGTCACAGCTGGTGAATTTCAAAAATGCAACCTGGGCATGAAGACACTTAAGAAGAATGATATGAAATAAAATTCTGTTTTAAACTTTAGAAAAAATGCTACAGAAACATATGGAATTCTTCAGACTACTTTTGGACCATCTTGCGTGAATTAAGTTTTTTTGAGTGGCATAAGAGATTCAAGGAAAGCAGGGATGTGAGGGATGGTGAGAGGTGTGGGAGGAGTAAGGAAGTCAGAACACCAGAGTTGATTGGCCAAATAAAGAATTTCATGGAGAAGCACTGTGATGTGCTGATAGAGACAATAAGCACCATTTTGATGTCAGTGTAGGAACTGTACACACAATTATTCATGAGGAACTGAAGATTTAGAAGATTTGCACAGTTTGTCTCAAGGGTGCTCAAAGAAGATTAGAAAGAAAGACATTGTCATGACAGCAGGGAGATGGTCAAGCTGATTAATTCAAATACCGCAGTTCTTGATACTCTGATGATCTGTGATGAAAGCAAATCCACCCAGAAACTTATGATGATCCTTCTTTGTGGGTGTGCATGTGTGTGTGTGTGTGTGTGTGTGTGCATACGTGTGTGTGTGTGTGTGTAAAGTGGGTATTCAGGGTAAATTTAATTATTTAAAAAATATTCCTTCATTTCACATCCATTTAAAGTATTCAGTAGCAGTAAAGATCAATAGAGGGATGTTTCTGTGTACTGTTGGTTAGTTCGAGACCATGGATGGCAGGAAAGCACCTGGATATTGGAAGAGAGTGACCCACATCATAATTTTCATCCAATATGAATTTTTTTTTTTTATGCTTTTCAAAAAGTATGAAATTTATGGCTGGATACTTTGTACATTTTTAACCTAAAAAGGTTGAAAGAGATGTGTGTTTTGATTAACATGAGAAATGCCCAAATATGCATAATAAATAGCACGGTCAACTGAAAGGAGGTGTCTCTCGGGCATGTCTTTGCAGTAAGATTAAAAGAAAACCTAGCTAGTGAGGATTGAGAACATACATTGCATGGAGAGAAATCATATGAGAATGATGCGATGGATGGGAGTCTTGAAGACGGTTTAGTTCTGATGATTTCAGAGGAAGATTAAATCTGATATGCAGAACAGGAGACTTTGATGATATAGCCACGTTGAAAGAATGGATGAAAGTTTTTGGGTTAGGAGATGGAGAATAGTTGAGGTTGCAGGTTAGTTCACAGAGGAAAGCCAAAGAAAACATAAATGAGAGTGATAAACTTGAACTTGAGAGATCGAGGGATAAATAAAGACCTGGCCAGAGATAGATCAGTTTGAAAGGAAATTTCTTGAAGTTGTCGAACACATGCTAGCATCTAAAATGAACATTAAACTGATGATGATGATGATGATGATGATGATGATGATGATGATGATGATGAAGAAGAAGAAGAAGAAGAAGAAGAAGAAGAAAAAGAAAGAAAGAAAAATGTAAATATCTTTTGAAGAGATGAAAAGAAGACCACTGAGTGATTAAGCACTTTCATGTTTATCTCAACTCAAACATCAGCAGCAGCCCATCATAACACTTGCCAACAACTAGTATTAGAAATGGGAGATAAATCTTACTAAATCTAATATTTGACTGCATGGATAAGTCTACACAATATTTTTAATGTGTCTTGACAATATTTTTTCTGCATATGACTAACATTATTTTTTTGTTTTGTTAAATTATTGCAGGTCGTAATACGGCCAACTGCAAGCAGCAGCCGGCAACCTGAATGGTACCAAATGGTAACTGTCAAGAAAAATTGCCCTGATGACTTGCGTATCAAGATCGCAGTTCGAATGGACAAACCACAAAACATGAAACATTGCGGGTGAATGTTTATTTATTATTTGTTTGCTTCTATGGGAATATTCTCTATCCTTTTCTTACCATAAAACATTTATTCTATTAATGTAATATTCATATACAGATAAAATTTTGTTAAATATTTAATCTTACACTGGACTGCTATGGGCACCCTTGAGCAAGATGATTAAATTTTGTTAAATATTCCATCTAACATTAAGCTGTCTCAGATACCCTTAAGTAAGATGCAAATTTATTCCCATCCCCACTATGCTGACATCTGTCTTGGAGAAAATGGACTCACCCCTTGTTAGTCACCATTACTTTGACAAGTCCATTCTGACATCAAATGCCAGGGTTCCATATATGGGTTAAGTAAAATCTATCATTTACAGCCTATTCTAAAATATACTCTTTCGAAACAGATGAATCTTCTAAGCATTCAAATATAACACATACGGTAATAGCATTGTTAAATATCTGAAAATATTAAGAACTTAAAAGTATGAATATGAATCAGCCACAGGACGTGACCATGTGCTTCTTAGCTGGCCCAAAATCGTGGCTTTATTTTGACAGCAGTCACAATGTCAATGTGTTTCAAATCGATGCTGCAACAGAAGAATTGTTCCTCCAAATAAAATGACAACTCCAATTTAAAATAATAACAAAATTTTATTTTATTTTTTTTTTACTTTATAATAGTACTCGTTTTCTTCTACTGAATTACAGAGTTGCAAATGAGAATTCTTAATTCATTCAAATCAAAACACAAGTCCAACTGAATACCAAAAATCATCTGTTTTTGAAGATCATTAAAAACTAACTGACTTTCATACCCCTGAAAACCAACCGTCAGATGCCTAGAAGACTAACTAATTTCCTTTGCCCTTTCACTAGAATAGATATCATTGAGATCACCCCAGAAAGACCATTTGAATAATGGCCAGCTGGATCTATGAATGAGACCTACCGCAAGACCTACTCTATTTCGTATTTTAATGTTTTAACCAATCCAGAATCTTGCCAAACAACAAAAGGAACACAATTGAATGAGAACTAATAACTCCAGAAGTCTCTACAGCCATGGAATAAGAATAAATATGCCTGCAAGTGAAAAATATTTATTTATTTTTAATCTGTTTCTCTAGTAACAGACCCTGATGCAACTGTGGACCTGACCAGATTTCTAGTTAAAAATGTGTAGTATCCTGTTAGACCCTCAGACTAAAATAATATGCAGGGTTATCATGCACCACATGAAAGGGAGAGTTTTCTGCCCTTGAGTGTGCAATGCATTCTTAAGAGAAGAATATTTATTGTTTTAATCTGTCTCTCAAGTGACTGAACTTGATCAAATTTCTATTTCAATATATGAACCTCAGCCCAAAATAATCTACAAGGCAAAGTTATCCCTTTTGTAGGAGGGTTGTCTGCCCTTGAATGCATATTGCATTCTCAAAACATGTTGAAGTACACCAGATAATCATCGTGCATCTAGCAGTTTTTAAATTTATCTTCAAAGTTGTAAATTGTTTTCATGGATGTATTGGTCATTATCAGACATGACACATCCCAAATCAATGATTTGTCTCTCTCGTTTGTTCTACAGGTATCTGTTTGCATTGGGAAAAACAGTTTGGAAAAAGAGCAAAAAAAGATATTTTGTTTTAGTTCAGGTAATGTATCATCTTATGTATATTGTTTTAATTGAATTTAAAAGGTTTATATTTAATTTGTTTTACTTAAAAAGCAATTTATTTGCATAGTTATGCAAAAAAATTTATTCCCATAATTATGCAAAAAAAAAATTTGTTCACATAATTATGCAAAAAAAATTTATTCACATAATTATGCAAAAAAAATTTATTCACATAATTATGCTAAAATATTTATTCGCATAATTATTCCAAAAAAATTTATTCACATAATTATGCAAAAAAAATTTATTTGCATAATTATGCAAAAAAGATTTATTCACATAATTATGCAAAAAAAATTTATTCACATAATTATGCAAGAAAAATTTATTCACATAATTATGCAAAAAAAATTTATTCACATAATTATGCAAAAAAAATTTATTCACATAATTATGCAAGAAAAATTTATTCACATAATTATGGAAAAAAAATTTATTCACATAATTATGCAAAAAACATTATTCACATAATTATGCAAAAAATTTATTCACATAATTATGCAAAAAAAATTTATTCACATAATTATGCAAAAAAAATTGATTCACATAATTATGCAAAAAAAATGATTATTCACATAAAAACATTAATTCATATAATTATGCAAAAAAAAAATTTATTCATATAATTATGCAAAAAAAAAGTTATTCATATAATTATGCAAAAAAAAATTGATTATGTTATTTTTCTTTAATAAGGTCTCGCAATACACATTTGCAATGTGCAGTTACCGTGAGAAGAAACCAGAACCGACTGAAATGATGCAACTCGATGGCTTCACTGTAGATTATACAGAGCAACACCCAGGTGGGTACCCTTTTCATTATGCTTACCATTATACTCTGGGCATCATTCATCAAAAATTATTTTAGTCTATCATTAGTTAACTGGTTTTTGTATATTCTGAGCTCAATCTGATCTGGACATGTTATTAGTTTAAACTGATTCTGATATTAGTTGATCAAAACTTATATTGGCACGGTATTGGCTCAAACTAATCTTGAAATTAGCTGATCAACACTGATCTTGACATTAATTGATCAAATCTGATCTTGATATTAGTTGTTAAAAATTGCTATGTTATTTGCTAAAACCAATTTTGACATTAAAACTGATCTTCATTTTAGTTGCTCAAACTGATGTTGTCATATTATTGATTGAAATTGATTTTGATATTAGTTGGTCAAAACTGATTTTCAGATTAGTTGATCAAAACTGATTTTGACATGTCATTTATTAAAACTAATGTTGTTACACTTTCGTAGTTTATTAATTTTGCTGTGAATTGATATTGGGTCGATACCTCACAAAATAGTTAGATGTTACAATAAAGAAAAGGCTGAACTATTTATATCCAATTGATCTCATTAGTATAGTAGTTATATCCAATTGATCTCATTAGTATAGTAGTTTAAACCTTGCTCCCTGTGACTTTTGGTTATTCCCCGAGTCCAAGGAAAACCTTAGAGGTTATGAGACAATTGAGGAGATGAAAGAGGCTGTGATGAGGGTCATTGACACATTCACACAAGAGGACTTTCATAGGGCCTTCCAGAAGTTGCTGGAATGATACAACAAGTGCATTGCAGTCGGAGGAGATTGCTTCAAAGAGGTCTAGAGTTTCACATATGTACTATCAATAAAAATGACCATATAAAAAAAGTCTGGAAACTTATTGAAGGCATCTTGTTAATCCCGAGTTACAGCAAAATCTGGAAGGATGGATCTTTGTCTCCACTTGACACGGGCTTGGTCTGTCCTCCAAAAATGTAAATATTTTTTTAAAAGAAATTAAGAGAAAAGACAAATCAATAAATAAAACAAAAATAAAAGTAAAAAGACTTCTGGGCAATACTGGGTAGATACAGATTGACTTTACTTCAATTATGTGCATATTCCAGAGAACCAAACACTTATTATGGTCTTGGACCAATCTTTCAGCTCTCAGAAGAAGCATGTCAGTCTAATACTACTCTGATTAGCTCATCTCTTTGGGGAGGATGTCATCTATTTGATCTTTCTTGCATGAAATTTTCTTAATATTTTTTAAATAGCTGGATTATGGTCGCTGGGAAATATGTCCAAACCATATTAATTTTTCTTTTTCAAATAATGTCGTTAATAGATCTGTTAATATTAAACCTCTTTTTGGTATTTACATTTTTTTCGTCTATCTTGCAAAGTTACTTCAAGGATAATTTTTAAACATTTGATTTCAAAGATATTGAGCTTCCTCTCATGCTCCATATTTCATTTGCATATACCGGAATAGGAACTCTTAGTACATTGTGAAATCTTAACTTCACAAGTGTTGATATGTCCATCATACTCTATATCTTTTCTCTAAGATGTCCAAATGAAAAAATTGCTATTACTATTCTTCTGACAATATCAGATGAAGATCCTGAAAGCACTGAGCCAAGAAACACAAAATATTGTCGTCTCTCAAGATATTAATTCCAGAAGAGGAAAAGATTTTGTATTTAACCGGGTGCACTTTCGTTTTTTTTTTTTCTTCCAATAACCTTCAAACTCAGAAGTAGCGATCCTTCAACTTATCAAAGACAACAACAATGATACAGCTAATATTTCTATATATATAAAAGTGACTCTGTGTGCCTGTCTGAAGAACAGTCTCTACCAGACTCCTCTGTCAATTTTTGATCTACAGACTTAAAACTTGATATATAGAGAATTTGGATCAATCGACCAAATTTTATTTGGCCTTTAGCCAGTAAAAATAGATGCTAATGGGGTCAAAATTGAAAAAATTGGAACTTTGTAGGCGCAAATCAACTTAAAATGCTTGTCTACACATACGCAAATATATGTTTATACGTTTTATAACATCATTTTTTAAATATGACTGGAGAGCTATATGTTTTGGTTTCAATTCTAGCTGATGGTACCCAAGTCATATTTTTTTAAACTTTCGAAATCACTGCTATATATTGGGTACAATATAATAATCAATAAAGAATTGGCTCTCTAGTAATAAATACAAAATCTGTATAAATTAAAATATCATATTTTAATATATGCTATGACCGGGCAATGCCAAGGGGCTTGCTAGTATATCATATTTTCTAAAAGATTTTTTTTTCTTTTCAAGTTGGCATAAGATTATTCATTAAAATAAGAGATTGTAAACTCTTATTTCAATTTTTTTTTTTTCAATTAATTTTTGTTTATTTTTAGTTCTTTACATTTTTTCCTTTTCTCTCTCGACAGAATTTACTGAAGGTGGCAAGTGCTTCTTTAATATCGTGAAAGAAGGGGACACTGTCACGTTTGCTACCGAAGATGAAACTGAACGTACCTTGTGGGTTCAAGCAATATATAGAGCAACTGGGCAGACACACAAGCCTGTCCCACCCGTAATGCAGACCAACAAGATTAGCAATACTCAGATCTCGAGAATGCAGGGAGGTAAGTAATGTTTTGGTCATTTTCTTTTTTACACTAAAAAACGTTGCATGGTGAGAAATGATATGCGAATGATATAATGGATGTGTAATGCGAGTCTTAAAGACAAGCTTAGTTCTGATGACCTCAGAGGAAAATTAAATCTTGACAGTATAGGAAGATGTGTGCATAACAGGAGACTGTTGGTATGGTCATATTTAATGAATGGATAAGAGTTTTTTGAATAGTAGATGAAGAACAGTTGAGGAAGCAAGGTTAGTTCATAAAGAAAGGTCCAAGGAAACCTGGGAGAAAGTGATAAGAATAGACTTGTGAAAAAAGAAAAGATAAGATCAGGCCAGAAATAGTTTTGTTTGAAAGTCAATTTCTAAAAGCTGTCCAACATATGCCAGTATACCAAGCAGATGTTAAACTGATGATGATTGATTGATTGATTTACGATAGTACCAACACTCTTGGATTTTGTTTGCATGATTTCATTTTAAATGGGTTTTAGATATAAGTTTTGGCTCCTTTTTTATTTATTTTGTGATGACAGGGTGGTTTTTCATAGGTTGATTCAATCATTGTTTGATCCAGTTGTGTGGTTAACTAATATAAAAGATGCACCCTAATAGGAACTATTTTCTCTCTTTCTTGTCACGTGATGACATCAAGATCAATCCTTGCTTGTCAGTCCAGACAAAATTTGTGCCATATCTTTGTTTTAAAACAAAATCTTCAAATATATTCCCCTGCCGTTCTTAAAGAATGGACAAGTTTGCGGTTCATTATTTTCCATACGTAATTTTTTGATGTATTGTTGTTTAATGTAAATAAAACTCATTGTAACTTTTATATAAGTTTCTGTTTTGTAACGTTTATTTCAACAAAAATAAAATTAACTTATCAACATTTATTCAATAAATTATATATTTTATAAAGAATGTAAGTTTTTTAATCTAACTCACTAGTAATTTTTGAAAGAGTAAAAATCTAGAATGAAATTGAAATTTGGGCAATTATGTTACTGTTAAAACCATTTCAAACACACTGGTTTCTATTGGCTAATCAAAATCAAGCAAAATTAAGTTTGGTCAGTACTTTGATGAGTTACCATCTTGGAATATCAGATGCTCTAAACAAACACTCCATCTAGGTATCTATATATTAATGTGTGTTATTTATTTTGTGTGTCACGCTTACATCCGAGTCACTGTCGTTTAATTGTTATGGATTTCTATTTCTTATAATAAATAATTTTACCAAGAATTCTTCATAAGTTTTGGTTTCGGTTTTGATTATAGCTGATGGCACTCTAGTAAAATTTTATCAAGGATTCTTCATAAATTTTAGTTTCAGTTTTGATTATAACTGAAGGAACTTAAGTTATATATATATATATGTATATATATATATATATATATATATATATATATATATATATATATATATTTTTCATAAGTTTTGGTTTCGGTTTCGGTTTCAATTCAAGCTGATGCACCCAAGTCATATGGATATTTTTTTTTTTTTTGAAATCGCAACTTTCTAAGATATAAAAATCAATAGAATATTAACTCTATAATAATCTATATATCTATAAAAGTGAACGTGTCTGTCTGTCTGTCTGTGTGTCTGTCTGTCTGTGTACATTTCCCTACGCAATAACTCTGTCAATTTTTAGTCTATAGACTCGAAATTTGAAATACCTGGTACTGAGATTTGGGAAAATCGATGTGACGGGTGTCAGCCAGAAATTTGGCTGTTAAGGGGTCAAATTTCAACGATTTGACCTTTAAGAACTCTACCAAACTCCTCCGACAATTTTAAGTGTAGACACTTGAAATTTTAGATATAGGTTCCTTGAACCTGGATCTAACTTAATAAAGTGATTTGAGCCCGAAACTATAAATTTTAAGGGGTCATAATAGGGGTCAAATTAAAAAAAAAATTTACTCTTTTTTTTTTTTTTGCTCAGCATACACCTCCAAACACCCGGGCAACGCCGGGCTGAAATGCTAGTATAAATGAAATCAGCAAGAATTAAAATATCATATTTAAGCGTACTTTATGACTGGGCTACGTCGGACGTCTCTGCTAGCTTAGATAAATACTTTTGCAGGTTTAACAAAAGAGCTAACATCAGAGCATTTATGCTGAACATCTACAGTATGTCAACATCAATACATTACATATGAATGAGTTCCCTGTGGAATTTCCACAGGCCCTGCTAGTATAAAATATTGCTGGGAGTGTAACTGATAGCATACTGATGTCCTGTCATAGAAGTAGCTAAAGTAATCCATTCATTTATTTAAATTTTATATAATTGTTGCTGCTGAAAACATTGCTTTTGAGGCTTAACTTAGTCAGGGCTTTGCAAGGTAGACATGTGTTACTTGCCTCGGGAAGTAGCCTGCTGGAAGGAGAGGGTTCCAGAAAGGATGCTTTCAGCAGCACTCGGAAGGCCAACTGAGTTTTATTTTCTTGTACACTTAATTTATTAAATAAATATTGAAAAGTTCATTAATTTTGCTTAATCACCAGAAATCAGAGAAATATCTAATTTTAATTAAATTTTCAGGATTTATTCAATAAATTATATATTTACTTTACTTTACTTTACTTTAAGCAAGTTTTCAAATTTAACATCATGCCAATTTTCAAAGAATGGAATTTTTTCTCAAATTAAGTAACAGATACAGTATTTTTTTAATATAAAAAAAATAAGTTGTTACTGTTAAACAATACTCTATATAACATTTTCTTAAGTAAGGGCATTAATTGCAGCCATTTTTCTTTGCCATATTTAGATATTTTTTCAGAAAATAATTGTGTAAAAAAAAAAACAATTTTTGCTGCATTTGATTTTTGATGAAGATGCAGATGTTGCACAATCACTAACTGCTCTTCTGATCTGACATTAGTTAAGTACAGTTTCAAAGAGAAATCTTACTGGCAACATTGTTGAGATAAGCATAGAAGAACTAGTGTTATTTCAGAATTTTTCTCCTTTTATTCTGGCTCCTTACAGTGAAATGGTAATCCAGCCTACCCTACTATTTTACCCATAAGCACCAGATGCACACGGTTTAGAATAATATTGCAACTTTTGTTGTTAAACTCTAAGTCATGCATTTTTTATATTAGACTAGCCTGGGTGCCCGGCATTGCCCAGGTGTTTGGAGGTGTGTGTTGAGCAAAAAAAAAAGTGGTAGTAGGCAAGCAGGTTCGAACCCATACTGCAAAGGAGGAAAAGAATGTGAAAAAAACAAAAAATTGACGTCTTTGCTATTACACTCATCACCAAACCGGAAGTGATGTAGGTTTAAATTAAGGCTAGACAAGCGAAAAGAGGGGATGACTTTCGAAATATTGGCGAAAAAAGCGACCCCTCCCTGTAGAAAAGTGCCTAGTTGAGTATGAAGGAATTATTATTTTTAATCAATTTTTCGATATTTGTCATTCGAAGGGTCGAGCTTCAAAATGATACCAACTTTGTGAAAATCCGTTGCCTATATCAAAAGTTTTAGGCTGACATACATACATACATTTAAACAGACAGGTGAGATTTATATTATAGACTAGCAGGCCGGGGTACCCGGATTTGCCCGGGTGTTTGGAGGTGTGTGTGGTTTTGGGTAAATCAAAACAAAAGAATAATAAAAAAATCGTTGCCTGGGTGTTTGTGTTGGGGGGTGGGTTAAAATAAAAAAAAGTTTTGGTAGGTAAGTATGAAGGATCAAACCCGAAGCCTTGAGGTGAAGTTGGAAATTAAAGTGTGAAGAAAAACGTGCGACGTTAACAACTGGGCCACCAAGAAATAGTAACGGGAACATGTTTGAATTTATTTAAGTATTAAAAATTGGCAGGTGCCCGTACTGAATGACTTAATGAGGTCAACTTTCACTGCTAGGCAGTATTTTATTTACTGCGAGGCAGCTTTTTCCCCCCCCCCCCCAAGATGTTGAAGGGGAAACCAGCTCCCCATAAAAAGGGATTGGAAAAAGGGATTATCCAAATTGAATAGCAATTGTTTGATATAAGGAGAAACTCCACATTCTGATTACTTTTGGACGTTCCCAGTGATCGCACCGAGAACAATGTCTTTAGCTTTGTTTCACTTTTATTATACGAAAAAGCCCAATCCACAGGTGGCGATAAAAAAATGTGGAATATTTAGCTTTTCAAACTCAGGCAAATTAAATAGACAGGCGACCCCCGTTGTTAACTCATAGATATTATCATTTAGATGTGATATAAAAAGTTTTAAGAAGGAGTGAACTGACCAATCGCTTCTCAGAAAAAAGCCTTTCACGGACATACACAAAAAGCAAACATGCATACACATACACATTTTCGCTTTTATATATATAGACTAGCGAGGGGTATCTGGCGTTGCCCAGGTGTTTGGAGGTGTGTGTGGAAACTCGGGGGGGGGGTAAAAAAAAAGTAAGTTTAGGATCGAACCTGAACCATTGAGGCAAAGTTGTAAATTAAAGTGTGAAAAAAAAAAAACAGTGCGACGTTAACCATTGCCCCACCGCGAGATGCTAACGGAAACACGTTTGAATTTATTTAATTACTTGGATTTGGTAGGTGCCCGTTTTAATGAGTTAATGAGGTCAAGTTTGACTGCGGGATAGTATTTTCCCAAGATGTTATAGGAAAAAGACTAACCCACATGCGGCGAGCGACAAATTTTGAATATTTATCTTCCCGAAATCGAGCAAATTAAATAGACAGGCGAGCTTCATTGTTAACTGTGAGATATTATGATTTATATGTGATATAAAAAGTTTTAAAAAGTTGTGAACCGACCGACCGCTTCTCTGAAAAAAGCCTTTTGTAGACATACAGAAAAAGCGAACACACATACATACATACATTTTCGCTTTTATATTTATAGATAATATTTTTTCAAATAATTATATATTGAAGGATGGTAAAGTTGACCATGCTTGTGATATCACGTGAGAGCAGAATATCTCTCTCTCTCTCTCTCTCTCTCTCTCTCTCTCTCTCTCTCTCTCTCTCTCTCAGCTTCAACTTTGAAACATAAGTTGTTGATGAGTCAACACTACCCATCTTCCAACCCAGCTCAGGTGGAGTTTTGTTACAAAAAAATAAAGACATGGACATGGTTCCTACATGATGTTTTCTGATTCAGATAAATAATGATAAAAAAGACCAGATTCACATAACTTGCTTTTGAGTTATTAGAACCCAAGTCATTCTGTCAACCATGTGCAACGCAGAATAAAGATGGCTGTTCAAAAAGTGTGAAAAAAATGTAACAAGAAAATGAGTGGAAAAATAAAAGAAAAACTTGTTATTGCATTTGATGTTTGAACGTTTTTTTGTTTTTTATTTTCAGATGCAGATCGAGCTCGAAAACACGGATTGGATGAATTTGTCCAGGCAAATCCCTGCCTTTTTGATCATCATGAAATGTTTAGCCTCTTGCAGAGTTTATCTCTTGATTATAGATTAAATGATGCTTACACATCGTTGGTAAGTATTTTACCATATTCACATATGTAAGAAGTAAACGTGAAATTTAGGTGATGGATCCTTTTTTGCAGACATAAAATGGAATCTAATAAACTAATTTCTATTCTTTTATTCAGAATGCTGTTCTTTTTTTTTACGTGGGGGTCACCACTTATCAAGGCCCGGAAGCCACTCGGGATAAGGGTTATTGCGTGTGCAGTAATCAATGGGATAGTATCGTAGTAATCATTAGTATTGGAGATTTGATGTTCTCTTGGATGTTATTCTCACATCGTTTCAGTTAATGTAACATCTGACCTTCTTCAGAAGATGTATCTTGTTGAATTCGGGAATCTTTCTGTCGAACTCAGAAAATCTGTACATAATTTCAAACAGAATGCTTTGTTTAATCCAAAGGGTAGCTTGCTCTCATTCTGTTAGCATAAATGGGTAGAAGTCTGAAGTAATTTGTAATTGTATTCTTAGTATCGTTTTTGTTGTTGTCTGTAATGACTTGTGTTATGAGGGGCGTGCAATAAGTAATGCCCCTGACCCACTTCCCATAGCAGTAGAGCAACGAAACTTGGCACAGTTATTAGTCTTTCTCTACATAGGAACCACCCAGAGTTATGCATTGCTCCCATCGTTTGATGCAGCGCTGGAGACCGTTTTTGTAGAACACCCCAGGTTGGTCCTCCAACCACGACATGACTTCAGAAATCAAGGCTGCATCATCTGGGAAACGCTTTCCTTTCAAAAACAACTTCATGGCTGGGAAGAGGTGAAAGTCAGAGGGTGCAAGGTCAGGAGAGTAGGGAGGATGGGAAGGATTTCATAACCACATGCCCATGCTTCTGATCTGGCGACATGCGAGTTGTGGACTGGAGCATTGTCCTGCAGGAGGAGGGTAACTTTGCTGATCTTGCCCCGCCTTTTGATTTTGATAGCTTCCCTTAATTTCCTCAAAAGTGAGGCTCCTGTAATTGTGGTACCATTTGCCAGGAAATCTGTCATCACTACTCTGTCCTGGTCCCAGAAGACTGTGAGCATGACCTTGCCAGCGGAGGGCTGCACCCTTGCCTTCTTTGGAGGTGGTGAGTCCAAGTGCTTCCACTGCATTGACTGGGCTTTGGTCTCTGGATTATAGTGATGGATCCAGGTTTCATCCTGTGTAATCAGTCTTTTGAAAAACTTTGACTCATCTTCTTGGCACATCTCCAAATTCATCCTCGAACACTTGATGCGTTCTCACTTCTGGAATGGTGTGAGCAACCTGGGAATCCATCTGGCAGACACCTTATGCATATGCAAATGGTCATGAATGATAGTTTACACAGACCCTGTACTAATCTTGACATCTTGGGCTATTTGGCGAATAGTAATGTGCCGAACTTCCAAAATTGCAGCCTCAACTTGACGAACAGATGCCTCATCAATGGCAGAAGGGGGTTACCAGGTCTGGGAGCTGTTTCCACAGACTTCCAGCCATGTTTGAATTCACAATACCAGCGTTTTACAACGTCATATGATGGGGCATTATCACCATAAGTTTCTTTCATTCATCAAAAGTCTCCTGTGGTGTGCGTCCTTTCAAATACAAAAACCGGATCACTGCTCGACATTCAACAGGCTCCATTTAACACCTAACTCAGTTTAAACACCTGTAAAACAGAAACCACAGTTAGTTCAGAGCTGTAATTTGCCACATAACTCGTATAGATATAAATTATTGCACATGCAAAATTTCACCGAGATCAGACAGCTAGAAGGGGGCATTACTTATTGCACACCCCTTGTATAATGGCTATATTAGGTTGAGAAGAAGGTTCTTGCAAAATTTTATTATTTTGATTTCAAATGATGTATTTTGAAATAAGTTTTTGTTATAATACCATTATTTTATATATCATTTTAAAGAGCTTTTTTTTTTCTAATCATGAAAATTACAATCGTTTTAAAACAATTATGTCTTCTTATCAGAATGTTGAATACCAGATGGAAAAAAAGCAAATTCACACAATTTTCTTATTTCAATTCAAGCTAGGCTGAAAAGCTGCTGAAACAGCTTGCGATATCAACAGAGCATTTGGCCCAGGGAACCACTACTGAATACACAACACGATGGTGGTTTAAGAAATTTTGCGGCGACAATGAGAGTCTTAAAGATGATGAGTGTAGTAGTCAGCCATCGGATGTTGGCAATGATCAATCTCAATCAAGAGCTTTAGTCAGAACACAAGATTTTTACGTTACTGACATAAATACATTTGTTTTGTATATTGGCAAAAGTGTGTTCATTCTGATGGTGCTTATTTTGATCAATTAACTTTTGTTTGAGCTGAGATATGGTCATCTGAATTTAAAAGTTAAAAACTGCAAGAACTTTCTTGTCAATCTGATAAGTGCTAATAATCAGTTCTAAGTTGCAGTCTTCTGGAGGTTGAAGGTTCAATCCCTAGTGCAGGTGATACTAATATTACAGTTACGAGTTGCTTAAGACTGTTATCCAGTCATGGCTGAAGAAATGAGAACAAACTACCCCATGGATTAAATAATGGGTTCCGTTCAAAATTTCATATTGATTTCTGAGTTTGATGTGAAGATTCCTGAGTTCAATAAGATTTATTTGAAGAAAGTCAGAGGTTACATTGGCCGAAATCTTATGAGAATATCAACCAAGATTAGAGTAGTAGTCTGAACATTTGAAATAATACAAATCATCGATCCTCATCTAAAAAATTTGGAAAAATAATAGAATATAAATAATAAAAGTTTTGATAAATTTTTGAAGAGAACAAAATTTTGGGTTTTTTGTTGTTTTTGTTGTATTGCATTTTATTCATATCAGTAGCAAAATGAAATAATTTAAATTCAGAGTTCGCTAAGATCTACAAAGTAAAATTAGCAGATAAAATATATTAATTCCGACAAATTATATTAAAGAACAGTGTGGTGTCACTTGCAAGTGATGTTATCCACTATCCCTAATCCCGGGGAACACGAAGTAACCTTTTTTGAAGCATTTACTTGTCGTCTTTTTACTTTCGTTATTTTTAATGAGTCACTACTTATTAAGGCTAAAAGCCACCAAAGGATAAAAGATGGATAGATTGACAGTAGAAGGATTATAACTATAAAAAGAAAATAAAGAAAATTTATGAAGATAATGAATAAAATTTGATGTCTTCTGAAGACGATTTATAGCAAGTGCTTATTGTCATTAGACTTGAAGACCATGTTGTAGCTGTCAGGGAAACAATCTTGTTCCACAGATTTCAAGTTCTTGGAGAGAAACTCTGTTCATGGAAATTTGCTTGATGCTAGGAAGATGATGGAGGAAGAAAGGAAATAAACTGTTCATATATTTAGCTAGAACAATACCTGTCCTAGGAAGGACAGGTAAAATTAACTTTTTCCGAATAGAACAATTTTGTACCAATTTTATGTCTCCTTGCAAACATTAAAATCAACTTACATTGTTAATAAACTGTTTCCTAATTTTTAACAAAATCCATGAAATGTTTTGATTCTATTAAAATGCCTAAGATTTAAGGCTTAAGCTAAGAGATCCTTAAAAAGAAATTGAAATTCATGAAACCTTACTTCATTGGTGTCAAATGACTATGAAGTCAATGCAAATCTGATATTTAAATTTCTACCCATTTTATGCACCATATAAAGAAATTTGGAAAATATTTATTAATTTATGTTTAGTAGTAATTATTAAAACCATATAAAAATCAAAAGAATCTGAATGTTAACAAAGGGCTTCTACCCCCACTTTTTATCCTCTTTGCATGAAATTAAATGAAACTAAATATATCCCACATTACCAGACTTCATGTCTAGCAGATTTGTTGCAAAATTCTTAATGATTGATCAGTTTAGCAGTGAATCCTATATATAAACGCACACAATGTTATAAAGATAAAGATATCTCACTATTTCTAAATGTTTCTGAAATGAGCATGTTACAAGAAGATATTTATTTGTGTATTCTTTTTTTCATTTATAACTTTTGCATTTTTATTTTTTTTACTTTTCAGGGTTGGTTTAGTCCAGGTCAAGTTTTTGTTTTAGATGAATATACTGCTCGCTATGGTGTTCGTGGTTGTCACCGGCATCTTTGCTATTTGAATGACTTATTGACTCGAGCTGAGAAGGGAACCATGATCGATCCCACCTTGATTCACTACAGCTTTGCATTTTGTGCTTCTCATGTACATGGAAATAGGTAAGTAAACTTTTAGCTAGAGGCTGAGGCAGATTGTTGTCATCTATTGCTGTCCTGCTAAAAAATGAATGACAAGTGCCTCTATTTTCTTCTATATATGAGGTTTTTAGTTCGCTTACACTGCAAGAACTTAGACACCAGGGTTGGAAAGTGGGATTGAGAAGTCAGCTCTGTTGGCATTCCCCGGCAAGGGCGCCCCAGGCGATTAGCGACCAACTAACCCTTCTCAAAGAGAGAAGACAAGGTCTGGGAGGGTGGACCTCCTAGAACTGCACAGAACTAAACTCCTATCACAAAATCAACAGGGACCAGATCATTACAGGAATGGTCTAATCTCTGTTGATTTTGGAGGTCAAGGATTGTTGCAATATTTGGGCATTTTGAAAGATGTTTTTGGTTATGATATCAAAAACCAGGGACTTTTACATCTGTCTATTTAAGTAATTACTCTCAAAAGTGACGGCGTTCATTTGTAATATCAGCAGCAGCAGTAGTTCATGTTTCTTCTCCTCACCAACAATGCAAGATGATCACTCTTAGCATTAGCAGTAGCGGCAGTTCTTATATTTTCTCTTCACTGACAACACGACAACACCCGTCAAAAATGCACGTGAATAACGTGGTGTCCAAAACAATCTGACTCTCAAGAATAGATCTGTCTCCTTTTATTTAGCCATTTTGGACGACCAACTGCAACTATTTTGCATATTTACTCTTGCCTTGCAATCAAACATTTCTTAGCTTGCACCCATGTGTGGCCACTGTTTCCTTGCAGCAAGTGCATGCTTATCATGGCAAGTTATCTCTTGGTTTCTCCACACCATCACCATAGTGTTATAGAAATCTATGTGTTAATAATTAGAACATTCAAATAAGTTTCAATATGTGACAGTTTTTTTTTTCAAGGAATCTAAAGAAACCATTGACATGTTCCTTTGATTCCATCTGAGGTCACTAGGGACACTTATCAGTTAGGTCCATAAACTAACTTAAATATATTAGAATGGAAAAAACTGAAATACATAAAAAAAAAATTTTCTTTTTTCGCAAAACAAAAATAAAACTAAACAAATAATAGATCAGTGAAGAATGTATTTAAAGAGGTTGAAATATTTAAATAATTATTGTTATTGGTATTTGTAAGATTTAAAATAATTTGTTTTTATTAACAACACAAGTAGTACTTCTTTTTGTTAAGAAACACGTTAGCAGTTTTTTTATTAATTAATTTCATATTACAAATGTTATTTTTAAATTTTACAAAGCAAATATTGTAAGCGTGACTATATTTGAAATAATTTTCCCTAAAAACCCTTTTAACCAGCAATAGACCTCTATGTAAGCAATGCCGGCTGAATACTGCTAGTATAGATATAATTAAATAGGGTTGAGACTAAGAATGCTCTGACTGTGCAATGTAAGATTATGGGCAATAAGTGAATTGAAAAAAATATTTAATATAAGATTTTTCTTTTATTTTCTACCGACTGTTTTTTTTAAATCTTCAGTTAATCAGTTTTCTAAGTTTTTCTAATACTTCAATAGTGATTAGATCCTTTTTAAAGTAAGCCTACATTGGATCTGCATGTCTGTTGGCCAGATAAGGTAATATGTGGCTGCAGTGATGAATGTTTAAAAGGACAGAGGAAACTGAAAAAATTTATTACTGTTTGTTTTAATTTTTATTTAGTTTAATCAATATCATGTATATTTGTTTGTTCACTTTTCTATATATATATTTTTGAGTTGTGACACATGGATAGAATAAGAGAGAGTAAAAAAAGCCAAGATTGTATAAGTAGGAATTGGTGGGAGATGAAACCTTGGTTGCATTCTAGCCAGTCGTTTTGCTCAGATCAAAACATGAGCCACTTAAATAATATGATGAACACCTAATCATCTCGTAACTCTGTGTAGTTATGCCTTGTTTAATGTCCAATTTTGCAAACTTCGTGTAGCTACACTTCTTTTAGCATGTTGCCTATACAACATCATGCAACCACACGTCTTTCTGCTTAGGTATCTGATGTCTTGTTTTTATTTTTAGCCAGTGGATGTACATCTTGATTATGCCAGACTGATTTAGTGAGGTTGTCTTGACTGATATCAGTATTGAAACCTAGAACTGGGGGGAATTTGGTAATAACTATGTTTGGGGACAAAATTAGAATAAAAATAATCATGTCCCAGTTGAGGTTTGAACTCACTGAATCTGTTTCTATAAATGGTATGCTAGACAATTGACTTATTTAGCAAGTATGATATGGTTACACTATAAACTCGATCCATAATGCAGACGTACCCTCTTTCTTGTTATATCTCCCCTCTTTTGGAAATAGGGTACGATTATGAATATCCCCAGTATCAAATAATCCTTATACACAGTGAAATTTACTTTATGTATGAAAACCAAAGAGAAGAGCTATAACATATGAGAAATATTTGGAATCAAGTCTCCCCTTGCTGTTATTTTAGATCATTTGAAACCATTGCAGCAATTTTTAGCCTTCTTTCCATCAAAGTCAGAGGCTTTGGGGACATATCAGATATTTGCATATTCATATGCAAAACTAACTAGGAAAACAAATGACGATGATTGAAATATTGGTAAAGGTGCAGTATCTTTCCACCCACAAAATTCTTTAAAATTACCACTATTATATAGCTGAAATATATATATATACATATGTATATATATATATATATATATATATATATATATATATATATATATATATATATATATATATATAATGGGTTAAGAGATTGCAATGAGAGAAAACTGTATATTTAAATGAATGAGGTTACTTATGTTTTTTTATACTTGTTTTATTATTTGATATTTTCGTTTTTCAAATGATTGAAATAATTTTAACGTGTTTGGGACAATCTTATGTCTTTTTAAGTGTCCTCTTCAGAAATATATATATATATATATATATATATATATATAGAGAGAGAGAGAGCTTTACAAAAAGCAGTACACTACTAGAGCATGATCCTTTTTGCTGCTAAGTAGGGAGGCCAGTAAATAGGGACTTATTTGAAAATTATGTTGTAACAGGAATTTTAACATGACGTCCAATGAAGGTTATCCCATTGCATAACAAGATGGAAAAAAAAACCGAAAGAATACTACGATAAACATTTTTTTTTTTTTTGATAAATGGAAAGGTAAATAGGAAAAGAAAGACAGTTTTATATTCACCAATAACAGTGTCTGCCAAATTAGTCCCTCTGGCGGTTCTCAAAGAACTCCATTAACAATATTGTAAGGGATAGTAGGGGTAAGAATATAGGTGTAGTCAGGGCTTACTGCGTGTCAAAGAACTTAAATAAAACACGTCAACACTTAATCTTTTTAAAAGAGGGTGTATGTAAATTACTTCCCTTGTGCCATTAACTTAAATATTCTCATTCGAGAAAATTTCAATCCTCTTGGTTCTGTAATCCAAGAAAATAATCCAAATCTTCTGTGGTGTAATGTATTTCTATAGAAGATTTCTTGGTTCCTAACGTCTCATTGGAGTTAGTATTCTTTTTTACAAAACCAATTCTAGGCCTTAAAATAGTTCTTTCTTCCTCAGTGAAGTGGTCATTGTAATTTCGTTTACAACTGATTTTTTAAACAGTCTTTTCTGACTAATTCTGTGTCGCCTTCCTTGACGAATCCCAATTGAAGAAAAAGAAACCAAACCACTGGTTTCTCTTGTTTAAACTTGCAATTTTTAACATCTTTTTTCTTGACGCGGGATAGCGAGCCGACTTCTTTTTCTCTTGTTCAAACTTGTGGTTTTTAACGTCTTTTCTCTTGACGCGGGATAGCGAGCTGACTTCTTTCTCGTGTTCAAAACTTCCAACAAAATGGCGCACACATCTCCTTTTATCAATTGAAAGGCACGCATTCAACACGAGATATAACAAGCAATAGCAGCACAAGATACACCAAGAAAGGGAGGGGGGTTAAAGAAGGGGAGGGAGAGAGAAGGAAAGACAGAGGATGGAAAATAAAATTTCTACAGTTGGAAATGTGATGAATTTTTCAACACACTATTTTAAGGTACAGATGGAGCACGGAAAGGAGCAGCTGCTTTTTTTTTTTTTTTTTTTTTTTTGACAAGTTGAACCAGTGGAGCAGGTAAAGCCCTGCATATACACTAAGTATATTCCTGTAGTCTGAAAATAAGATGCAAAATAGCATTTGAAAAAATGCAAAATCACCCAAAGGATTTAAAGCTGCATCATAATTGGTTAACGGTTTGAATGACACTACATTTTTTTTCCAATGTTATTTTGCATTTTATATTCAGGCAACGTGTTTTATACATCTATAAACCATTAAAAAGTTATTGTATCTTTGGAGTTTGTGTGTAAATAGAAAAATGTGATGCGTTCACAAAAGGGAGAGTACACATTACTAAGGTAGTAGTTTTTACAATGTCATGAATTGAGTTTGAATTTCACATAAGTCTAAAAGGTTTTTGGTACTTATGTAGCATGCAGAGTGTGCTGAAAGAACATTATTTAGAAACCAATTCTTAACATGGGAAGGGTTTTTTTTTATTAACTGCTCTGTACTTTCATCTAGCAATTTATTAAATTAAATATATCATAAAAATTTTTTTTTTACAACGGGATTACCACATATCAAGGTCCGGAGGCCACTTGAGGATAAGGGTTAATGTGTGTATTATAGTCATTGGGACACTTGCGTAATAATTGTTTATAGAAGTAATTTGGTATAATTAGATTATTTACAAGGACGGCTGAACAAGAACTTGTTTATGTTAGACTTGAAGATAATGATCTTGTAGTCAGCTGGAAAGCAGACCAACGGTTCTAGGGATGAAGCTTTGTTCATGGAATCCATGTTTAGGTTTAGGCAATGATAGAGAATGGGGGAATTTATTAATAGTGATTTTGGCTAGATCAATGTTTTTTTATGAAGGATTGGCGAGTGGGGGGGGGGCATAGATTGAATTTAACTTGGAAATGCTATCTAAAAAATAGCACAATCTGCATTCTGTCATTACCAGATCTTTTGACTGGATACATTTTTTTATATATTTAAAGAAATTGACATGACATAATAATTTAAAAAAAAATTACATAAATATATTTTTTTAAATTAAATGACGTTTTTTGATAATAAAAAAAAAAGTACACAGATTGTCTCCCTGTATTTTGCATTAGTTCAAAGCAAATTATTTTTGCTTAAAATTACCATTTCTAACATTTTTTCTCAAATAAAAGCAATGTGTAAATATATTCATCATAATTACTTACTGTTTCACATATATATTAAGTAGCACAGTTAAACCACAAAATTTCACAATTTTTTTTCTTTACTATCTATAAAGTGATAG
Organism: Euprymna scolopes; assembly: GCF_053919585.1. Taxonomy (NCBI): domain Eukaryota; kingdom Metazoa; phylum Mollusca; class Cephalopoda; order Sepiida; family Sepiolidae; genus Euprymna; species Euprymna scolopes. The sequence goes on from NC_136483.1 coordinate 116,476,900, forward strand.
AAGCTAGCTAAATATAATTTTGATACTTGAGTACTGTACTTTTCAAAAATTGGGTTTAAATTGTATTATATAAATTTATATGTAGATCATAAGAGAGTCCATAAAGGACAGGCACCTGCTGTCCTCCCTCTTGCTAGATTTGAAACTGATGGTACCAATGTTGTTCCAATCTTCTGTAATATATGTATAAAATTTCAAAAAGACACAACTAATTTCCAAGAAATTGAAAGAATGGTCAAAATTAAAACAAAAGTTATGTTCTCAAGAATGATATTTGGTCAGGAGATGTGTGATCATTTTGTGTTGGATTTGTAGATGAAGATGATCCATCACTCTGGGGTCTGAAACAACTTTTATTTTATTTGTTTTTATATTTAAGTTTTTCAGGTTGTTTATCTGCTGGACGAAAAGATTGAATCTCATATTTTTTTTGAGGGATGGGGGTGTGGGTGAACTAGTATACCATGTAAGAGTAGAATAATATCAATAAAACATCTAATATTCGTTTAGTTATATTTTTACCCCCAAAAATGGTATAAATCATGATTTTAGTTGTCTGTGAGTAAAAATTGCTATTAAACTACAATATACAAAGATGATATACAAAGATGACTGAAATTAAGCAAGCAACATTGAGCTTGGTCTGTGGAGAGTGGGTGACAATTTCAGAATACCAGGTGCTGTGCATGAAAAAACAGCAAAACCTACTTGCAAAAATGATAAAGTCATGAAAAGACCATGAGCAAATATTTCAGTATAACCACTGTCCTCTGGGTGGAAGTTCTGTTCTGAGTCCTGTGGTGAAGCTTCAAAAGAAAGTATGCTATTGTTTTTTGTCTATTCATACATATCACCAAAGTTGTTAAGCAGTGTTGAGCCTGGTCAGTAGTAAATGAGTGGCCATTTGGGATACCATGTGCTGTATGTGCTCTCTGCTTATCTCACATTGTTTCTACACATCTTGGACTTCTCCTTGCCACTAGATTCAGGCGATGTGTGGTTGGAACTGGCATAATCCTTGTCTCATAATCACACATACAACTCCCAGGAGTTATTCTCTCAAGACTGAACATATATAAACTTCTGGTTAAACACAAGGAATCTCCGTCCATCCAGCGCAGCTATAACCGAGATTGAACTCACTACACGAGTTTGTAGTGTAATCCAAATCTTGGTGGTAGCTGAATACTTGATGCTTCGCCAGGGCTATCAAGGGTATTTTTTATCGTGACGTCATCACTAGATGGGGTGCCTACCATGGCTTAAGAGAGTCCCATCTACTCTTGAAAGAAGGATAGACCGCACCAGTTTCTCAACCTGGTATTTTATCTCACAGTACATACAGCACCTCGCCTTCCCACATGGTCACTATCTGGTACCGGCCATGCTCAACGTTGCTTAACTTCAGTGATTTGGTGTCAATGTGATCATGCCATATCTGCTTCTAGAATATTTCATAAAATAACATGTTTTTGTACATTTATTTCTGCATGTATATGAAAATGAATGTTTACCTAATTCTATCTACTCTGTCATTAAGGATGTTCAGAGAAATATAATCTTTTCTAATTAAAATATTTTCATTTCACTTGCAGACCTGATGGCATCGGAACAGTTCTTTTATCTGAGAAGGAAAAGTTCGATGAAATCAAGGAGCGATTGCGTGTACTATTAGAAAATCAGATTACTAACTTCAGGTGAGAAACACTTATTATTTTTATGATTCAAGTTTTTGGATTTGAGTTCTCTGAGGTTGATGCCATCAATTAAAGTTTGGGATTATTTGAACTACTATTATCATCGATTGTTATTATTTCGTAACGTTTCGGCTGATGTAACTGACAACAATCCTCGTGTGCATCATTCGTTGAATTTGAAAAGCATAGATTCCAAAAATGCACCTGAAGAGTATTCCTGATTATGAATGTTTATTTAAAAAAAAAAAATGCAAATAGTTTTGTTTTTTACTTGAGACTAAGCCTACTTTCTCTCTCCTTAACTCTCTTCTCTCTCTCTCTCTCTCTCTCTCTCTCTCTCTCTCTCTCTCTGGATTTTACTTCACTGAGATTACTGTTATTTGCAGTTTTGTATTGTTTGAATTATGTAGACTACTATTCTCATCTTAGTTGTTATTATTATGTTTGGGTTGGCCGATGTAACCTCTGACCTTGTTTAGATACATCTTTTCAAGTTAGTGGATCTTTATGTCAAACTCCGGAATCATATAGCCCCCTCTCTCTCTCTCTAACATTACTTTTCCCTTGTCTTAAATTTCAAAAGCTCATTCTCCAGTCCAATGAGTCAAATGTCTCCAAGTTCCACTCTCTACAATCTTGCTTAATCACACTTACTTTCAAATGTTCATTGGCCGGCTAACCTTCCTGAGATTAAAGATATCCATGCTTCTGGAATGTTTTTTTCAAGAGGATGAACATGCTCATGATCTTGTCTTCTACATGTCTAATGATTCTTAGAGATTCTAATTATGATGCAATACCTCCTTATCGTACTAAAATTTTTGTCTTGGATTAAATTTTTTTAGTAGTTTGTTTTGAATTATTTATAATGGTTCCTAGGTATATTGCATTTCAAGTTTTATGACTGCTCTGTTTTTAACATCAATGGTGAACAAATCAAACGAGTTCCAAAGTTGGGCATAAGTTGTCTTCATCTAATGACGGCGAACCAGTAACTCCAGCTTTGATTTGCAATTATTTATGGCTATACATGTACTTAATTTTATACCATGTCAGATCTTACATTTGAAGTCACAGTTTTTATTAAAACTAAAAGATTTTTTAAATAACTAATAAAACAGACATGGGAAGAACAGTGAATGCTGTTTAATGATTTAAAATATTTTAAAAATAATTTACTAAATATATGATTTTCACCTATCGCAGATTAGATTAACTCCAATAAATGATGGAATACTTTATGAATATTCGTATTTGTTCAATTATAATTCCTAATCTCTTTTGTTTTTTTTCTAGATACTCCTTTCCTTTCGGGAGACCTGAAGGTGCTCTGAAAGCAACTTTATCTTTGTTAGAACGGGTAAGTGTTTCATTTTTATATTTTCCCAAACCTGACCAATAAAACAATTTTTAAGCAAAATCCAGCTTTATTCATTAACATTTTCTCATTCCAGGATGATACACTGATTCCAAAGCTTCAACAACTGAATGCCATTTTTTGTTGAATGATTTTGTCTTTGGCCTCAAAATACTTCACAGTTTCAAAAATCATTTCTTTTTTTTTTTCTCAGTTGCTGCTAAAGAATAGAGTAGAGTTCAAAGTAGTTTTGCCATCGTTGCAATTGACTTGTGACACAGTACAGTCTTGATGAAAGAGCACTTTGTTCTTCATTTGTTTTGGCAATTTTTTATTTCAAACAGAATTTTTCTCATCAGAAAGCAGCACACAAAATTCAAATTTTTCCATTGTTTTGACAGTTTGCAATAGTAGCTTCACTTATACAAATGTAATTTGTAAACTAATAATCAAATTTTGACATGTGCCATTTGAAGGCTTGTACTTTATAAAAATCGTATGGATTTTTCATTAGTGACATGATTTATATGTTGGGCCCAGGACTTATTAAATTATGCGTAATATTTGCATCTTGGTGTTTAGGAGGCGTCATTTTCCTTACAATTCTTTCTAAGCCTGTTAGATTGCATTATGCCTTGGTATTAAATAATCTATATAAAGTTGATGAGGCATAAAACAGGTGAACCCAACTAAAAACAAATAGATGATCTATATAATATTAAAACGTTTATAATCTTGTATGTGTTTTGGTTATTTGCACATTGAATGTTTAACATGGTGGAAGGAATGGAATGATAGTAACAGAAGCAATAAGACGAGAATAAGTGGATGACATAAATAAAGAAGAGAGAGAAAAGGAGAAATACTAACATTCATCTAACGGGTTAATGTATGATTAAACAAGGGGAATAACTCTATTTTTCTTTTAGCTAGGAACAAAATGTAGTATCTGTTCTGATGTTACATTTAGTTTCTTCTGTCCTCGGACAGTGAAAAAGAAGTCCTTCAAGATTGGGGCAATTTACATTTTTGTTTCAGTCCAGCATGCCCTATTTTGGGGAGCTGGATTTTCCTCACATTAGGCAAGTAACTACTAACAGGGGGAATAACTCTATAATACATATTCACATAAAAATCAAATCTAATATTCATTCATTTTAAACGTCACCAAACGATAATGATAATTTTATGTATTGACTTTCAATTCAGGGAAATTATTCTGGTATTTATTTCCTTTTAGTTAACAATTTTACGTATGTTTGTACCAGATTATTTGATTCTTTTTCTTGTGTCTTCAAAAGATAATTTTTTTTAATATTTGGATTATCGGGTATTTTCTTCGCATTCCCATGAAATATATTTATGTATTCTTATTTTATTTCCGTATTTTATTTTTGGATTTTTTTCCTTATTTCATTTTTTAGGTTCTGATGAAAGATATTGTTACACCAGTCACTCCTGAAGAAGTAAGGAAAGTTATCAAGAAGTGTTTGGAAAGTGCGGCCCTTGTCAACTACACTAAGATATCCGAATATGCAAAAATAGAAGGTTTGTATGGTATTTAAATTCATACACATACATATATATATATATATATATATATATATATATATATATATATATATATATATATATATATATATGTATCAGTGTTGGGACAATTAATCAGAATTGAGAATCAAAAAAATCGGAACATCTTTGGGTATCGGAATCAGAAAAATTTGGCCATTTTTCTGATGACAAAAACGATTCTTTTAATTACTTTTTTTTTTGGTTGTGTTTAAGATTTAATTTTCCATTGCTGGGCCTAATGAAAAAATGCTAAATATTTATTGATTTTAAACTACCAATAAAATTGAAATCTATATATCACCTTTCAAGTGTAATTTTATGTTTACTAAAATATATGTACATATTACATGATTTTTTACTGTAATCTCCAAAAAATTATTCGAAAACAACAACCCTACATTTAAATATTTAGAGACTTTAAAAGGATCAGAATCAGTCATTGCATCAGATTCAGGTATTAAAAACAAAATCGGTAATTGTATTGGAATCGGGAAAAATATTGGGATTGTCCCATCACTAATAGAAGCATACAAGATCCATAACCTGTGAAAATTGAAATTATCTTTATATCTCATCATGAACTTAAATGTTTTGTGAATGCCATCAAACATGTCCTGTCTGTTGTCATTTATGTCATCCACTACAATAAGGTCATTATCAGCTGATCCTTTCCATATCTTAAACGGCCTACTACATGGCTATGGGCCATCAACATCAAAGGCGAGACCTTTTTGTGTAACACAATTTCTCATCAAAATCTTGACAATGAGATTGCCAATTTTCTTCATCTGATTTGATGCAACCAGGATCATGTTGTTTCCATGTTTCATCATTGATCATGTCTAGCAGCCATACAACGGTAGAAGTTAGACGTGTGTGTTGCATCCCGCATCTCTTGCATATGATGGGATCCTTAAGTTTTGTAAAATTGTTGAGACCTACTTGAAGACTGTCCATCCGATAGATATATATTGCTTTATAATCATATCAGTTTTCGAACCGAAATCAGTTATATTAATAATAAATATCATAAAAAGCCTGATTTAATTAAAATGGCATACAGGTAAAGAGTACTAGGTCCATAACCTGTTAAATTTGAAATAAAAGACATCGTTAAAATAAATATAATAATAGCACAAACCAATTAACATTTCACAAGGGACATGCCGAATGTAATGCTTCCTATTTTATTCCGCCCTAATGAATCAGAAGAGATTGCAAATTACATTGTAATTATGTCTAAACGTATGCATTCATGAACTGAAAGTTTCATCTCTCTGTTGCAGGTATTAACGGTGTAAGACTCTAAGAAAGCAATCCCTGTCATAGGCGTGCATCAGAAGCATAGGTGCATAATTGGATTCCTGGCAAAAGTGCATTGAGAATGGTGGTGACTATAGAGTACAAAAAATCGATCATCTTAATATCACGTCTTTGTAACGCTTCAAATTTTTAGGTTTAAGAAAAAAAATAGGAGGCTCTACTTTTGGAATGACCTTCATATTATCGTTTTTGGCTTTGTTTCATGAATATAAATATATCTGCATGTTCCCACATAATACTGAATTAACTAATACATTGTTACAACTTTGAACCTGCATAGCCTTAAAGTGTTTTCATTTTGGCATTAAACTGCAAAAATATCCAAGTAATATTTTGTTTGTTTTTACAGCTCAAGAACGAGCAGCGGGTATGGATTCACATATCATGATGCCATGTTTGTTGTATTTTGTTTACTGTTGTTTGCTTTTTATTTTTGTTTTTGAATGCATATCATTATTGTCAGAGTCTGCACTCATTCCTCAGCAATGTTTATGTTTGTTACACATTCCCAGAATGAAATAGGAGGAAGAGAATAAAAAGAGAAAAAGATGGAGAGTAGGAAGAGGAAAGAAAACTGGCCTTGATGCTCAAATTTAAAGACATCAACATATTTCTCTTCATTGAATATTTTCTAAACGCAATGTTTTTGATTGATTTTTTGATCATTTATGACTGAAATTTTTTTATGAAAGAGATTAACAGTAAGTGATTTAAAAAAAATGAAATGCAGTTATAATGAATAAATAATTCTACATAACACAACACAAAGTGAAATAAGGGATAAGTAACTGACAAATTCTAACTGTTTTTAATTTCATTTGACTAGGATTCTTATATATATATATATATATATATATATATATATATAAGAACAAATAATTAATAAACATGTTAAAACACTTTAAAAAGAGTTAAAAACATCTTTAATTTTCAAAAAGGAAACATAAATTAAGTGGATTGTCCTTAATCCGCAGAGTTTCCAAAATAATTCTTTCCTTCTCATCAGAGGGTAGGAATTAGCAAAATGCGGAATTGGATTTTGTTTGCAAAGTATTTAATGAATCTACAAGTAAGCCATAGAGCTTACTTGGTAAAAGTTAAACAATAGTGAAGCAGAGAGAATGGGGGGGGGGAATTATTTCACGTGAATGGATGGTCGGGTGAAGAGTAGGCTAATGGTAAAATCCCAGAAAAGTTTGTTAACGTTCTGTATCCACAAGTAAAAATCCAAAAGAATCACATTATATATATATATATATATATATATATTAAACTAACCGTGACCCGTTGGGTCAGTATGTTAGCTATGGCATTCATGTATGAGCGTGACACTTGTGACGTAAAGAAAATAGTTTTTTTTTTGACATAACAGAAACATTTCTATGAAAGTATATTAAAATAAAAAATCACGGACGGATCACTCAAACATGAAAAAAAAATCCTCCCTATTCGTGTAATGTTACCTATTTTTCCAAATAATCGCTCAAAAATCGAAAATTAAACATGATTTTTCTACAAATCGAACGCTGACGAAAGTCATTTAGCAGCAAAAATGCAAATGAACCTACCAATGAGGAATATAAGAATGAAGAATGAAAAACCCATATTGGAATCCTTCAACCAAGTTATAGAAACTTAAAATCTAAAAAAAATAATTAATAAAATCTGAAGCAAAAAAATAAAACCTAAATAAATAAAATAAAATAAAACTAATATTGAAACAGATTAGTAAATGTGTCAACAAATTCACCGTTCTCACACAACTATTTTGTATCTAGAAATGTAAACAAAAAATAAAAAAAGAAGGAAGGAAGGAAAAGGGACGGATAGAGAGTATTAGTAGTAGTAGTAGTAGTAGTAGTAGTGGTCTTGGCTTTACTACAATTGTTCTTATGTTTGTCAACGGGTTAAAGTTGTTTAGTTGTAAGAAAATAACGACAGTATAGTTGTAATAAAGAATAGTTGCAAAACACCCCCCCACTCTTCCCATGTTAAGTAATAATTTCAAAATAATAACGTTAATATTTCAGTGTGCAGGTCAAAATCTGCAAAAGAAGCGATTTGTGTTTATTTGTTTACGTTGTTATGGGTTAATGTTTATGCACACATGCGCAACCGGATGTGGTAAACCGGAAAGTGAGTTACATAAACTTGGCCTTCGGGACAAGATCAAAGTGTAGTATCTGTTCCGGCAGATACTGCAAGCTATGACTAGCTATGACTAGCAAAGACCAGATGTGGGGGCAACCCCACATGCCTGACCATTAACCAGCTCCCATTTCCCACCTCTCGGGAGCTGGTCCCCTTTTTCCCTTCCCCCTCCCTTCACTCCTCACATTAAAAATCGGCCTTGTGCCTAATTTGCTCAGTGGGGGAGCAAATAAACACCATCTGTTCCGGCAGATGCTGCACTTAAGATGATTTGTACCAGTCAATGGAGGGGAAACCCTCTATACTGGGACAATTATTATTTTTGGTAACCAGAGTGCCCCCTTTTTGCCTACTTTTAGGGGAGCTGGTTTTTACCTCACATTAAAAACGGCCTTGTGCCTAATTTGCTCAGTGGGGGAGCAAATAAACACCATCTGTTCCGACAGATACTGCAAGCTATGACTAGCTATGACTAGCAAAGACCAGATGTGGGGGCAACCCCACATGCCTGACCTTTAACCAGCTCCCATTTCCCACCTCTCGGGAGCTGGTCCCCTTTTTCCCTTCCCCCTCCCTTCACTCCTCACATTAAAAATCGGCCTTGTGCCTAATTTGCTCGGTGGGGGAGCAAATAAATACCATCTGTTCCGACAGATACTGCAAGCTATGACTAGCTATGACTAGCTATGACTAGCAAAGACCAGATGTGGGGGCAACCCCACATGCCTGACCTTTAACCAGCTCCCATTTCCCACCTCTCGGGAGCTGGTCCCCTTTTTCCCTTCCCCCTCCCTTCACTCCTCACATTAAAAATCGGCCTTGTGCCTAATTTGCTCGGTGGGGGAGCAAATAAATACCATCTGTTCCGGCAGATACTGCAAGCAAAGACCATATGTGGGGGCGACCCCACATATAATACCTTGGTCAATGTAGGGGCTACCCTTCATACCAATTGTCACTATCCAGCTCCCCTACTCCCCGGGGAGTTGGTCCCCATTTCCCCTTCACTCCTCACATTAAAAATCGGCCTTGTGCCTAATTTGCTCGGTGGGGGAGCAAATAAATACCATCTGTTCCGGCAGATACTGCAAGCTATGACTAGCTATGACTAGCAAAGACCAGATGTGGGGGCAACCCCACATGCCTGACCATTAACCAGCTCCCATTTCCCACCTCTCGGGAGCTGGTCCCCTTTTTCCCTTCCCCCTCCCTTCACTCCTCACATTAAAAATCGGCCTTGTGCCTAATTTGCTCGGTGGGGGAGAAAATAAATACCATCTGTTCTTCAGATGCGGCACTTCCATTTCTTGTTCTCTTTCAGTGGGGGAGAAATCCTTCACGACTGAGACAATTTTTATTTTTGTACCTTTTCTCCACGTTAAAAAACGACCCTGGTGTATAACTCTGTCCCGTGGGGAAGCATTGTAAATAGGTACATCACTCGTTACAAGGTCATTTGAATTTTATAATTTTATATATATATATATATATATATATATATATATATATATATATATATATAAAATCATAATCTATAGTAATAAGTATTAAGATTGTACATCTAAAAATAAAAATAGATTTAAAGCTTTCAAAATTTATACTAGAATTGTTCACAAGAACTCATGGCATAACGGATAAAGTACTAGGGGGAATTTAGTTTTAAGTAACACTTTTCTGGAAGGTTCAATCCTCATTATGGGCGATACTCAGAATACTATTCCGAATTATTCAAGATTTCTGCTGGGTCATGGCTAAAGGAATGAGAGCATGTTACCCCATGAATTAAATAGGGCTCTGTTCAAAATTCTGTGCAGATTCCTTAGCCCGACAAAAAAGATTCCTGGGTTTAACAAGATACTGAAGAAGGCTAGAAGTTGTATTGACCGAAACATTGTGAAAATAACACTAAAGATGAGAACAGTAGTCTAAATAATTCAAATTATCAATCCTCATCTCAAAAATTTAGAAACATAAGGTGCTTTTTTTTTTCTCTTTTTAAAATTAAGTGGCACTTACTTTGCTAACATACTTCATGGAAAGAAATTCTCATGACAAAACTCTTATAAAGAACCACTTAAGACAGTTAAAGCAGGATTTACTACCTATTACTATCTTTCTCTCTATACATATTTTATAATAACTATTGTTTAGTTATTTTATTTCATTTATTTTTAATAGAATAATCCAAATTATTAATCCGCATCTAAAAATTCTGACTTTTTTTCTTGTTTTGATGTTGTTTTCATATTGTTCACGTTTTTTTTTTTGCATGGCATATCATACATTTTTCCATTTTGATGTATTACTTATTATATAAAGCAGAAATGTTTGTATGTCTGTCACACCGTGCAACAGTTGTCAGTAGTTGATCGCCGAGTAAAACCAATGAGCTAGAATCAGTAGTTTTTTTAGTCTGATTTTAAACTATTAAAAATTTGGGTTCTTTTCTATTATAATTAAAGAAAAACAACTGTTACTTTTTAGTTAGGGCAGTACAATAGAAAAAACAAAAAACAAAAAAATCTTAATCAGCAAAACAAGGTCTGGTAGTGTCAAATTAAAGAAAATAAACCTGTCAATTTAAAGTTCGCCACCTCTAAAATAAGCACCTTGTATAACATGTGGTCGTGTGTGTTTTTGAGGTAATGAAAATATTCATAGTTTAAAAATATTGTTAATATTTGAATAACAATTTAGAAATTTATGAAAGCCAAATAATGTTTTTTTGTTTTTTTTTTAAATAAATTATTTATTTACTTTAAAGACACATAAGCTTTTGGAATAAATATATCCTCAAATATAGCTATTTTTCTCTCCTTTTTTTAATAATCCTTCTATTTAGAGAGATCCTTCTCATGGATAGTAGTGTTTTATAGAGAAAATGGCTGTGTATTTTTGAGATAATGAAAATATTCACAGTTTGAAAACATTGTTGATATTTGAATAACAATATAGAAATTTGTTTGCACCAGATTAAAGATGAGAGTTGTTCGCTAATTAATGCAATCTTTAATCTTATGTTTCACAATCTGCAAAGACCTGTCACGTAACCAGTAGGAAATGCTAAGTAATAATCTGTTCTAAATGACAGTCTTCTGGAGTTTGAAAGTTTAATCTTTGGTACGGATGATACTAAGAATACAATTATGAATTACTTAAGACTCATGGCTGATTAAATGAGAGAAAGCTATCCTCGTAGATTAAATAAAGGATTCTGTTTGAAATTCCATACAAATTCTCAAGCTCGACATAAAAATTTGCGAGTTTGGAAGTTACATCGGCTGAAACGTTTTTGAGAATAACGTTTAAGATGTGTCGGAATAATCCAAATTTCTACTATCATATAAAAGGAACTTTTGCAATGATACTTGACTTTTTCATTTTAAATTTAAATTTAAGCCATTATCACTGCACAATCTAATGCCAGGCATATAAAATCCACAGTAGGTTCTTTGATACGACAGAGGTGCTTTTGAGATGAATGTTTCTGTTTAGAGCATAATTGAAGCATGATACTTGATTTTTGCATTTTAAACTTTAATTCAAGCTATTATATTATAAAAAATAATTTTATAAAATCAACAGTAGGTTCTCTACAGTGCAATGTAGACTATAATATAATATGGACTAAGTCATTGTGAGAGGCATGTGGCTTCCTCCAAGTGCATCACGATGGTTCTACAATTAGAGCAGGCAATCCATCAATTTGATTGAAAAAGGGGATATTTCATCGATTTCGATGACAATGAAAATATGGGAGTGTGAAACATTTGATCATTATGCAATCCTGGGCAACATCAGGGTATCCTGCTAGTAATCTATAATATAAATCCCACTTGTTTATTTAAATATATGTATGTTTTAATTTTCTTATCACTTTGTTTTTGCTGGAGATGGGGCATTTTACCAGATGCCAAAAATTCTCCCATTAGTTTAGTTACTCCAACCAAGAGATCTTTTTAAGATTCTAACCATTCCTTTAAGTGCTATTGTTTGTATTTGTCTTGCACTTGGTTCACCAGGTATATTCGCCAGATAGTTTTTGAAATTCTTTTTCATTAGCCTGGTTGCTCTTATGATAACTGGTATGATTGATACCTTCTTAAGATTCTAGTTTCTTTTCATGTCGTACATAAATCCTTGGTATTTTATTTTCCTCCTCTCAGCTCTGTTAAGGCCAGCATCATTAGGGACACTTACTTCAACTAGGGTTGCCACTTTCTCCTTCTTGTCCCATATCATTATATCAGGCTTAATAGCCCCATTTTCTAGGCACGTAGTTGTAGGAATTCTGTAGTCATAGTGGATGGTGTATGACTTATTTCCAACTGTTCTTTCTGGTATGTGTTTCCAATATTTGCTACTACATTGGATATTCAAGTTTTTATAGATTTTTCAGTGGAGATATTTACACACTTCATTTTGTCACATTGTATAGTAGCCGTCCTCCAACAGGACTTTACAACTGGATGACAGGTGGCTCACACTCTCTCCTTTTGTGTGGCAGAACCTACACTTGTTATTGCTGAGACCACTCATCTTTTTAAAAGCATTCGTCATCGAGCCCTGATCTTGAGCGGGCATTATCATTCTCTCCTGATCATAGTAAAGAGACCCTTTATGTATGTATGTTTGTATGTTTGTCCTAAAACTTTTGGCAGAGGCGACGGATTTTCACAAGATCGGTATCGTTTTGAAGCTTAAACCCTTTAGACGACAAATATCGAAAAATTGGCTAAAAACATTAATTCCTTCACCCTCAACTGGGCACTTCCTTACAAAGAAGGGTCGCTTTTCTCGCCAATATTTTCAAAAGTCATCTCCTCTTGTCAATTGACTAGCCTTAATTTAAACCTTTGCCACTTCTGGTTTGGTGATGGATGCAACGGCAAAGATGTCACTTTTTTTTTTTTTTCACATTCTTTTCCTTCTTTGCGGTACAGGTTCGAGCCTGCCTGCCTACTACCACTTTTTTTTTTGTTCAACGCACACCTCCAAACACGCAGGCAGCGCCGGGCACCCAGGCTAGTAATATTAATAAATCTCAATATTTTATTGATTAATCCTTGTGAAAATTGTCACCAAATTAATTCCTTCACCTTCAACTGGGCACTTTTTTACAAGGAGTGGTGGCTTTTCTCACCAATATTTTCAAAAGTCATCTCATCTTTTCGATTAGCTAGCCTTAATTTAAACCTTTGCCACTTTCGGTTTGGTGATGGATGCAAATAATATTAATAAATCTCAATATTTTATTGATTAATTGAAAATTGTCACCAAATTTGCATCTTTTCCTCATAAAAACAAACAAAATCAGCATTTCTCCAGCTTTTCTTTCATAGTGAGTGATGTTTGCAAGTTTATTATTCATTTAGAGATTAATCTGTTGGGTATCCTTCAAACAGTCGCGTACTTACATATTTGGCAGATCTGAAGAAGCTGAGGTTATTTTTCAAACCTACTTTATAACAAGGTACTGGACTCTAAAGATTAATTTAAAATTTTTGACATTTATAATTTAAATACAATTTTGGACATATAGTGCCAGCAGCTCATGTGTAAATAACGTAATCTAGAGGTTCGATTTTCACAAACTCTACAAATCAAATTAAGCACTATTTCGGCAATAACACGTTGAATATATATATATATATATATATATATATATATATATATATATATATATAAGTGACTGTGTGTGTGAAATGTCTATCCAAAGTTCTTTCTGAATATTTGTCTACAGACTTGAAATTTGATATATAGGGTATTTGGACCGCGGAAATATTTCAATTTGGTTGGGTAGTTAGACCGCAGAAATACTTTCAATTTGTTTGTAAAAATAGCTGTTAAAGGGGTCAAAGTAGAAAATAAAGAACAGTTAATCTTAGCAGGAGTCAAGAAACTTCTGAGCATGTGTACGTATACATTTTTTAGCTTGAACTTGCTTGATTGTTGGGCTTTTTATCCAAATAACTATGGATGGAGTGCTAAATGTTTTAGTTTCAGTTCCAGCTGATGGCACTAGAATCATTTTTTAAAACCTTTTGAATTCACTACTGGGTAATAATAATCGAGAATTAAAATATCATATTTAAGCATATTTTATGACCGGGCAACACCAGGCAGCCTGCTAGTTTATATATATATTATATTTCTCATGAGTTTGTATGTGGCTAAAGTGTTTTTACAAAATAAAAACTACTCAAAGTAACTGAGAAAATAAGATGAGAAAAACTTCAGGCTTGACCGTCATGCCAACGCTTTCTTGATGCAACAATGTTTTTTTCATTTTATTAAAAATTTATATATATATATATATATATATATATATATATATATATATATCTTAGTCTGTCTTTTCCATTTTTATCAGAAAGTACTGCACCGATCTAGCTGAAATTTTGTATTAACTTTGTATATGTATATTTGTGTTGTTATAAGATGCAGCAAACTAAGTATTGTAGTATCTGTTTGATACACAGTTAGAGATTAATAGGGATTGGTATTTAATGCAAAAATAGGTATAAATTTAATCATATTCAGTCATCAATTTGGCATAAACCATTACTTCTAAGTCAGTGGGCTATAACTTTTACCCGATTTTAATGGGAAAATAGTCTAGTATATGTGTGTGTGTGTGTTTTCGCATTTATCAGAAAAAGAATGTCTAAAAATAATCAATTATCTGTAAATTCTTAAAGATTACTGTCTACAATTTTATGATACTTCAAAAGTTTTGCATCAAAGAGTCAGATATTTTTTCATCAGCGAATGAATTGATTATTAAATTCACAATTTCTATGTATAGATGCATATCAACACATTATAAATGCATAAAACTAATCATAGTCAGTAGGAGGGAGGTGTGTCGGTTGGTCTGTTCGGCTTCAGTTTGAAATAGTGTTCTTATCGCTAAACATACAAATTGAATAGACGCATCTTATGAATCCTTCCTTTGGACTACTTCCCTGCAGGTTACAACATGGTTATCTTAAAATCCAATATCAACAGATTCCCATTATGAACTGCTCCTACAATCATGATCCTTCTAACCAATCATTCTTAATTCTCCCATAAGGTTATTCATCTCTCATTAACTTTTATCCTTGAGTGGCTTTTCACCTTAAATAAGTGGAGATCTATTAGTAAAAAAGAAAAAGAACATTAAAATGTTTTTGAAATGCATCCAAGTATCACTAGGTTTATTATGCTTACTTCTGATTTGGTATTTCTTTGGTCTGTCACACTTAAGATTGAAATTGCATTTTAATTGCTAAATGTGTAGGACAGATGGATGGTTATTCTTAAGAATAGATAGCCATTTTTTATCGATGAAGGAATTGATTATTGAATTCAGAACAGCTATGCACTGATGTTCATCGGCACTCACATCGTATGAATGTATGTGTTTATAAAACTAATCTCCTTCACTTAACTTTTTTTTTTATTCTTTGTAGAAATGCTTTGATGATCTCCAACAAACTTTAAACCATAATTATTGAATTTTATAAGCACACACTTTTCATTATTCTATTTAATTAATTATTGCAGAAAGGATGTAATTATCAAACAGAGCTAATTTGTTTTCTCAAGCCAAATTAATTGTTTTATTGAAAATGTTGATTCCCTTCTTTAGTTTATTTTTAATCATAGATTTTGTATTTGGGATAGATAATGAATTGAGAAATTGAAGCTATTACTTACGTCTATATCTATCTATCTATCTATCTATCTATCTTATATATATATATATATATATATATATATATATATATATATATATATATATTAGTGGCCTGTCGAGGCCACAGGGGAGACAACCAAGCAAAAAAAACCTTAAGCAAAATTCATCCCAATGCAGCAAAACTAAAGCTTGCTTGCCATGAAATGTAAGCAAATTTGGGCATAATTTATTGTTTTGAAAATATAAGTTCTTTTTTACTTATTGTCATAAAATTTTAACCATAGAATAGTATCATAATCTTCAAAAAGCTTGCAAATTTTCATGTAGTTTCGTCCCATAGAACCAAAGATATGAGCATTTCAATATTGAATTTGGCTACAAGTATAGATACATCCATATATAGATATACCACTTTTTGAGGCAATTTTATAAGTTCTAAATCTTGGCAACTACTGATCAGAATTTAACAAATGAAGGCCTATTGGAAAGCTAATAATCTGAATTGTATAGTGGGCTATGTGACATTTGCCCTTAAGGTCGCACATTACTGTTTCAAGAAGTGGGGAATCATTTTTCTATATTAATTGGAACGTAAACTGAGCACCTACTTTATGGCCATTTATGTTAACTTAATATAGAAAAGTGATCCCTCACTTTTTAAAACTATAATTTCTTCATATCTTGGAAACTACTCGTTTCCTGGGATTTTTACTGTTATTTTCGTTTTCGGCACCCTCAAAAACCTATAATAGTGGTAATTTAAAAAAAAATTTTTGTGGGTGGAACATGCTGCACCTTTACCAATACTTCAATCATAGTCGTTTGTTTTTCTAGTTTTGCATATGAATTGCAAAATATCTGATATTTCCCCCAAAACCTTTGGCCTTGATGGAGGAGAGACTAAAACTTACTGTTATGGTTTCAAATGATCTGAAATAGTATCAAGGAGAAACTTGATTCCAAATATTTCTCATATGTTATATCTCCACTCTTTGGTTTTCATATGTAAAGTAAATTTCACGGTGTATAAGGCTTATTTGATCCTGGAGATATTCATAATCATACCGTATTTCCAAAAGAGGAGAGATATAACATATGAGAAATATTTGGAATCAAGTCTCCCCTTGCTGCTATTTCAGATCATTTGAAACTATAGCAGCAAGTTTTAGTCTCTCCTCCATCAAGGCCAGAGTTTTTGGGGAGATACATATAAGTATAATTTGTAAACAGTTTAAATGCCACAAGTATATTTAAATCACATTTATATCATTTTATTTGATATATGGTACGTCTTACACGTGTTTCGTTGAATGGTGTAGGTAGACCAGACAGCTTATCAGGGACTCACATAAATTCATAAAAGAATTTAAAAAAATGTTTTTGAAAAGGACCAAAGGTGGCAGAGGAAATAAAATTCTTTTAAAGTTATAGAGTAAAAATAAAACAACCTTACTAATTGTAGGTTAATTAAAAATTGTTCCAGAAAGAAATCACTCCCCCCAAAAAACGATAGTAACCACAAGGGAAAAATTGTTAACTTTTTTTTAATACCATATATGTATGTATGTATGTATGTATGTATGGCATAATCACGCTGACACACTGGTTTTCGTCAGATCACCAGTTAAGCAACATTGAGCCTGGCTAGTACCAGATGGGTAAGCAGTTGGGAATTCTAGGTGCTGTAAGTGCTTTCCACTTATCTTGGCATTGTTTCCAGTCGTCCTGAACCTCCACTTGCCACTGATATTCAACAATGTTGACTCAGGAGAGGTGTGGTTAGAGATTGTTCAACTCTTGCCACAAAAAAAAAAAAATTCACACGCAGGCACTCTTACCATGGGTATTTATAGTCATCATGGAGACATATGGATCTGTGAGGTGTATGATCAGGCTCTGTTGTCCAGGGAAGGTCTTGTTAATCATGTGAAAGTGCACAATAATTAAACATCCAGTGTAGCAGCAAGTCCTGGGAACATCAACCTGAAAGAACAGTTGGAAATGACTTATATACCATACATTATGACCATGTAATCCCTACAGCCACCTACCTTGAAAATACTGCTGTGAAACCTGTCATAGTTATATGGAATAAGTCAGAAAGAGTGGCAACCTTAGTTGAAGTGAGTGTTCCTAATGATGGAGGTCTGAACAGAGCTGAAAGAGAGAAACAGACCAAATATAAAGGTTTCATGTATGATATGAAAAGAAAAGGAGATATCAATCATACCAGTTATTATACGTGCCACAGGGCTTATGAAGAAGAAGCTGAAGTCCTACCTAACTAATATTCCTGGTGAACCAAGTGCAAAAGTGATCCAGACAATTGCACTTAAGGGAACAGCGAGGATACTAAAAAGAGCTCTCGGTTGGTTTCAATAAAAAGCAGGGCAATGTTGGCAGCTGGTTTGGCTGCCCCATACCCAGCGTTACAATCATCAAAGGAAGAAAATTAAAAATAAAAGTCCCATTGCTGTTGGTTTTATCCAAACCAATGATTACCATCGATGCCATGTCTGCTTGAGGGTATGCAATTCGCTAGACTAAAAAGTCATCATCGGACACATGGACGCTCAGTGACCGGGGAAATGGCACTCATCTGACAAGAAGTCGCAATCATCATGTATGTATGTAAAAAATATCCGTGTGTCCACATGTCAGTTTTCAGCAGTTGATATTCTAACAAAAACTAATAACATGTTTGTGAGCTGCAGGATACTGAGATGTTTTAGCCTGGATTTTGCACATTTTGACGATTATGAGAAGTTATAAAAGTGACGATTCCCCCCTCTTTGAAAGTTCATATATTTCCAATTATTCATGATTCCATTCATCTACAATGTGAAATCTGATCCAACCTGACACATTAGGTCAGAGGATTTACTGAGTAAAAACACTACATTTAACCAGCAGAGGTTATCTTTATGATGAATCTGTTATACTGGTATGCTCAAATACCACTGTGGAAGCATAGATGCCTTAAATCGAAGGAACGTTGTTAAGCCAAGAGAAAACTTGGAAGCAAATGATTAAAAAAGACTACACAGGGTAAAATCTGGAGAAAGTTGTCCCACTGAATTGTGAGGACTGGAGAGTGAGCTCAATATGAGAAAACATTTGAGCCCCGAACAAAGGAAAGTACTGTTAAATAAATAGAAAAGAAGAAGGTATTAGAGATAAATATTCCCATAACTTCAATTTCATCTGCATATTTTAAAGGGTTTGTAAGGGTGCATAACAGGGTGCTCTTCTTGAAAATTCAGATATCTCATATTTGTATGAAATTTCAACAAAAATTAAACAAAATTTCAGTTTCTTCAAAGAATTCTGAGACACACTCGCAGATGGAGTGTTTAAGCCTCAAATTTTTAACATGCATCTCTTTTTAACGATTTAAATATTTTTATTTTTATGAAATTTGAAACTTACCAACAAGAGACAAATTAATAATTATTACCAAAATTTCAGTTTCTTTGGAATATTTTAAAAGATTATCAAAATGAAATGAAGGTGGTATAACTCCTCCGTTAATTATTTATAAATTTTGTTCAAACTTTTGTAAGATGTCTTATCGATTTTATTGAAAAAAAACATTTTTAATAACATATATTTCTTCACTGAATTATCTTTCCAAAAATATAAATATTTTCTTAGAGGAAATAAAATGGTCTGTATCAATGAGCGAAGCTAAAACTAAAGTGAAAGATTCCCAGACAATGCTGGGTACAGCTAGTAAAAAAAATATGAACATCAGAAAAGGCCCTATCTGAATGAATCAATGTTTCAACATCAACCATCTCGTTAGGGTTCAATCTGATAAGACAGTTTATGTTGAAATGTAGATCAATTCACATGGGCCCTTTTTTGATGTTTATATAACTTTTCTTATAAAAGTTCTACCTATGTATTGAGCACTTTTGAAAAGAATATTGTTTTTTAGTTCAATACATTTGAACTTATTTAACTCGTGTGTGTGTGTGTGTGTGTGTATATGTGTGTGTGTATGTTTGTGTGTGTGTGTGCATGTTTCATTGAACAGCAGGGATAATTCTTGTTTGTTTCTCTTGCGATCCATCTTTTTCATTTGGTGGGACAATTTTCGAATATTCTGTTCGAGTGTAAGAATAAATTAGCTATAGCACAAATGCTTTCGACTTCCAGGAGTCGTCTTCAGGCGAGTGATGAATGAAAAAATTGTGCTCAGTGAATTTATTGAGAAAGTTGATTGAAATCATTTAAAAGCACTTAAGCGTACCCTCTCCTTCATATTGAGCCTGATTGATGGTCGGTTTGTTTATGCAAATGAGTAGGGCTTATATGATGGGGAGTCGCAGCTTATAATATGAGATGGCTAGAATAGCGATATTTTTTATTAATATATTTCTAAATTCATTTTGGGAGGTGTTGTGTTTTTAGATGTGCATAGATGAAGCTGTTAAGGGTAAACAGGTGACATGTAAGCTGGCGAGAAATACTAGTCCTAGTCTTTTATTTTTATATATATATATATATATATATATATATATATATATATATATATATTGAGAGAGAGATAAACAACCAAATGAATATGGAGTGAAGTGGGAGAAACATATATTATTAAGTGGAACAAATCAAAAAACAAACTCTGAAATATTTTTAAAAATGGTAGCTTATTACAGGGGAAAAGTAAACACTATTTTATTATTTTATATAAAAGCAATATAAGGATCTTTGCAGTAAATAGATACTTATATATAACACACATACACACACATGTATACACTACATAGAACCACATTTGCGCTATAAAAAAAACTAAGTTTAATCCTATTTTGTATGTATGAATTTTTATGATCAGATTCAAACAAATGTACAATTTTAATTTATTTAAATTTAATAACTGATCTGTTATTTTGAATTTATTTCTTTGTCAACATCGCAAAATGAATTAATTCCTTTGGTTTAATACATTGCATTCATATTTCAAAATTCTAACCTTTTCCTCCAGACACAGGTTATGTCTTTTATTGATACTGTTAGGATTATTGGGTAAAATAGGATTCACCAGGAAATTATAGGTTTACAATTATTAATTAGTTTCTAACTAATAGTATTTTGACAGAATCATTTTTTTCACCTGAAATAAGCCATATTACCACCGAGACGTAAGGGACTACTGTAAATTAGGTGTATCATAAGTAGATCTATGACAATAGAATATTGTTATTGTTTTGACTCTCTAGCATATATTCGACACAGTTAGACAACTCTCTAGTATATATCCGACACAGTTAGACAACCGAGAATCACATCACTCTGTATAAAAGCATATAAGATATCAATGGATACACACTCAAGAGTAAAAAAAAAGAATATGCTGTTGTCCTAGCCCTAATCATAAGTTGAGAGCTATACAGTAAGATGTTTGTTCACATTACATTAAAATTTTAAATGGTACTGTTGGGGAAACAAGTATAAGAGAGGGAATTTTAGAGAAGCAATTTGAGGAAAGAAACTATTAGTGTAAAAAGATTTTTGGTATCTCGGGATCTCTATAGTGAATGGGTGAGATTTTGCTGCTTGATGGGTTTTGAGAAAGAGTCTGGTTATAGTAATGTGATTTCCAATTACTGGTTGCAATTCCAGCATATGTTTCCATGTTATTGCTGACCTTATTCAAGAAACCATTTGCCTTATATAAAACATTATATAGTTGCAATTGCTCTACGACATACAGTCATTTATTTATCCTACAATTACACCCCTTAATGTTGTTATTGTTCTTATTTCTTTTTTACTTGTGGCATTTACATAATTTGGTGCATGAGTAATTAAATCATTTGTGCAGTATGTTGCTTATGATGAAATGCTTGCGCTTACGAGCAGTTTTTAGCAGTTGAAAATCAACCTACTCTCATGTACATGGTTATTTATGTATAAAACTGCATGTAGTTGTTGTTTCTATTTATATTGTCAAACACACATATATTTAAAATACATGCAGATCTTTAATGTATAATTATATATATATATATATATTTATATATATATAAGAGAAAGGAAATCAAAACTGTAAGTTGAAATTTACAATTAAATTTATTCAAAAACAACGAGTTAAAAAAAGTAGGAAATGTAAAAAATAATAAAAACAAACACGGCATAACATTGCAGCTTACGATGGGAGATGACACATTGTTTTTCTGTCCATTTTATTTCTCGAATCCACTCAACTGGCGATCAGCCTATCTTTGGACTATTGCACTATCTGAAAAAACAATTTACATAATTTCAGCTGCATTGAAAATTTTCCAACCGGACTAATTATATGCAACTAGATTTAAATTTGGATTTGATTCTTTCTAAAGAATTATTTTCGCCTAGTGGATTACCTTGAAAGAATCTTCATGCAAGCTTCATTCTTTGAAACTTCACGGAATAAGGACTTTGTAAATTGTTTCTTGGAGTATTCAGTCAAACAATAAATTTGATTGTAAATTTCAACTTATAGTTTTAATTTTCTTTCTCTTATAATAAGCTCTACTCTCTATTGTGTATTGAGCTTTTTTTATTTGGTTGGGATTAAAATATCTATATATAGATACTGGTATTTATATTAGATTGAAGTTTACCATTGCTTATATCAGGTAAACACTGCATCTTTTATATATATATATATATATATATATATATATATATATATATATATATATATTGAAAAAGTCCAAGCTCAATTAATGGCTTTTTATTGGGTTCCAGAGTGTATATAGTGTAATATAATAATTCTCCACGTTCCAAATATCAAGTTTTCTCAGTTGGCATTTATTACTTTTCAAAAGGTATCCATTACAATATTATTTTGTATTGCAACTAACAAGTCTGCAAAATTATGTTATTGCTGCATATTTAGTCACATACTCATAAAACCACCATTTTGGACAACTTACATGGTTCGTGTAACCGACAGACTCTTCCGCTCCTTCTTGTTTTGAAGATTATGCTCATACTATGGATATGCTCTGGAATTCAATGAAATGGTATTAATTGAGTTGGACTTTTTTTTAAATTTCGATCTAAAAAAATTTCTTTTCTCATTATAAAAAGCTTTATTTATGAGAAAGATTTTTAATCCATTACGATTGGTATAAACAAATCAAGTACGTTTCAAGTAAATGATTAACCTATACAAATATGTTGTTCTGCCTACTCCTGTGTATGATGCCGAAATGTCGACCTTGTATTGCAAGCATATAAATCAACTTGATTCTTTGCATATGAGATGTCTGCATTCTATTTGCAATGTTGGATGGCAGGATCATGTTCTAAATAGTGAATTACTGGAGATGTGAATTGTTGAGAATGGATGACTCAAGAGTTCCTAAACAACTTTTTTATATCCAACTGACAAATTCTTTCTGCCTAATAGGGCATCCACTCCTTTGTTACAAGGATAAACTAAAAGACAACCTGAAGCATTGTGGAATTTCTCTGAGCTCTTGCGAGAGTGTGGCAAGGGATCACAGTGAATGAAGGAAGATGTGTTTTCTAGGGACTAGAGAATTTGAACATTACTGCCTTCATCATAAGGACACCCTTCATGCAAATATGAAGGCAAAGCACTAGAAAAATCCACTAAAAGAATATGTATGTGATTTCAAGCATGCAGCAAAGCAATGTTATCTGTTCACTCAAGAAGGCATCTTTGACCGACAAGCATATGCAAGTTCACCATCTGCGGAGGAATATGCCGGATGATTGTAGAATTGTAATTATGCATGTGATGTCACAGAGCTTGGGAGCTGCTTGCATACTGAACCCTTATTCATCATCTTCGATGAGAGAATCCATAGACCTAGAACCCCATCCTTCAACATAGACCCCTACTACCATGTCTCCTTCTCCAACATCAGGGGTTTACGTTCCAACCTTCCAGAGGTTGAAACCCAATTACAGGAGACGAAACCGGACTTACTCTTTCTAAGCAAAACTGGCATAGGGCCAACCACTTCCCTAGATGAGTTCATAATAAAACTACTAAATCTGACGCCTAAGATCGCCATGGACATGGAATATGCACCTACGTGTGGTAGAGATATCTCCAGAGAAGACCTTAATTTACCTTATATGTGCTTCTGGGTTGCACTTGATTACACCACCGCATTCATATTTGCCCTCTATCGCCCCCACAACAGCGGGGTTTCTGTCTTTAAGAGTATATCTGAGAAAATTGACCTCATCCTGTCTGCTCATCCTTCGGCTAACATTCACATTTGCGGTGACTTTAATGTCCAGAATATGGAATGGCTGACCCACTCAAATAAGACAGATGAAGAGGAGAGGTTCTGTCATGATTTTGCCATTGCCTATGACCTCACTCAGATTGTTCACGAACCCACCCATGTGGCCGATACTACTGGTTAGTATGCAAGCCTTCTAGACCTTTTTCTCACAACTTCCCCTGAGCTATGTTCATGTTCCGTTCTATCTCCCCTGGGATCCTCCGACCACACAGTTGTATCAGTTAAGATAAAAATGAAATACAATGTACCTCTCCACTGTAATGTATATCGATACTCTATAGCTGACTGGGATAGCTACCGTACATTCATATCTGATCTACCTCTGTGTTCCATGTTTAAAAAGGATATGTCCTCTATAGTATCAGACCTGACCGAATGGTTAATTGTAGGCATAGACCGATTCACTTTTTCCATAGCTACCAACGTAATAGATGTACTGAGACTAAAGCTGCTTTCAGGACTGCCAGCAACCACTGTAAAAGAGTAATAAAAAATGCAAGAGAGCTGTATGCTCAGCCCGTCAAATCCAAAGTAGCTGAACAGTGGCTTGGTTCCCACCAGTTTTGGCAAATAGCAAACAGGATCCTGAACAGAAGCATGCGTTCTATCCCAACCATCATCTCATCAGCATCAGACAAGGTCAAACTATTCAGCAAGAACTTTGCAGCTAACTCTACCCTCTGTGACGAAGGTCATCAACACCCCGTATTTCCTCCTATAACAGACAACACACTATCCAAAACACAAATATCTGTGCATGAGGTCACCAAGCTAATCAAGAACCTTGATTTCAGTAAAGCAACTGGCCCAAACGGCGTTCCAATTATAGTGTTGAAAAAGCTTTGACCAGAACTTGCCTCCATACTTACAAAACTCTTTAAGCATTGCCTTAAGGAGAAGTGCTTTCCAACACCCTGGAAAACCTTGTCAGTATGCCCTGTATTTAAGAATTCAGGTGATAAGTCATCTCCCTCTCAGTACAGACCAATAAGTCTCTTGTGTGTCATGAGTAAGTTACTGGAATCTATATTAAATAAAGAAGTAGTCAACCACCTCAGCAGAAATAACCTCCTTAGTGACATGCAATATGGTTTCCGTTCTGCTAGATCTACAGCTGATGTGCTAACAGTTATATCCCATAGGATTAGTGAATCTCTTGAAAAAGGCTTCCTTTCTAGGGCAATTGTTCTTGACATATCAAAGGCCTTCGATAAGGTATGGCATAAGGGCCTACTTCACAAGATTTCCAGCTATGGTGGAAATGTGTTCTCAATAATTAAATCATTTCTCTCTGATAGGTTCATAAGAGTAGTGGTTGATGGGCAGCAATCAGAGGCCCACAGTATTAATGCTGGAGTCCCCCAGGGGTCCATCCTGGGCCCAACTCTCTTCCTGATCTACATCAATGATCTCCCAAAACACATACTTAAATCATTCGTTGACATCTATGCTGATGACATGACCATCTACGGCAACACATCAAAGGCTGTAAATGACAAAGATCTCTCTGATTCTCTCTCCTCTGATCTTGAGTGCGTAGTTCAGTGGGGGAAGAGATGGCTGGTTACTTTCAATGCATCTAAAACCAAGCTCCTAATTTTACATCATCAACGCTCTGTTCCTCATCTAGTATCAATTGAAATGGATGGCTCTCGTCTTGGGGAGGCTTTATGTTTTGACAAGCTTCTAGGTTTGACCTTTACTCCTGATCTGAAATGGAACATGTATATCAAGTCTGTTACCCGGGCCGCTGGGAAAATGGTGAGATCCTTCTACTACTCCAGAAGATATCTCACTACTAATGCAATTCTCTATCTGTATAAAAGCCAAGTACATCCAAAGATGGAGTACTGCTGCCACATCTGGGCTGGAGCTTATAAAAACAGCATATCCTGCCTTGGCAAAGTACAAAATAGACTTTGTGGCTTGGTGGGGGATGCTCTCTTCTCTTCCCTGCAACCTCTCTCCCACAGAAAAGACTTTGCGAGTCTGTCTTTATTTTATCGTTATTTCCATTGCAAGTGCTCGTCCGAGCTCCAATCTCTGGTCTCCCCCTCACCAATCCTTCATGATAAACACCCATTTAGCTAAAACCACTGTCAGTAATTTCCCCCACTCTTTATCGGTGCCTAAATCAAAACATAGATTCCATGAACATAGCTTCTTTCTGAGAAGTGCATGCCTGTGGAATTCTCTTCTGTTTGCCTGTTTCCCACCTGACTACAACTTGGATGTCTTCAAGTCCAACATAAACAAATTCCTGATTAATCGCCCCCTTAAGTAAGACGCTTTATTAAATCTCCAATACCAACTATTACTACGATATTATCCCATTGATTATTGTACACAAAATAACCCTTATCCCTGAATGGCTTCCGGGTCTTGATAAGTGGTGATCCCCAGGTAAAATATATATATATATATATATGTATATATATTAAAAGATTTTTAATTTTTTTTTCATAATATTATTTTGTATTCCTGCACGTCACCAATTGAAAACGAATAAAGAAAAGTTATAAACTGTTATACTTTTCGTATATTTTTTTATACATTTCCATTCATATATATATATATATATATATATATATATATATATATATATATATATATATATATATATATATACCATGTTTAAAGTATTCAAGAGTGACACCTAATGAATTTACCAAGGTTATTAAGAGTGCTTATTAAAAGAAGAGCAAGATTATTAATATGAACAAATTTACATGATCGCGACACTGGACGTGCTAATGTTTTAGACAGATGGTTGGTTAAAACAAGAAGTTCTCGTCAGATGACTTTATAAATAGTTGCTTTCAACAGAAGAAACTAGACCTCAATGTAACTCTCTTCCTAGGCATTAACTCTTATTATTACACATAAATATTGCCACATATACAATAAATACATATGTTCTAGTTAATAAAACATGTTAAAAAAACACTTTGAAAAAGAGTTAAAAATATATTTAATCTGAAAAGGAAACACTTGATAAGTGGATAGTCCTTAATCCGCGGAGTTTTAAAGAAATACTTTCCTTTTCATCCAAGGGTAGGAATTAGCAAAATGCAAGATCAGATTTTGCATACAAAAGTATTTGATGAAACTACAAGTAAGTCAAAGATCTTACTTGATAACAAAAAGTGAAGCAGAGGGAATATGGTGAAGAAAAAGGTGATTACACGTGAAAGGATAGTCTGAATAGTTTCAAAAATTTAATCAGGATGTGAGGACACTTTATGAGAATGATATACAATCAAATTCTGTTTTAAACTTGGAAAAAATGTCACAAAAACATATGGAATGCTTCAAACAGCTGTTGGATCATCTTGCATAATTTGGGCATCAGTTTTTGAGTGGCATAAGAGATTCAAGGAAAGCAAGGAGTCTGTGAGAGTAGATGATAGGTGTAGGAGGGGTAAGGATGTCAGAACACCAGAGTTGATTGGCCAAATAAAGAATTTCATTGATGGGAACTGTCGTGTCTCTATCAAGACAATTACACAAAGCTTGTCCCAATGGTTCTCAGAGAGGATTTAACTGTTTAACCAAGATGGGTATCGAGACAGTTCTGTACCCTTCCCTTCACCGAGAGTTTTCTCTTGGTGATTTTTGGTTATTCTAAAAAATCTTAGAGGCTGTCATTATGAGACAATTGAGGAGATGAAAGAGGCTGTGACAAGGGTCATTGACATGCTCACATAAGAGGACTTAAGATGGGGCTTTCTAGGTGTTGGAATGCTACAAAAAGTGCATTGTAGCCGGAGGAGGTTACTTGGAAGCAGAGTAGAGTTTCATGTATGTAATATCAATAAAAATGCCATATGAAGAAAAGTCTGCAAACTTATTGAAGGCACCTTTTATATACAAATGCAAAGTAATATATTCAAATTGATGTCCAAGTATGAAGATGTATTTAGACAGTAACAAGATCCAATCAGTGACGTTGGTCGAAACTTGGTACAATCCATAAATCTATTGTTGGTATGTACATCTGTAGACTTGGAGTATTCAGATCGTATAGGCTGATAGTTCTTTCAAGAATTAGGTTGAAATTTCTGCTGGAAAAAACCTTACAGTGTGGATATTATCGTTTGTAGAAGAATTATTGATGTTTAGGAAGCTTAAATAGATTTTTAAAAATTTTAATTTAAGAGGTAAAAAGCTACGTTTGGCATTTATATGGCAAGGCAAAAGGTTGAAATTCTTCCATGGCCAAAAGCAGATTTTATATAGTGTGTAACCATTTCCCCAGGCATTACCTCCACCTTTTAGGAGGCAATATAGTATATGTTCTTTTGTCAGAGGGAGCAGTTTTTTGCAAATAATAATAATAATAATACCTTTAACATATGTACGTACGTATGTCATGGTTTCTAGATTATAAATTATTTGATCGGGAGATCGTTTTTATTAAAAAGGAGAATAGAAGGTGCTAACATACTATGAACATAGATATGCTAATCTAATGTTTATAGTATGTCATCACCTTCTACCATCTTTTTTAATAAATAGGATATCCCAATCACGAAAGATGCAATGTAAAAAAAAATGATGTCGCTTTTGAGCCATACGTGAAACTAAAATATACCTTCTTTTTGCTTCCGTCTTTTGGCTAGGATCCAAGGGTCATATCTGTTCTGTCTAAAGATGGTATAATGATATCATGGGGTTTCCGTTTGTGCCGGGCATCCATACAAGGGAAATATGTCACAGGCTCCTATAAGGATATTGGAGATAAACTGTAATAACCAAACTACACTACATTAATGGGATTACTTTAACAGTTTTAACACAAGAACTACAACAATATCGCTGAACGTCCACAATGCCCAGCAGCATATGAAAGATGCCGCTGTGGAATTTCCACAGGTCTTGCTAGTAGTAGTAGTAGTAGTAGTAGTAGTAGTAATAGTAGTAGTAGTAATAATAATTTAAAAAAATGCATTTTATATCAATTGTAGATAATGCTCAAACATAATGACATATTCACACATCAGGAATTAT
Organism: Euprymna scolopes; assembly: GCF_053919585.1. Lineage (NCBI taxonomy): Eukaryota > Metazoa > Mollusca > Cephalopoda > Sepiida > Sepiolidae > Euprymna > Euprymna scolopes. Next base: position 116,505,973 of record NC_136483.1, read on the forward strand.
AAAAACATTTTCCTGAAACATATTTGTCACAGTTGAAAAATGACAACTGCTGCAAAGCAGGTGTTAGGATAAACAACATGTGTGACATAAAAGTTGGAGCAAAAAAAAAATAAAAATAAAAAATAAAAACAGCAAATGATAAAAAAAAAAAAAGAGTGAAATCAATATGATTTGTGTGATTAAAATGTTTGCCTGTTTTTAAATTTCTCATCGTTTTATCTTTTCACTTAAATCCATGTTTTCTTTTTCTATTTTCTTTCCTCTCTGCAGCTGCTGCAGCAGCCTCAGGAGCTGTTACTGGCGGTAGGTTACTTAACCCCCACTCCGACACTATCTTTGTGTGTGGTTGCCCTTTTTTAGTTATTATCGTTATCACTTGGTCTTTTTTGGTCTTTGTTATGACAGGAATGCTTGCAAAAATTCATGTTTATCCCTTTTGTTCATAAACACAAATGAACCATAATGCTTGACTTTTGCCTTCAATTCAAGTTAAAAATTACTTTTCATTCACCAGTTTAAAAAAAAAACGCTTAAAAATTACTTTTGAATTATAGATCCTTACATTATAGAGAACAAGTCAGCAATTGTTAGCTATTAGTAATAGTATTATTAGTTGCACCTGCCCGGCATTGCTTGGGAGTCCTTATTTACAGTAGTCGGTTTTCAATGTGGTGGCAAATCCAGTTCCCAAAAAGATGCACTCTGAATTAGGAGAAAAATTAAAATTGCTTCAGTCTAAACGGATTTCTTCTTCACTGAACTAGAACAAAACAGTTACTACACTTTACTCCTAATCAAAGTTACATAAAACTTTCAATTTTTTAATACTGGGAATGTTTGAAATTACTTTTCATTCGACAGGTTGAATGCTTCCAAATTCCTTTCAAATTTCCAAGTCATACACGAACTAATTTATTCTATTTTTTCAACAGTTAACAAATGATTAAAATAGTTGACTTGTTATGGTGAATTTAATTTTGTAATTCAACTCTTTTTTTTTATTGGATTTTTAGAAAATTTGTTTTAGTACTCTATGCAATTGTATTCTTGATTTTTCAAAAACACTTGCACTATGCTGGATTTAATTTTGTAACTCAATTTTTTGATAGCACTTTTAAAAAGTTTGTTTCAGTATTTTATGCAATTGTATTTTTGATTTCAATAAAAAAATGGTTTAATAGTGAATAAAAGTATTATTTAATCCATGTAGAGACAAGAAACGCAGATATGAGAAGTGAGAACACAATTTTCTCGGTATAGATATTGATAGAGATGTTTGGTATGCATTTACTTTGTAATCATTTAAAATTTGAAAGTTTTTTTTAACAAAGTTTTTAAACTGTTGGATTGGTAGCAATATCTTGCTTGAATTATAGTATAAAAGTTAAAAAAGAACCCCATATTATGTTTCATATGTGTAAACATAAATTTTTGAATGCACCGCTGTTGTATCAAATTCCCCTTCCCTGGCCCTGCATGTTGTATATTTGTTGATTCTTACTGTTGTCCATTTTTATATTCTTTGTCTGTAGCTGTTCATTTTACGTGGAAATTTACAAATATTTTCACAGTTGGGAAAGAAAGGGACATATACAGGTTGAATTGTTTATTTACTTTTGCTTCTTAGATTAATTATTTATCATGAAACTTGACAACAGAAAAACATGGGCATGAAGAAACTAATCTTATATAATCTAGGCATACAATGGGATCTCTCACACACATATCCCTTTTATTATTATACACATACTATGGGATGTCTCACACACATATCTATTTATTATTATGCGCATACTATGGGATCTCTAACACACATATCAATTTATTATTATACGCATACTATGGGATCTCTCACACACATATCTATTTATTATTATGCGCATACTATGGGATCTCTCACACACATATCTATTTATTATTATACGCATACTATGGGATCACTAACACACATATCTATTTATTATTATACGCATACTATGGGATCTCTCACACACATATCCATTAATTATTATACGCATACTATGAGATCTCTCACACACATATCCATTTATTATTATACGCATACTATGGTATCTCTCACACACATATCCATTTATTATTATATGCATACTATGGGATCTCTCACACACATATCTATTTATTATTATACGCATACTATGGGATCTCTCACACACATATCCATTTATTATTAAATGCATACTATGGGATCTCTCACACACATATCCATTTATTATTATACGCATACTATGGGATCTCTCACACAAATATCCATTTATTATTATACGTATACTATGGGATCTCTCACAAACATATCCATTTATTATTATATGCATACTATGGGATCTCTCACACACATATCCATTTATTATTATACACATACTATGGGATCTCTCACACACATATCCATTTATTATTATATGCATACAATGGGATCACTCACACACATATCCATTGATTATTATACGCATATTATGGGATCTCTTACACACATATCCCTTTTATTATTATACACATACTATGGGATGTCTAACACACATATCTATTTATTATTATACGCATACTATGGGATCTCTCACACACATATCCATTTATTATTATATGCATACTATGGGATCTCTCACACACATATCCATTAATTATTATACGCATACTATGGGATCTCTCACACACATATCCATCTATTATTATACGCATACTATGGGATCTCCCACACACATATCTATTTACTATTATACGGTAACTATGGGATCTCTCACACACATACCCATATATTATAATACACATACTATGGGATCTCTCACACACTTATCTATTTATTATTATACACATAATATGGGATCTCTCACACACATATCAATTTATTATTATACACATACTATCGAATCTCTCACACACATATCCATTGATTATTATACGCATATTAAGGGATCTCTCACACACATATCCCTTTTATTATTATACACATACTATGGGATGTCTAACACACATATCTATTTATTATTATACGCATACTATGGGATCTCTCACACACATATCCATTTATTATTATATGCATACTATGGGATCTCTCACACACATATCCATTAATTATTATACACATACTATGGGATCTCTCACACACATCCATTTATTATTATACGCATACTATGGGATCTCTCACACACATATCTATTTATTCTTATGCACAGACTATGGGATCTCTCACACACATATCCATTTATTATTATACGCATACTATGGGATCTCTCACACACATATCCCTTTTATTATTATACACATACTATCGAATCTCTCACACACATATCCATTTATTATTATACACATACTATGGTATCTCTCACACACATATCTATTTATTAATATACGCATAATATGGGATTTCACACACACATATCCATTTATTATTATACGCATACTATGGGATCTCTCACACACATATCCCTTTTATTATTATACACATACTATGGAATCTTTCACACACATATCCATTTATTATTATACGCATACTATGCGATCTCTCACACACATATCAATTTATTATTATACACATACTATCGAATCTCTCACACACATATCCATTTATCATTATATGCATACTATGGGATCTCTCACACACATATGTATTTATTATTATACGCATACTATGGGATCTCTCACACACATATTCATTTATTATTATACGCATACTATGGGATCTCTCACACAAATATCTATTTATTGTTATATGCATACCATGAGATCTCTTACACACATATCCATTTATTATTATACGCACACTATGGGATCTCTCACACACATATCCATTTATTATTATACGCATACTATGGGATCTCTCACACACATATCAATTTATTATTATACACATACTATCGAATCTCTCACACACATATCCATTTATTATTATATGCATACTATGGGATCTCTCACACACATATGTATTTATTATTATACGCATACTATGGGATCTCTCACACACATATTCATTTATTATTATACGCATACTATGGGATCTCTCACACACATATCTATTGATTATTATACGCATACTATGGGATCTCTCACACAAATATCTATTTATTATTATATGCATACCATGAGATCTCTTACACACATATCCATTTATTATTATACGCACACTATGGGATCTCTCACACACATATCCATTTATTATTATACGCATACTATGGGATCTCTCACACACATATCAATTTATTATTATACACATACTATCGAATCTCTCACACACATAACCATTTATTATTATATGCATACTATGGGATCTCTCACACACATATGTATTTATTATTATACGCACACTATGGGATCTGTCACACACATATCCATTTATTATTATACGCATACTATGGGATCTCTCACACACATATCTATTGATTATTATACGCATACTATGGGATCTCTCACACAAATATCTATTTCTTATTATATGCATACCATGAGATCTCTCACACACATATCCATTTATTATTATACGCATACTGTGGGATCTGTCACACACATGTTCATTTATTATTATACGCATACTATTGGATCTCTCACACACATATCCATTCATTATTATACGCATACTATGGTATCTCTCACACACATATCTATTTATTATTATGACCACTATGGGATCCCTCACAAACATATCCCTTTTATTTTTATACACATACTATGGGATCTCTCACACACATATCTATTTATTATTATGCGCATACTATTGGATCTCTCACAAACATATCCCTTTTATTATTATACACATACTATGGGATCTCTCACACACATATCCCTTTTATTATTATACACATACTATGGGATCTCTCACACACATATTTATTTTTTATTATACGCATACTATTGGATCTCTCACACACATATCTATTTATTATTATACACATACTATGGGATCTCTCACAAACATATCCCTTTTATTATTATACAAATACTATGGGATCTCTCACACACATATCCCATTTATTATTATATGTATACTATGGGATCTCTCACACACATATCTATTTATTATTATACGCATACTATGGCATCTCTCACACACATATCTATGTTTTATTATATGCATACTATTGGATCTCTCACACACATATCCATTTATTATTATACACATACTATGGGATCTCTCACACACATATCCATTTATTATTATACGCATACTATGGGATCTCCCACACACGTATCCATTTATTATTATACGCATACTATGGGATCTCTCACACACATATCTATTTATTATTATACACATACTATGGGATCTCTCACAAACATATCCATTTATTATTATATGCATACTACGTGATCTCTCACACACATATCCATTTATTATTATATGCATACTATGGGATCTCTCACACACATATCCCTTTTATTATTATACACATACTATGGGATCTCTCACACACATGTCCATTTATTATTATAAGCAAACTATGGGATCTCTCACACACATATCCCTTTTATTTTTATACACATACTATGGGATCTCTCACACACATATCCCTTTTATTATTATATGTATACTATGGGATCTCTCACACACATATCTATTTATTATTATATGCATACTATGGGATCTCTCACACACATGTCCATTTCTTATTATATGCATACTATGGGATCTCTCACAAACATATCTATTTATTATTATACACATACTATGGGATCTCTTACATACATATCCCTTTTATTATTATACGCATACTATGGGATCTCTCACACACATATCCAGTTATTATTATATGCGTTATATGGAATCTCTCACACACATATCTATTTATTATTATACGCATACCATGGGATCTCTCACACACATATCCATTTATTATTATACGCATACTGTTGGATCTGTCACACACATGTTCATTTATTATTATACGCATACTATTGGATCTCTCACACACATATCCATTCATTATTATACGCATACTATGGTATCTCTCACACACATATCTATTTATTATTATGACCACTATGGGATCCCTCACAAACATATCCCTTTTATTTTTATACACATACTATGGGATCTCTCACACACATATCTATTTATTATTATGCGCATACTATTGGATCTCTCACAAACATATCCCTTTTATTATTATACACATACTATGGGATCTCTCACACACATATCCCTTTTATTATTATACACATACTATGGGATCTCTCACACACATATCTATTTTTTATTATACGCATACTATTGGATCTCTCACACACATATCTATTTATTATTATACACATACTATGGGATCTCTCACAAACATATCCCTTTTATTATTATACAAATACTATGGGATCTCTCACACACATATCCCATTTATTATTATATGTATACTATGGGATCTCTCACACACATATCTATTTATTATTATACGCATACTATGGCATCTCTCACACACATATCTATGTTTTATTATATGCATACTATTGGATCTCTCACACACATATCCATTTATTATTATACACATACTATGGGATCTCTCACACACATATCCATTTATTATTATACGCATACTATGGGATCTCTCACACACGTATCCATTTATTATTATACGCATACTATGGGATCTCTCACACACATATCTATTTATTATTATACACATACTATGGGATCTCTCACAAACATATCCATTTATTATTATATGCATACTACGTGATCTCTCACACACATATCCATTTATTATTATATGCATACTATGGGATCTCTCACACACATATCCCTTTTATTATTATACACATACTATGGGATCTCTCACACACATGTCCATTTATTATTATAAGCAAACTATGGGATCTCTCACACACATATCCCTTTTATTTTTATACACATACTATGGGATCTCTCACACACATATCCCTTTTATTATTATATGTATACTATGGGATCTCTCACACACATATCTATTTATTATTATATGCATACTATGGGATCTCTCACACACATGTCCATTTCTTATTATATGCATACTATGGGATCTCTCACAAACATATCTATTTATTATTATACACATACTATGGGATCTCTTACATACATATCCCTTTTATTATTATACGCATACTATGGGATCTCTCACACACATATCCAGTTATTATTATATGCATACTATGGGATCTCTTACAGACATATACATTTATTATTATACGCATACTATGGGATCTCTTACACACATATCTATTTATTATTATATGCATACTATGGGATCTCTCACACGCATATCCATTTATTATTATACACATACTATGGGATCTCTTACATACATATCCCTTTTATTATTATACACATACTATGGGATCTCTCACACACATATCCATTTATTTTTATGCGCATACTATAGGATCTCTCACACACATATCTATTTATTATTATGCGCATACTATGGTATCTCTCACACACATATCCCTTTTATTATTATACACATACTATGGGATCTCTCACACACATATCCCTTTTATTATTATACACATACTATGGGATCTCTCACACACATAGCTATTTATTATTATACGCATACTATGGGATCTCTCACACACATATCCCTTTTATTATTATACACATACTATGGGATCTCTCACACACATAGCTATTTATTATTATACGCATACTATGGGATCTCTCACACACATATCCCTTTTATTATTATACACATACTATGGGATCTCTCACACACATATCCCTTTTATTATTATACACATACTATGGGATTTCTCACACACATATCCCTTTTATTATTATACACATACTATGGAATCTCTCACACATATCCCTTTTATTATTATACACATATTATGGGATCTCTCACACACATATCCCTTTTATTATTATATGCATACTATGGAATCTCTCACACACATATCTATGTATTATTATATGCATAATATGGGATCTCTCACACACATATCTATTTATTATTATACACATACTATGGGATCTCTCACACACATATCCATTTATTATTATACGCATGCTATGGGATCTCTCACACACATATCCATTTATTATCATATGCATACTACGCGATCTCTCACACACATATCCATTTATTATTATACGCATACTATTGGATCTCTCACACACATATCCCTTTTATTATTATACACATACTATGGGATCTCTCACACACATGTCCATTTATTATTATAAGCATACTATGGGATCTCTCACACACATATCCATTTATTATTATACGCATACTATGGATCTCTCACACACATATCTATTTATTATTATACGCATACTATGGGATCTCTCACACACATATCCATTTATTATTATACGCATACTATGGGATCTCTCACACATATTTATTTATTATTATATGCATACTATGGGATCTCTCACACACATATCCATTTATTATTATATGCATACTATGAGATCTCTCACACACATATCCATTTATTATTATACTAAATTTGCGTGATTCAACGTTCGATATGGTCATAAATAAAATAATCCAAGGAAGTTACATTTCCAAATGTTCTTTAATTCTGGAACATGTATTGGTTGTCATCAAAATATTTTGTCACTTTTACTGTGCGAATACTAATCATTACAGGAGAATATAAAATCCTTTTTGCATTTAAATTTAAAATGTCGGCTGTTAGAGTTGGTTTTGACCTCTGAAGTTAAAAATGTCTGTCGTTAAAATATATTTTTATGTGATGTACATGATGAGATGCCATGACTTGCAAAATATGATATTGCTTTTCTGATATAATTTAAATTTCTCAGGAAATTTGACACTGATTTAAAAATTATATTTTTCTTAGCCATTGTAGCAGCAGTGTCAGCAAGTGTCAGGCTCACTAAAAATGTAGAAATGAAAGACAAGAGTCTCATTCTAACATTTAATGGCAACTTTATTGATTATCTTTGTTAGTATGACTTGTAAGAAAAAGAGTTAGTTGTGGAAAAAATTGATATGTATGGATGTTGATGAAAGATTAGACATACCTGTTGAAAGAATTCATGGATGTGTGTTAAGTTAGTAGTAGAATCCTGTGTCCATGTATGGATGGGGCAAAAGGTTACAGAGTCTTGTGGGGAAAAAGGGAGAGTTCATGCATTTGTGGTTGAAATTATTGTTTGGTTTTGTCTGCTCATCTTAGTTGACCGCTGGGTCTAAAGGTTCAGATGAGCTCTGTTGCATCCTGGGAAAGAAGTTGGGGATAGGTTCGAACCTTGTGAAGAGTCTTGCTGATCCGAGAACCGGAACGGAAGAGAGAGAGAGAGAGACAGAGAGAGACAAAGACAGAGAGACAGAGAGAGCTGCTGTGGTTTAACCTTTATGCACTTCATCATGTATTCAGCTTGCCAGAGAGATGGCGTCTAATTGGGCAAGCTAGAAGAAAAGTTGACTGCTATGACCAATCAAAATTGAGTTTATAAACCAAAGATAATCAAAATCATAAGCTGCGAAGTGTTGCTGCCACTGCTGCTACACCATTTTGAAAAATACCTTGTTATTTATAGTTAGAAGTCTCAGTGCTAACCAATTTTATGCCAGTATTTTAAAATTGCTCGTACAAAGAAAATAAGCAAAATGGTACAAAAAGTTTATTGTGTTCATACGTGTTAAGTTAAAAAAAGGCAGTACACAAACGTTACGCAAATTCATCAACTATTTTTGTAACAAGAAAAAGAGCATTTTACAGCAAAATGTCTCGTCTACCATTTTATGCTTACATTAGGGGCAATGGTGAAGAGACATAATTCAAACTTAAAATATCACACAGTATCATCATAACAATGCTCATCATCAATACATTGTTGTTTTTTATCAACTGTGAGCAAATGTGGCACTCAATTGAAAACATAGTTTTCTTATTGACAAGATGGTTAATACACTTGAAAACAAAGTTTTCTTATTGACAAGATGGTTAATACACTTGAAAACATAGTTTTCTTATTGACAAGATGGTTAATACACTTGAAAACATAGTTTTCTTATTGACAAGATGGTTAATACACTTGAAAACATAGTTTTCTTATTGACAAGATGGTTAATACACTTGAAAACATAGTTTTCTTATTGACAAGATGGTTAATACACTTGAAAACATAGTTTTCTTATTGACAAGATGGTTAATACACTTGAAAACATAGTTTTCTTATTGACAAGATGGTTAATACATTTGAAAACATAGTTTTCTTATTGACAAGATGGTTAATACACTTGAAAACATAGTTTTCTTATTGACAAGATGGTTAATACACTTGAAAACATAGTTTTCTTATTGACAAGATGGTTAATACACTTGAAAACATAGTTTTCTTATTGACAAGATGGTTAATACACTTGAAAACATAGTTTTCTTATTGACAACATGGTTAATACACTTGAAAACATAGTTTTCTTATTGACAAGATGGTTAATACACTTGAAAACGTAGTTTTCTTATTGACAAGATGGTTAATACACTTGAAAACATAGTTTTCTTATTGACAAGATGGTTAATACATTTGAAAACATAGTTTTCTTATTGACAAGATGGTTAATACACTTGAAAACATAGTTTTCTTATTGACAAGATGGTTAATACACTTGAAAACATAGTTTTCTTATTGACAAGATGGTTAATACACTTGAAAACATAGTTTTCTTATTGACAAGATGGTTAATACACTTGAAAACATAGTTTTCTTATTGACAAGATGGTTAATACACTTGAAAACGTAGTTTTCTTATTGACAAGATGGTTAATACACTTGAAAACATAGTTTTCTTATTGACAAGATGGTTAATACATTTGAAAACATAGTTTTCTTATTGACAAGATGGTTAATACACTTGAAAACATAGTTTTCTTATTGACAAGATGGTTAATACACTTGAAAACATAGTTTTCTTATTGACAAGATGGTTAATACACTTGAAAACGTAGTTTTCTTATTGACAAGATGGTTAATACACTTGAAAACATAGTTTTCTTATTGACAAGATGGTTAATACATTTGAAAACATAGTTTTCTTATTGACAAGATGGTTAATACACTTGAAAACATAGTTTTCTTATTGACAAGATGGTTAATACACTTGAAAACATAGTTTTCTTATTGACAAGATGGTTAATACACTTGAAAACATAGTTTTCTTATTGACAAGATGGTTAATACACTTGAAAACATAGTTTTCTTATTGACAAGATGGTTAATACACTTGAAAACATAGTTTTCTTATTGACAAGATGGTTAATACACTTGAAAACATAGTTTTCTTATTGACAAGATGGTTAATACACTTGAAAACATAGTTTTCTTATTGACAAGATGGTTAATACACTTGAAAACATAGTTTTCTTATTGACAAGATGGTTAATACACTTGAAAACATAGTTTTCTTATTGACAAGATGGTTAATACATTTGAAAACATAGTTTTCTTATTGACAAGATGGTTAATACACTTGAAAACATAGTTTTCTTATTGACAAGATGGTTAATACACTTGAAAACATAGTTTTCTTATTGACAAGATGGTTAATACACTTGAAAACATAGTTTTCTTATTGACAAGATGGTTAATACACTTGAAAACATAGTTTTCTTATTGACAAGATGGTTAATACACTTGAAAACATAGTTTTCTTATTGACAAGATGGTTAATACACTTGAAAACGTAGTTTTCTTATTGACAAGATGGTTAATACACTTGAAAACATAGTTTTCTTATTGACAAGATGGTTAATACATTTGAAAACATAGTTTTCTTATTGACAAGATGGTTAATACACTTGAAAACATAGTTTTCTTATTGACAAGATGGTTAATACACTTGAAAACATAGTTTTCTTATTGACAAGATGGTTAATACACTTGAAAACATAGTTTTCTTATTGACAAGATGGTTAATACACTTGAAAACATAGTTTTCTTATTGACAAGATGGTTAATACACTTGAAAACATAGTTTTCTTATTGACAAGATGGTTAATACACTTGAAAACATAGTTTTCTTATTGACAAGATGGTTAATACACTTGAAAACATAGTTTTCTTATTGACAAGATGGTTAATACACTTGAAAACATAGTTTTCTTATTGACAAGATGGTTAATACACTTGAAAACATAGTTTTCTTATTGACAAGATGGTTAATACACTTGAAAACATAGTTTTCTTATTGACAAGATGGTTAATACACTTGAAAACATAGTTTTCTTATTGACAAGATGGTTAATACACTTGAAAACGTAGTTTTCTTATTGACAAGATGGTTAATACACTTGAAAACGTAGTTTTCTTATTGACAAGATGGTTAATACACTTGAAAACGTAGTTTTCTTATTGACAAGATGGTTAATACACTTGAAAACATAGTTTTCTTATTGACAAGATGGTTAATACACTTGAAAACATAGTTTTCTTATTGACAAGATGGTTAATACACTTGAAAACATAGTTTTCTTATTGACAAGATGGTTAATACACTTGAAAACATAGTTTTCTTATTGACAAGATGGTTAATACACTTGAAAACGTAGTTTTCTTATTGACAAGATGGTTAATACACTTGAAAACATAGTTTTCTTATTGACAAGATGGTTAATACACTTGAAAACATAGTTTTCTTATTGACAAGATGGTTAATACACTTGAAAACATAGTTTTCTTATTGACAAGATGGTTAATACACTTGAAAACGTAGTTTTCTTATTGACAAGATGGTTAATACACTTGAAAACGTAGTTTTCTTATTGACAAGATGGTTAATACACTTGAAAACATAGTTTTCTTATTGACAAGATGGTTAATACACTTGAAAACATAGTTTTCTTATTGACAAGATGGTTAATACACTTGAAAACGTAGTTTTCTTATTGACAAGATGGTTAATACACTTGAAAACATAGTTTTCTTATTGACAAGATGGTTAATACATTTGAAAACATAGTTTTCTTATTGACAAGATGGTTAATACACTTGAAAACATAGTTTTCTTATTGACAAGATGGTTAATACACTTGAAAACATAGTTTTCTTATTGACAAGATGGTTAATACACTTGAAAACATAGTTTTCTTATTGACAAGATGGTTAATACACTTGAAAACATAGTTTTCTTATTGACAAGATGGTTAATACACTTGAAAACGTAGTTTTCTTATTGACAAGATGGTTAATACACTTGAAAACATAGTTTTCTTATTGACAAGATGGTTAATACACTTGAAAACATAGTTTTCTTATTGACAAGATGGTTAATACACTTGAAAACGTAGTTTTCTTATTGACAAGATGGTTAATACACTTGAAAACGTAGTTTTCTTATTGACAAGATGGTTAATACACTTGAAAACGTAGTTTTCTTATTGACAAGATGGTTAATACACTTGAAAACATAGTTTTCTTATTGACAAGATGGTTAATACATTTGAAAACATAGTTTTCTTATTGACAAGATGGTTAATACACTTGAAAACATAGTTTTCTTATTGACAAGATGGTTAATACACTTGAAAACATAGTTTTCTTATTGACAAGATGGTTAATACACTTGAAAACATAGTTTTCTTATTGACAAGATGGTTAATACACTTGAAAACATAGTTTTCTTATTGACAAGATGGTTAATACACTTGAAAACATAGTTTTCTTATTGACAAGATGGTTAATACACTTGAAAACATAGTTTTCTTATTGACAAGATGGTTAATACACTTGAAAACATAGTTTTCTTATTGACAAGATGGTTAATACACTTGAAAACGTAGTTTTCTTATTGACAAGATGGTTAATACACTTGAAAACATAGTTTTCTTATTGACAAGATGGTTAATACATTTGAAAACATAGTTTTCTTATTGACAAGATGGTTAATACACTTGAAAACATAGTTTTCTTATTGACAAGATGGTTAATACACTTGAAAACATAGTTTTCTTATTGACAAGATGGTTAATACACTTGAAAACATAGTTTTCTTATTGACAAGATGGTTAATACACTTGAAAACATAGTTTTCTTATTGACAAGATGGTTAATACACTTGAAAACGTAGTTTTCTTATTGACAAGATGGTTAATACACTTGAAAACATAGTTTTCTTATTGACAAGATGGTTAATACACTTGAAAACATAGTTTTCTTATTGACAAGATGGTTAATACACTTGAAAACATAGTTTTCTTATTGACAAGATGGTTAATACACTTGAAAACATAGTTTTCTTATTGACAAGATGGTTAATACACTTGAAAACATAGTTTTCTTATTGACAAGATGGTTAATACACTTGAAAACGTAGTTTTCTTATTGACAAGATGGTTAATACACTTGAAAACATAGTTTTCTTATTGACAAGATGGTTAATACACTTGAAAACATAGTTTTCTTATTGACAAGATGGTTAATACACTTGAAAACGTAGTTTTCTTATTGACAAGATGGTTAATACACTTGAAAACATAGTTTTCTTATTGACAAGATGGTTAATACACTTGAAAACATAGTTTTCTTATTGACAAGATGGTTATCACACTTGAAAACGTAGTTTTCTTATTGACAAGATGGTTAATACACTTGAAAACATAGTTTTCTTATTGACAAGATGGTTAATACACTTGAAAACATAGTTTTCTTATTGACAAGATGGTTAATACACTTGAAAACGTAGTTTTCTTATTGACAAGATGGTTAATACACTTGAAAACGTAGTTTTCTTATTGACAAGATGGTTAATACACTTGAAAACATAGTTTTCTTATTGACAAGATGGTTAATACACTTGAAAACATAGTTTTCTTATTGACAAGATGGTTAATACACTTGAAAACGTAGTTTTCTTATTGACAAGATGGTTAATACACTTGAAAACATAGTTTTCTTATTGACAAGATGGTTAATACACTTGAAAACGTAGTTTTCTTATTGACAAGATGGTTAATACACTTGAAAACATAGTTTTCTTATTGACAAGATGGTTAATACACTTGAAAACATAGTTTTCTTATTGACAAGATGGTTAATACACTTGAAAACATAGTTTTCTTATTGACAAGATGGTTAATACACTTGAAAACATAGTTTTCTTATTGACAAGATGGTTAATACACTTGAAAACATAGTTTTCTTATTGACAAGATGGTTAATACACTTGAAAACATAGTTTTCTTATTGACAAGATGGTTAATACACTTGAAAACATAGTTTTCTTATTGACAAGATGGTTAATACACTTGAAAACATAGTTTTCTTATTGACAAGATGGTTAATACACTTGAAAACATAGTTTTCTTATTGACAAGATGGTTAATACACTTGAAAACATAGTTTTCTTATTGACAAGATGGTTAATACACTTGAAAACATAGTTTTCTTATTGACAAGATGGTTAATACACTTGAAAACATAGTTTTCTTATTGACAAGATGGTTAATACACTTGAAAACATAGTTTTCTTATTGACAAGATGGTTAATACACTTGAAAACATAGTTTTCTTATTGACAAGATGGTTAATACACTTGAAAACATAGTTTTCTTATTGACAAGATGGTTAATACACTTGAAAACATAGTTTTCTTATTGACAAGATGGTTAATACACTTGAAAACGTAGTTTTCTTATTGACAAGATGGTTAATACACTTGAAAACATAGTTTTCTTATTGACAAGATGGTTAATACACTTGAAAACATAGTTTTCTTATTGACAAGATGGTTAATACACTTGAAAACATAGTTTTCTTATTGACAAGATGGTTAATACACTTGAAAACATAGTTTTCTTATTGACAAGATGGTTAATACACTTGAAAACGTAGTTTTCTTATTGACAAGATGGTTAATACACTTGAAAACATAGTTTTCTTATTGACAAGATGGTTAATACACTTGAAAACATAGTTTTCTTATTGACAAGATGGTTAATACACTTGAAAACATAGTTTTCTTATTGACAAGATGGTTAATACACTTGAAAACGTAGTTTTCTTATTGACAAGATGGTTAATACACTTGAAAACGTAGTTTTCTTATTGACAAGATGGTTAATACACTTGAAAACATAGTTTTCTTATTGACAAGATGGTTAATACACTTGAAAACATAGTTTTCTTATTGACAAGATGGTTAATACACTTGAAAACATAGTTTTCTTATTGACAAGATGGTTAATACACTTGAAAACATAGTTTTCTTATTGACAAGATGGTTAATACACTTGAAAACATAGTTTTCTTATTGACAAGATGGTTAATACACTTGAAAACGTAGTTTTCTTATTGACAAGATGGTTAATACACTTGAAAACATAGTTTTCTTATTGACAAGATGGTTAATACACTTGAAAACATAGTTTTCTTATTGACAA